>NC_083537.1:7750072-8352243 GCF_018135715.1 Danaus plexippus | reverse complement strand
TGTTTTCTCAAACCAGCGGAGGCTCCTGCCCGATAAGATAACCTTTATAACCACCAGCATAAAGTCTACAATATAAAAGAGTTGAGAGGTCATATGTGGAAGTGCATTGGAGTGCAACAATAACAGAGCCAAATGTCAGTACATTTGTTAAAATCATACGAAATCTAGTCGGCCATTTAGTTTGTAACGATATTTTTTAATTTGTTACCTCAGTAATTGAATCTGGTACCTACATAGCTTTTACCGCCTATATGTTCTTGAAACATCGTCAAGGTAAAATCTATATTACTCAGAGACCTTACTCGAAATAATTCATCCGCTTCAAACCCAAGCCGTTAGAGAGATTTCGTGTTACCGACACGTATCACACGTGCCAGCCCCAGGCAGATTTGTTGCGGGATGTTCTACTTAGTCTACACTTAAATTATCAGAAAATTCTATGAAAATACTCTCGATAATATATGTAACGTCGATATAATACATTTAGAAATGCTCTATTCATAACCATCCACCCTCACTGTCTCGTTTGATTTACATCGCATAATATGATCCGATAAACCCCTTACCGGTTATTACACGGCTTCAATATGTCACGACTCTCCCACTGTAGTTGATGTATTCAATTCTAATTATTATTTTGACTATCATCTTAAATATATGATTTCACGAATTTTGAATTTCGAATATCCAATTTCGAATTTCGAATTGTGAAAATAATGACTTCGTTTAAACAATATTAATTGGTTTGAACTTCAACATATCACGAACGCAAAACATCTATCAATTTTAAAACATTGAACAGTATGAAATATGTTTCCTTTAGCCGAATTTTTATAAAAAAAAATAATTAAAAATTCATGTGTTTCTCAACTTCAAAGCAACTATGTCTTTACAAATTCTCAGTAGTGATATAACAGCCCTATATAACGAACTACGAGCGTCAAGTGTCCAGTCATAACCTTTCTCCGATATTACCGCATTAGATATAATCCTACTAAATAACAGGCCAACCCTTTTGCGTATTGTCTCCTAGCGGTTGAGTGGCAATTTATTTTGTCATCATTTTATATTGGATCTACAATACATTCGGGATTAGTGTAGGGTGTCAAATTATGAACCAAATATTATATTGTATGCCAGTATATATTAACTGATGCGATTTCAACTATGAATTAATTTTTCGGATTACTGTTTCAAATTATACGGATGGTCGTTTTGATCTGTCGTTTTTGATATTAATATTCGAGCGAATATATTATAATACAAATCGATAATGGATATAGGGATTTTATTGAAATATATACATTATTTAGATTTGATTTCGTATCGAAATATTTATGCCTAGGATAAGCTGTGTAAGTCCAAAAGATTTTAACATCAAAAACATTAATTCTCGTTTGCAATAAAGAGGATTGCTTTCTGAATTTCTTTGAAATTGGTTTTAGTATAGGTGGAGTAGAAATTATATCAAATTAATGTTAATTCTTTTCATAATTTTTCTAAAGTTTCGACTAAGCTTTATCAAATACAAAAATTACTCATTAATATAACACTTATATTTCCAAAAAAATATACATTATTAGGTATTCGTTGATTTATAACATGACAAAAGTTCCTTTGTTATAACTGTTATATACATACATATATTCTTACCGACCGAGAGACGTTTAATGAAAACGACACAGATATATTTCGGCGACTCACCGAACGACCGGTGAATGGACTAAAATCCCAAATTCCAAGCTAACGGTCACAAATACATCGCAATAAGGCAAGTGACTAGAACATTCTGGAATAGTTGGGAACAATCCCGCCGAGACAATCTGCTGCATACTTGACCGTACGCCATATTGTGTTATATCCACACTTGATTACAGAATGCTTATCCGCTTTTATTTTTGACCCCCGAACTTTGACCTGTTCGGTTCGGACATAATATTTGTTCTCAGTAATATCCTTGTTATAACACCGATACTCAGATACTTTGAGCTGTTTAAAATATATGTTGGAAATGCAATAGTGTTATACATTCGAAGATACGATCCATACATACACTTTATATGGCCTTCAGATTATTATATTTGAAATGCACATTCAGTACTCTCTATACTTTATTCAATATAAAGTTTAATATAGAGTATATGCTCAGTTCCTCCAAACATTCAGTTGACCTGAAATTAAGGCATTCTTTCAAATAATATTCTATTTTGTCTCCCCTGAGTCGAGGGCCACGAATTAGCGAATTTGTCAACTGTCAGCGCGGGTCTTATTAGTTAGGGAACACCAATAATCATTTTCACAGCGACGTTTACTTGACGTATAATTTTGTTTTGGGGTCAAAATCTATTTAAAGGTTGGAAACTTTTTAATATACTAGTGCTTTAACAGGACTCTTTATATGAGATATGAATATCAAACGATTTTGATATAAAAAAAAAATAATAATCAAAATATAAATAATTAATGTTGAATGCATGTTAGCGGTCATAAGTTCCGATAACGTCTCTGTAAAGTCACACTTCTCATATAAAACATACAATAGTCGACATATAAATCAACCTCATAAGTGGCGTTTACACAAAACATAATATATCTTACGAGTACGGGGCAAATCGTAAACGTCCCAGGAAAACGACCCCACATTTGTGAGTTGCGACCTCCGCGTAGCTTTTATAGACTTGTTTTGATGTTTTTTGTTATTTAGAATCCATCCTATTCGGTCTATATATTGTTCATTGAGTTATAAGTGACACTTTAGACAAACGAGAATGTGCTATATATATGGCAACACTTTCCGCAGGTCCTTATATACCTGAAGGAAAAACTTCTCAAGGAAATTCCCGAGTACACAAAGTCTGTTTGCGATGCTCTCAAGACAAGATTGAACCATTTTCTATTACAGAAAGCGACAAGATTGAACTGTTGTACGTTTATTTTAGTCTGGTTTGTTTGCTAACTGAAATTCGTTGGATTTAATGGACTTGAGCGTTATTTACAATGGCAATACATTTACCAATATGTTTACATCAATGTATTGGAATGTCGTTTACATATATGGAAATAAGTTGGCACGTAACATTGAATTTATTGCTACTTTAAATATACTTCAGTGACATACCATTAAACGCCATTAATATTAGATAATAGGTCTGACGTTACCTATATATTTCGAACGGGAATACTTAAAAAATTGATCTTCGTTCGGAAACTGGACCAAAAGCGTCAGAAGCGTCGAAAAGCGCCCAGGCTCGGTATATGGTGTCACTAAATAAAAGTACAAGTTTCGCTCCCTGATCGATGATACGTCTCCCATGCTGCCTCCACCCCCTGAAACACCTTCCCCCACACCACGTGTGGGTCGCTGGATCGTAAAACGGGATTCTCGTGAAATCCGCACTCCACTGGCCGCGAGAATCACGCCAGCTTGTGCGGATTTGTTGAAATATAGCAGAGGAAACTTGTGTTGCCACATACGGTATTATTACTACCCAGTCATTGTACGATGAAAACGATACAATATGAATACATCTACAAGATTCTTTAAAATACGTTAATTTTATATGAAGATTTTGTAAATATTTTAGCGTCTGCGCTATCTCAAAAGATGAATATATCTCGCTACCGGAATAAAGTAGTGTGCACTCGCTTTAATTCAAAAAGCGCAGCTGAATTCTATGTGCACTTAGCGAGCACAGCTGGTGGATTAAAAGTGCACATTATACACATAAATTTACTCGATTTCAGTTTGTTGGCTTTTGATTTTTTTAATACACGTGTTTTACTGAATATCATGTCAGATTGACATTTATTATTTGGTGTTTATAGACGTATACAATCGTAGGAGTGTCAGTGTTTGTAGATAATGCTTGTTATAGTTTTCAAGTGGACAGTTGAAGGTTTGGTATAGGTCCTATATTTAAATAGTTCTATACTTTACATCAAGTAAGGTCCTAAGTATTTTATAAAAGTCATTAAGAGATCATCGCGGATAAAATTACTGGGATAAAAAAAAGCAATTAAAAAAACCACTCGCGTTGAACTCTATTAGAACTGCTATAGGGACGAAAATCATATATTTTTTAATTCAACAAACTCACAAAACAAAGAATTCGAAATGAAGTTATGTAGTAGGTACATCATCCCCCCAATTTTCTGAACCGTTTTTTTAAGCCCGTGAATTATTAAAGCACAAATTATTGTTATCGTGCACCTCGAAGTGTTCGGATACCGTTCAAATATTCATGAAGGTTTTTTTTAAACCAAAAAAAAAAAAAAGAAAATCACGCCTCAGAAATAATTGAATTAAATTTAGGTACAAATTCCGTGTGTCATTTTTATTTGCCAGCTGTACTTAGTGCTTTGTGCTATAGAAAACGGATCGAGTTAATTTTTCCATAGAGGTAGTACATACCTTTTCATTTCTATTTCTCTATTAAAACATATTGATAATCACGCCACACTTAATATGCTTCTTGAAATCTTACAACCATAGCACTTTAAATTTCGAGCATAATATTTAATTCAGTAAAGCCAAGTCTCCATAAAAATCCGGTGACGCTGTACAGATGCCAGGGACGGATTTGGTAATTTAATTTTATTTATATCTGTTTTATTGCTAATAGCTTCGATAATGGCCGGTAATGATTTAGGGGACGAGATTGCTTTCACAGTTAGAGTATGAATTATTTTTATTATCATTATACTTGTGGATGAGATATGAAATATTACGATCGTGTTTTATATAAGATTGCTTTGGATTTCATGATTTAAAAAAAAATTAAAAAAAATTTTCGACGATATTTATGTGTTGTGTATTTCATAGAAATTGTACATTCGTTAATTTTGTTAATATTGAATATTTATAATCATTTTTGAAGTAAAACGCCGACGCGATCTATTCTAGACACAACTCTGTGTTTTATCCGGGATTCGGTATCCGGATTTATTATACCCGGGATTTATGGTTATCTCTCGCCCGGCTTCAATCAGGACTCGATACTTAAGAGAGGAATTTTAAACCTCGCTCGTAGAGAACACGGTCCATTGGATTTTGTATGAATCTATCGATTTTTATTAATGAACAACGTATTTCATTTTGGACTTTAAAGAAGACGCTAAAAATATATTCTGATGTGAACCTTGTCTAACCTAAACCTTTTCTTTATTATGTTAAGTATATCGTGGCTCAACACTCGTGAAGTTCAAAGTTTATAATTTTTTTTTATAGTATAACTGTCTGTGCCCGCGACTTCGTCTTTGCGGAAACCGTATTTTATTATTGTGTATATGATAGATCCGAAATAAATATTTTTTTGTAAAATAAAAGTTACGCCTATTTTACTGATTATTACGTCGACAATCTTACATGTGGCAGACAGACAAAAAATAAAAAAAAAATATATATATATATATGTACCGCATGTATGTACATCGATACATCATACTTATTTGCATAGATTTACGAATTACGATATATGTATATATCGTTTAAAATATTACTCATATAAGCCTCACTAATATTTACATACAATATTCATATAACATATATAATAAAGTGCATGCTCTAAATTCGTATGATAACGACGTGACATAAAAATCTGTGGAACCGGTCGTTAGGTACACAGCTTCCTTTACAACACTATAACGGATAACAGCCTGGAGAACGGATCATAATAACAATTTCATATTGTAACTTTGAAAATGACGTCACAAAAATGACGTCACATTAATATTGTACATAACGAAACTATACCCCTGTGAAATAATTCGATTATAATCCATATCTTTATGTCTCTTCATCTATATCTATCTAATGTTGTATGTTTTGCGATCTGTCACAGCCTCTCAATACGTAAGTACTTTAAGTTTCACGTTACACTTCAAACGGTTGAAGCGATTTGATGCTAAAAATGTTCATATAAAATGTCAGAGTTCCGTAAAATTTCCCCAAACAGTCGATTGTCTTCGCATCTTCCTTCGTCGGGTCTCAAAGGCCCCGAGCGCTATTAACAACTCGGTCCCTAACAGTAATTACAGTGTTAAGACTTAACAAGATTTTACGCACTTCGCGGACTTTAAATGTAACGAGTGACGCCGCAATACGTCGTGTTTAACAACTTCTTGCTTGTTCTGTTTTGCATTTAGGAACGAATTATCATACATCGCTTTAATCATACAGTTTGAGAATATATAATATTAACATTGTTATAGAATATCACTGATTATGACCAACTATAGTTTATTATCTATGAGCGTGTAACGTGTATTGATATGTGTCGTATATGAGATAAACAATCATCAGAACGGCTTATTCGTAGCGAGAACCGAAACATCTTCAGTGAAATCTCTCAAAGATGGAGGACTAACGAGGGCGAACTCTGATTTCCAATTCAAAGGAAAATTGCGATCCATATCGTTGTGGGCCCTGTGGGGAGCCCCCCCGTTGCTATGCGACGCGGGGTGGAGCTCCCGCAATCACGGCCAATAGCACGACGGATATAAATTGGTCTGTTCGCGACAAGTACGAACAAGATGGGAGAGGCCTCTCGTTTCCTCTAATGAAGTCGCCAGTCGCCAGTCGCTAGTATCCAGACCCCTTGATTGACGGATTCAACGGACCTTTTTCGGAAGCCACCTAATTGTTAGGTATCGCTGACTTGATTTGATAGGTATATCTACTTTATGTATTATCATTTATTACACTATACGATCGACGTTTTGAACCGAACTGATCTTCATAAGGACAGTATTACGTAAAATAGTTACAATAATGTTTCAGCTTCGTTTAAAACTGTTATATTTGTCGAGGCGCTCTATAAAAATATTCCTCACATTCGGTCCGAGTGAACGCGACAAAGAAATCGCGAACAAAGGGCGATATTAAATTCCCGAGAATCTCGATACATAAACTGGTAATGGCCGTATATAACGATATAAAATTTTTGTAGTCCGTTGCGCTGAGAATCCGTAATGCCGTACGCACAGATTACGGGACTCGTATTAATACTCGCTCGCCAATGTGTTCAGGGCTTAGAGTCATCACAAATATAACTGTAATAAACATTGTGTATAATATAATTTAATTTAAATCAAAAACATCATTGAAATATTAAATTAGATCACAGTTTTGTTGGTTATATAAATATAAATATATAGAGTTTATTAGAATACAATTTAATATTGATTTAAATACTATAGTTCAAACAACTTCTTATACATGGCGGCATAAATTTGTTTAATTTATATAAATTTATAAATAAACGTCGGCAACCCTAGAAAACATCTTCAGACACGTGAAGAGGATCGATACGGGTCCAGCACAGATTACCTATCAGCATCCCATATATACAATTATCATAGTTTTCACGGATGTCTTATGAGATACTATCCAGTACCGATCAATAAATATTATTATACAGTGAGATCTAAGGTTTTCGCTAGTTTTATTTATTTTAAATGAAACTAATATTTTTCGGATAAACTACATACTCCCGACGTTTCGGTTACTTTTCAGCAACAGTGATCACGGGCAGACGAGATCCGAAAAATATTAGTTTCATTTAATATTATTATACAGTGTTGCTATTTTATATATTATAAGTATATAGGTATATTATTTAAAGAGAATTAACGTTGAAATCTTAAACGAATATCTTTATTTATGGTTTCGAATTTGAGAAAATATTTCTATCTTTTAACATATACGATATTGATTGAACCCTTGCTTATTTATTGAGTTTCGTTATTGTTATATAGTTGTTATATTGTTATATATTATTATTTGGTATATATATATATATATATATATATATATATATATATACCAAATAATAACAACTATGTTTTGTGTTTCTCGTCCCGTTTATTGTTATGTTTACAGTGAACTTTGAGTATGAACGTACGTTGGCTAGTGAGTTTAAATTAAACCGTAATATCTTACTAACAGTTTAAATGGAACTAATATTTTTCGGATTATACTACGCGTATTTAATTTCCAAAAAAAAACTACATTGGTACTACCGAAGTTTCGGCTACTTTGCAGCAACCGTTATCATGGGCAGACGAGATGTCGTCTAGTCCGAAAAATATAAGTGTCATTTAAATGAATACTCGCGCAAGTCTTAGATCTCATTACTAATAGTCTTCTTCGTAAAATGAACTGGATACCGGATACATTTCGGTTTCCCATCCGATTATTATATAAGGATAATAACTGTAATATTATTTAATTATTACGTATTGTTTTTTTAACCTCCTATGAGATGAGAATAAAACTAATATTTTTTTAAAGTCATCAAAAAAAATCTTCTTTTCAGACGCTATTAGGAAAGATTATGTATCTTTTTCTGAACTTTCACATCGTAAATGATTATGCAACTTCTAAAGTATGTTTAAGTGACAATTTAAACATTGTTTCAGGTGAAAAGCCTCACAAATGCCAAGTATGCGGCAAGGCCTTCAGTCAGAGCTCAAACCTGATAACGCATTCGCGGAAGCACACCGGCTTCAAGCCTTTCGCCTGTGACCTGTGCGGGCGGGCGTTCCAACGGAAGGTCGACTTGAGGCGGCATAGAGAGACGCAGCACGCGGACCTGAGACAGCAGCATATGCCGCATACTGACGTGCACGCCATGCATGCTGATATGCATGTCGGAGAACGCATGGGTGAGTGTTGCATGCATGAAATATTAACCTTAAGTTAGTATTATTCATATAAAATCTAAGTTTTATTAATATGGATACTGAACATATTTTATTTTCTTTATAATATAAAAGATTGTAAAATAAATCTAGTAATAAATAAAACTAAACTATATCCTTAATGAACATTCAGTATACACAGTAGTGTAGCGATAAGTATATTTAATTCTTATTAGGTAAAAAATCTCTACTAGAGAATATTCCATTAAAAATTCTTAGGAACATCTCAAACAACACTGGCTACTTTACACATGAGAAGAATTATTTAAAGAAAAAAGACATTTATAGGACTCCAACTTCTAATAAAGATTGACTTTTGCCTTTTGTCAATAAGACTGTCTTAAAACAGTATAATTTTGTATTAAATCACTCTTCCGTCGATCGCGTGACAAATAAAGTGTGATAACAAATAAAGTATTAAAGATGGTAGTTTTTATTCTACCTGCTGTAGTGATCCTTTATATAAGCAAATATTAACTCGTATACAACATTTGGTGCTGATGATGTCTGTATTCACAGATCTCCGCCAACCACATCCGGATCTTCGTCAACCCGATTTCCGGTTGAGTAGCGGAGTGCCCCCCCTCCAGCCGCTGCCTTCCTGAACCACAACCGCCTTCGCGCCATGGCGCTAAGGCTTCACACAACCGAAGGTTCCCGACCCCTTAACCATCACGTCAGAGGTTAAATCTTTTAACCGTCTACATAAATACCAAAGAACTATAGTGATTTTTACTTCAGTTATAAATCCCATCTCCATGTTAAATGTTTTATAGTGTTTACACAGTTTTTTAGGTTTTGTAAGAGTTTTAATATAATTTATTTTCTATGTATGTAGAGAGGATACCGCCAAAGACATTATATGTGAACTATTGCACCAGCACCTCTAGATGTAAAGTATTTAAGGTAACTTAAGTGATGTCGTAAGCTTTTGATCTCAGTGTAAAATTCCTGGCTGTTGTGTCTACGTTATAAAATGCAAGATAATATATATGTATAAAAAATATTAGGATACAAGAGATCATTGTGAGGGCGGTTTACGTATCGAAGATATAATTTTCATCATTATGTACAAATTAATTTTACTCTATATATATAATTAATTTAATCGCACTGAAAACTGATACATTCAAGGTAGAAATAAGTTGAACATTTATTTTAAGATCAATGTAGTCATTCCGATGAAACATCTCTACGTACACATAGTATATAGAAAGCTTGTAATAAGATTCAACCAAAAAAAATATATAAGACATTTAATTTAATTTGAACAAAAAGTAGTCTAACTCACGCTTGTATTAGATGTTAAATTTACATATAAATAATAAAAAAACATTGAAAGAAAAACTCAAAACTCACACACACGTTAACGCTCACTTTACTGTCACACAACAGCGTAATCTGTTGTCAAGTGAAATCCGTTATGCCAAACTACAATATAAATAATAGTCGATATTGTATATAAGAAATATTTAAAAAATAAATCAGTTTCATACGTAATCTGTATACGAATGTCTTATAATCTCGTGTCTAGTTGTATAGATCGTCAGTTCGTTACGATTTTCATGTTTACGTTATAAATATATATATATATAGATTTTTTTTCATCAGTCATACAAATAGGTAATATTTGAGTATCACACAAGTGGCAGGTCTTTTTGGAACATTTGTAGATAGTGTTTAGATTCACTTACGTATTTCATTAGTAAATTACAGGTACGTTGTTTTATCGTGTTTGTATAGCCTCTGGTGTATTGAGAGATATTATTCTTTAAGTTCTGAAATCAGATTTTAACGAATCGTTATTCATGTTGGAGCGTAATATGTAAATATTGTATAAAGTATAACATAATCGTGTTAACATAACCCAAAGACGAACGTGCAATCCAAATGTCATTGTAATATCTATTATATACCTATTATTAGCACTTAAATAAATAACTATGTATATTATAAATCGTCATTTTATTTATACAAAAACACCTATTTAAATAAAATATATAAAAAATATGTTTTAAGTATCTACCTACTTTTCTGTCGCTGTAATATTGTGTTTGTGTCATTTAATAATAATCGAATGAACGAAAGGAAAAAATATTAAAATTACGTATTTTCATAGTCTCTTGTTCTTGGGAACTGAAATTGAGGACCAAAATCACCCTTAGTGTGTACATTCCTTTGAACCCCCAACTCAGAAGAGGGCGGTTATAAGTGTGACATAGATGTTTGTCTGTGTGTGTATGCGTGTCTTTTTGTTGCATCGTATCTCTTAAATCTATCGATGTGACTTTTTTATTGAAAGCTAGTTTCCGTGGGTAGTTTTTAAAAAAGTTTTATTAATATCGCTCCAAAAGTGAGAGAGTATCAGATTATTTCCAAATTGTAAGGCATTTTTTTCGTATTTTTTGATCAAGTCCTCCACAGTTACCAGTGTAGAATAGGTTTCCTTTAACATCACTTTAAATAAGAATTACTATAATTAAGATTTTCATTTACGAAAATTTTCTATAACGTTTGAAAAAAAATCTAAAAATAAAAATATATACAGACCATATATGACTCGGGAGATGAAATATGTAGAGTTCGGTATAAAAAAGTCGCTTATATTTAAAGTCTAACTATAAGTTAAAAAATTGAATAAATTTGAATGAAATCAATATCAGAGAAATTAACAGAAACTATTTTTAATAGAAATTAAAAAAAACTACTGATACTAAATTTGAATACGTACTTTGACCTCATATTAATTCATATTAAGAACTTCATAGACTTTATTCTATTCTATACATTCCAATTTAAAGAAAACTGATAATTATATGACAATAATAATGTATTTATAACAAATCCCTCTGAGTAATAATCGACATTACAGAGCCCCTTGTAACCTGATCTACGAGCAATGAGCACTCAATACAACCGCGTTACATCCGATGGAAAAATTGAATTAATATACAAAATATATTTCATCATTACGCTTTATTCGATACCTACTAAAACAAGGTTATATATAGAGAATACTTTGAGAGTAAATCATACTATTTACTAACTCAAAATTAATTCAAATTATCTTAAGTCTATCGAAGCTAAATGTAAGTAAATGCATTTATATTATTATTATTATTTTTTATACGATTACCAAAACTTTGCATTGTAGCACATGGTGGTGCAAACAAAAAGTACGACGAACTACACACCGTCTGTTCGTCGTCTGACAATGGAAACTCGTATTAAGGTGGACGTGTATTAAAAACTGTCAATACACTAACAGCGCCGCCGATATCTAACCATTATATTAATGAGCCATCCATCATTACAGCGCAAACGTTGAGGACAAACAGACAATCCGCCTGATTGGTTTAATATCTTTAGCAATTAGATACTACAATTTTTAATTCACAACAAACATTATCTATAGTACAGGTCATGTTGTTACAATACAGCTGATCATTTTATATAAAATTCAAATCAATGGTCCTAGCAAAATTCTCGATTCCAAAATTTTATGATTAACTAACTATTGTCTACGTTTTTACCCCCATATTGATCTCCCCTGTGTGATACACGCTATGTTCATTACGAGGTATCATTGGATTTCTCGAAGATCGCTTTTCGAAGATCATATTTTGTCTTGGTGACAATGAAACTACGAGTGCTCACACCTTAGGGCAATGAGATTTCGATTGAAGAAATAATTTTAAAGATCGTACTTTAATTTAAGGAGTACGTCGACTACCTAAGAGAAACAAACGTAGAGCTTTAGCTTGCTTTCGTTCACATGCGTTTAGTAAAAAGTTTTTATTTTGAAATTAAAATGACATGGATCACATTGCCACATCCTAATAATCGATAAATTAACAGCCCTGGCTGATTGACCAGCGTCTTATTTGCGTTTAGACACACGTTCTATACATGTCAAACAATAAATTCAAGTTAAAAATTATTAATTTGTTGTAATTATCCGATTATTTAGATATAATATCCGGTTCCATGGTGTAACGGTTAGCACTCTGGACTTTGAATCCAGCGATCCGAGTTCAAATCTCGGTGGAACCTATTTTTTTAGATCTGTGGCCATAATATTGATAAGAAGTAATCATTCTTAACACAAAGAAATATTTCTATATTATTTGAAGTGAGCATTACATCGATCCTAACAGAATTATAAAGCAATAATTACTTTTTATGTATAATTACATAAATATATATATTTAAAATAACAGAGGAAACACTAACTATCCTTGTAATATAGTGTTAGTTTAAGAATAGGCTGGACATTGTGTGGTAAGTGGAATGTGTAACGTCTGAGCTACATAGATGAGATGGATTTAGGTGGGAGTATGATCTCCCGAGGGAGATTATCTAAACGGCTGTTATCACGCACTGCTGCGTATTGACAATGTTCACGCTAGCGCACAGGAGCGGATTGTTATATATTATAATAAACATGAAATATACCTAGTGGTTTAAAAAGAAATCTGAGTTAACATTCGCTGAATGCAGGACGTTTAATTGAAAAAAAATAACAGGTTCCACCGAGATTTGAACTCGGATCGCTGGATTCAAAGTCCAGAGTGCTAACCATTACACCATGGAACCGGATATCAATAATAAATAATAAAATATTCACAAATCAAGCGCCGAACTCATTTCTTAAAATAATTACTTTCACTTCACATTTGTTCAAATACGACTAATGAAGTCGGACATCAACATCATTGCTCCTTGTTATTTGAATGTATTATGAAAAATAAAATGTAATTCTGAATTAAAAGCTTATTTTATTCAAAATCACTCAAGTCTTTGCAAAATGTCGAAGAAATACGTCAATTTTAGATACTCGGTAGAATAAAAGAAGAACAATTTAATCAACCTGTATATTAATTAGTAATATATTACGATTTTACGATACAACTAATTCTATATTTAAATATAGCATCAAATTAATTTTACAAACTTTTTTTAATGTATTATTGTCTCATTAAGAGCAGATGAATGATTCGATGTGAAAGGCGAAGCGTGGACGTTGCTGACAAAAACTTACAAAGTGGACGTTGTAATATAAAAGAATATCCGTAAATCCGTCCCACAGCCCCCGGTATGACCGGTGATATATAATTCAAATCGTCCGTCCGTACGCAATCAGTACGTGAATAATATATGTGGCCGACTGATGATTGCGTCCCATGAGGTTCACTAAGATTTTACTCCGGACGGATTTACAAGCATTTTACAAATTATAATACAATATAATGTACGCCAATCTGTTGACACTGACGCTTTGATGACTTATTTTGTTTGATTTGTTACAGTTTTAATCGATTAGAATGACATTTGATATTTAAAGTAACAGATCTTGTAATCAGCGGTCCAAAGAGGTTTGTTATCTTTATATCGAAAATATTTGGACAAAAATAAAGAAATTAATATGATGAATTCTTTTAATTTTAATGCTATATTGTGTGTAAACTAATATACAAACGTTCATATTATATTTAGTAACAAACTTGTTAAAGTCATGTGAATCAACGACGAAACATGTCCACCTTTCTCTACAATGTCTCAGGTCACCGTTAACAGTGAAACCTTAAATCGACTATTCAGTAATTATGCTTGATATGATAAGCGGTTCCATGGTGTAATGGTTAGCACTCTGGACTTTGAATCCAGCGATCCGAGTTCAAATCTCGGTGGAACCTGTCTTTTTATCTTCCACATACTTGACCTTATCCGTAACTTCGCAAATTAGCACATAAGCACACTTCAATCAATCTTGACATTTGTAGAAATACTAGAAACTCTACGTATATAGTGTGATGAGTAAACTTGTGATAAGCTTACTGATTATCAGGCAATTAACTCATAGGACCGGATAAGACTTTGACCGTAATCAGATTTCTCCATAGTTCACATTTTTTTGCCATACAAAACTGTCAAGCGATCTAGACTGGACCTAAATCTAGACCAAAATATAAAATCAAAAATTCATCGACGCTCTTTGGATTTGAACCAGCAAGTTCTGAAATATTGCGTTCCGCTTCCTTCGACAACTAAGCTATCGTGTCTCAATAAATAAATGCAATATTTATACTACTTAGAGAATTATCTCAGGTGATTGTAGAATAAAATATTTCGGACAGTTTTGTACAATGATAAACATTAAAAATAATTCTGTTCTACATTTTGTTTGTGTTTAAACTTGTTGGAACAATAAAATAACTCGTTAAATAGTGCTTAATCCTATCTTTTGTCAATATACACGTGGCAAAATTCTAGAGGACTTGACAAAATACTTTGATTAAGAAAAAAGAACTGCTTTATTTCATTATTCCTTCGAAGAACATTATTTTTTCATGTAAATTGCAGGGATTATACGTACATGGCTATATGAAAGTAAATCTTTAACTTAAAGATAGTTACGGTTACGGATATTACATTAAATGTAAAAGTTAATGATCGAACAGTACTTTTTATATTATTACTTATTTCTTTCGTCAGAAATTACCTCGTTTAAAATGTACTGAAGGAGAAAAATACGGCTTCTATTTGAAAACTTGTCGAAAAAATTATTTGCTTTATTACTTCATCCCTTTTATGAAATTATTTTATATTTCATAATATTGGCTACTGAATATATAATATTGATCCTTATATTGTTAACCGTTTCGAAAAATAACAAGCAGACAATAAAGAAGGCCAAAATCAGTCTAATTTTTATAGGATTCATACCGTGAAGTACCATAACACCTTAAAATAACTAGTCCTTAAAGGCCTAAACGTACTTTCAAATAAGTGTTCAAACAGTCACATGTTTTGCAAAAAAAATAATTATAAAAGGACATTACTTTATATTCCTTAGAAATAAATAAAAAATTTTGCTTAACGCTCAATCAAATCATAACTTCAACTAATCTATACAAAATGATAAATTTCCAAAAAATGCCAAATTAACGTCTAATACATACAGAGAGTTCATTTACGTGTTATAAGCATTACCTATAAAAAAATAAATACGAATGACCGAATACATACACACACCTACATATTAAGGAATGTTCAATAGCTCCGCTCCAAGTCATATTATAAAGTCTCCTTCGAGAGGAGTCGGCCGGAATGGAAAGCTTATAATCCGTGGCGGGGTCCAATTTCGTCGCCATATCACTTTCCGATATCTTCATCCTTCCACAATAGACACCGACGCTATCAAATTTATTCAAATTGTACAATGTCGCCGCCGCAATTTTGTCACACCTGCCGTTACTTCAAATAAAACGATAGTGCACTCTATCCACTGCGAACTGAGCTCATTTCGGAATGCCAAGCACGAGTTCAATTCCTAACAACGATATATGATTATGGATAGAAATTCTTATTGCACTCAAAGTAACATCCCTTTTCTCTTAGCAGAGGTTGCTCGGTGATATGTACTCGATTTTGAACTCAAAGTTCGAGTAATAGCGCGTCATAGGAGCTAATATAGATTGAACTAGAGAAAGCAAAATGGCTGAAGTACGTCTGTTGAGCTTGTATCAACGCATTTTGCAGCTAAAAGCTTTGTGTCGTGATCGTCTGGGTAGTGCACTTTTAGTTAGAAACTTTATCAAATTATCTTTTATACTTATTTTAAGTTGACATGCGAAAAGGATGAAATGACTGACAAAATGATACATTAATTTAAGATACTATATGATATAATACAGCCATGTCGTTGATACTATTAGTAAATGTCGATATATTATGTTTTATTAAATCGACCACTCAATAATAATACGTCCAAAACATCCTAACTGACTAACTGTAAACAAAACTATGACTTGAAACATTAAAAAAACTGTCACGACAGAATAAGATGAAATTTCTAAGGCGTCCGACCACAGTCTCCTTGCAACCTATAAACGAGTTTGGTAACGTCGACGTACTGTAATTTCACCGACGGAGCGCGCAAACTTAACTTTGTCTTATTTACATAAAGATGGCACGAATGCTAAGTTTGTGACGCATCGGAATCAAGTTAGGGGAGGAGTTACTTTAAAACTGTCGCTTAGTAGATGCCGAATCCGTTTACAGTTTTCGCGAACCGTTTTAGGGATGTGACTAGGAGCTATCGATATGCCAGATATGATAGCTAAAAATAGTGCAGTAAATAAACAAAATTTAACAAAAAAATCAAACCAATGCAGATTTCGAGTGATTAATATATTAAAAAAAATTGCTGTTATCTAGTCCCATAATGAGAATTGTTACTTTCCTATTTTAATTTATTTCAGTCTTGTAACCATAGATAGTTGCTTTTTACATCCCTAGCTGTATCTAGAGGCGTCCAAGTTGCGTATTGAGTTACGCGCCCTCAGTCAAACCGTATCAAGCTGAAGGCATTATGTACCATATAAGTAAATATCTTTATCCATACATAATGTTTATATTCAGGATTTATATATATTACTATATAATATTCACCATAATATCGTTATCCTTATAACGTTAATATATTATATGACAAAAAAATAAATAAATAATATATTTAAAAATTCAATCACGCATTTACTGGAATAAAAAAGGCATTTGTATCAGCACCACTGTGATAATTCACGTCTCAACAGTCTAGTAAACTTACGTACATGGCGCTCGTCATGTGAGGGGGTGATCGGATAACAATGAGGGCAGGTAAATGTATTGCACCAATGAGACATCCGTATGCGATCACGTCTTTGAATATTGTCTGACATTTTATCACACGCACATTCTTCAGTGACAATTCTATCAGTAGACATTTGAATTTCCCCCCGTAATTGATTCACGTTAATGCCTTCTGAATGACAATGATCACGGACCACTAAATCAAATCAGGAAGGATCTTCTCTTGAAATGTGCCGTTAAGTGACGGTAATTATATCGATATATATGATTGAGTTATAAAAGAATTACGTTCAAATAAAGTATATATGAATGTTATCTGTGAGTTGTGAATATTTTGGGACTTATATTAATTACAGTTTTAATGTCAATATGCAGACTTGACGCGTATTTTATCTTTTATAATAGGAGGCCTGGAATAGGTGCTCTGTAACTTTGAATATTTTAAACATGCTTCACTATAGGTGGAAAGCCTTTAAGGAAAATATTATTTGGTGAAATTATTTATTTAATTGATCGTAAGAACTCGATTTGTCTATAGATTGTTTCAATATATTCTGACAAAAGAGGTATGTAAGTACGTTCGAATTATTTGCTACACTAATTAGTGTTCTGGGAGTCTTACGTGTGTACATTATATTGACTTCTATACACTGCGCAAGAACTTTAGAACTATACCTTTGTTGTCTCACCATACCTTTGTTAATACCGAATACTATAACGCTCATGAATAGTGATTACTTGAGTAAAAAACTTTATCATACAATTTATACGTGCCCCGTAAATACGACAATATTTATGGCAATGCGATACTAAGTGATAGGACGATAAAGTTTATTTGACTTTCAGTCGACGTAACTCAAGGCTGTATACAAATGACATCTGAATCAATAGCACCTTAAATGAAACGCCGATACCATTTTAATAAAATATCATTTTCGCATTGAGACACATATTTTAGTTTTTACTACTGCTCAAAACTGTTTTATGATAATAAAATTAATGATCAGTTTACAGGCGCGTTATCAGTCGTCATTATAAAAAGTGTATATTGTTAGTGTATTCGAATTTTCACATTTACGTTAAATATAAAACTCTAATGGGCTATGACACTCAAAAGGCTGTACCCTTGAGAATCTCGCGAGGCAGAAAATTATGCAAAGAGCCTGGTCAAAGGGTTCCTTTACGACAACATCAATATTTTATGCGGCATAGCGATACAAATCAATCATTCCGTTATACCTGATACTCAATCATCATGTTTTACTGTTATGGACATCAGACATGTTGCTGGAGTATATCGAAATGAATTAAGTATGGCCCCCGGTTACGAATCTCGGAATTATTAAAAATGTTCCGTCCTTGACAGAAATTATTGCGTTCCATACAAGGCTTAGTTTAAAAATAAGTCTTATTAATGTGAAAGTAACTAGTTTATGAATGCGACTTCGTCTGAGTGGACTTTGAAATTACATTTAGCAACATTCCAATAGTGATTGAGTAAAAAAACGTGCTGAGCACTACGCAGCTCTATCTACCCTCGGCATCACGTGTCTTAATACAGTTATTATGTCGTGTTCCCACAAGAACAAATGCTTAACCGAAATGTGGCTCCTTACCACAACACAGAGCGTTTTCAGCTTTTTATTCATGAAGCTTCACACATGAACTATAATTACTTAACACTAAGTCACGTAGGGCATCGAGAGAAAAACGGGAAACGCTTCGTATGTAGTGTGACGATGCAAATTTGTGCTAAGTATTCTGAACATGAAGTTTAGCGGAATAAATATGGTAATTCTATACTCGTATAATATATATAATCTATATTATTATAGTTTCTACATAAAAGAGTTACAAATATCCTCACTAGAATACGTCCTTTAATACAAACTTTCATGATAGTAAGTTAAATGCTAAAATAAAATACAAAAAATATAACATTATTTATAAAGGTAACAAAAACATAAAATGAGAAAAGCCAACATCACGCGGTGTTCCCAGGCGGTCACCCATCCAAGTACTGACCGCGCCCGACGTTGCTTAACTTCGGTGATCGGACGAGAACCGGTGTATTCAACGTGGTATGGACGTTGGCGACAGTGTATACAAATGTATGGTACATAAGCTTAGTATACCATAAACATTTAAAAGAACCAATAATATAAAAACATTTTGTGACTAACTCTATTTACAAATCCTAATTTTATTTAGAACAATAATGAAAAGTGAAATAACTAATGATAGTAAAGCGTACAGAATATATTTAATAATATATGACAGAAATCAATAAGTAAAAGAAACTTCCTTATTACGTGAAAATAGTAACACATGGTCGACACAAGTTCGTGTGGAAAGCGGGCAGTTAGCAGCAATAATTGATGCCTTCTGGTCTCCAGGGAACTTGGAACTGACGCACTGCATGCGATCGTGATATCTGATTTAGTTGGAACTTCGTTTCTTTTTCATATTCATTACCCTTTACAGTGCCCAGTTTAAATTTCCTTTACAAACAGACTACCTTTTAAACAACACGGCATTCAATTGTATAAGAAACTGATTAAAACTTAAAAAATACTATCCTTGCATGTAGAAAAATTAACTCAACGACAGAATTGCTATAACAAAATTGAAGGCGTATTTTTTTTATTTTCTTTCATATGTAGAAATAAAGTATGTTTAATTGTATACGCCTGTCCTCTCGTCACAAGTCTTATCGCGTGCTGGGAGCCATCTTCAGTTAATGAAGATTTACACATTCCCTGCCAATTCGCCACATTGATTTGTTGCTAAACGAATTGAATTTTATCGGCGATTAAAGCGTCTTTACTTATGCAAAAGGGGATGCGGTGGTTATTTACAAGAAAACTTCTTTAATAATGAAGAAAGCTGGAAACTGAATTAGGGGAATATCGATGTAGAAGCACGAGCACCTTAACACTTTAAATTATAACCATAAACATTAAACCAAGTATCAAACATACAACATTAATAAATATGTGCATTGTTCAATAGACATGTTTAAAGAAATTTACCTAAATTTTAAATCCCTTTAAAACTAACACAAATTCTAATATCTCTACATGTAACCTAACTTGTATTAACTTAAAAAAAATATCCATTAATATTGAAAATCTTAAAAAAAAAAAAACCTATAAATTTATATACAAGCAACAATTGAATAGGCAATACTCATATACGGTAAATATTATTACTCAAATACGACCATTCATAACCAATAAAACGTAACCAGACATGTCAATAAGATAAAAGCAATTCGCGTAATGGCCGCCGTTGCAACAGATAGTAAATTTACATGCCATTTAAGTGTGCCATGTTGAACTCACGGCGCCCACGAGTGTCGTCAACTTGGTATTGACGATAATTATCGAATATATTTGAATGGGACGGGTTTTTTATATCACGGAACGGACACGATACGTTTGGTCTGATAGGGAGAGAATAAAGCGAAGAACTAATGCTATCTATCTCATAATATGATCGATACATAAAAATAACCATCGATTGAAAAATAAATATGAATGTTATCATATATTTTATATGTTATTCTATATTAATTAAATAATTTCATTAAATGGAACATTGTAATCCGATTTCAAATAGGAACAGTTTTAAACAATACTTTGTCCGCGTAATTTAATGCAGGAAAAACTCGTACAATTAGTTCAATTCATGCGAGAAATGTTACACTTACATAATATATTCACAATTTATACCTAATAGAAACTTTGATAGCATGATTTTTGAATATTTAATTTGTAATTAATATTAATATCGTCTCGCTGTCGTGTCGTATTCGATAACGCGTTCCCTAGACGTAGGCCGTCGTAAACTTTGACGTTTACGTTATAGGCCATAAGGTTTAGTGGTGGTTTGCATAACTGTAGTTGCATCCACTTCACAGTTATTATAAATTATTTTATCTTTTTTAACGTCAATACTTAGCTCTAAATAATTTTTAGGTGAAGTCAGATAAAGCAATCATAATACCTCCCATTTCATTTGATTACTTTTAAATCACTTTAAAATTTCAATATTCTATAAGACAAAATACTTTTAAATTAAGTAAGAAAATATTTTGCGTCAGTGG
Source organism: Danaus plexippus (assembly GCF_018135715.1). NCBI lineage: Eukaryota > Metazoa > Arthropoda > Insecta > Lepidoptera > Nymphalidae > Danaus > Danaus plexippus. The sequence continues at coordinate 8,330,801 of NC_083537.1, read as the reverse complement.
ATTTGTATCTGCATATAAATCGTAACTTAGTACACTCTAAACTAAGTACAAACGATAAAAGAGAATAGTTTAAATTTTTTATTATCTCCTGTAGTTTTTAAATCTGTATTCCTCACTTCTGTTATTTTTGACTTTGACGGGCATCAAACGCCTGTCAGATTATGACAAGTGTAGACACCAGACATTAGGCAGCAAAGGAAAAGTTTAAAAATGATTCCGTTGAAAGAGTGTATAAAATAATGGAATAGAAATATATATACTATTTATTTTAATAAAGATTTTATTATACTTATTTATAAAAATTCTTAATTTTTAATGTACACAAAGTACACTACATCACCAAACAAATTTTGGTCTGCAGACCAATTGATATATCTATATACATTTTCCGCACAAATAGAGCCATACGGACCCACAGTGGACCACATTTGCCTATTCATTTAACAAGCAATAGCAATATTTGAACAAACCTCCCTAAATATAAATAATAATCTTGTTATTAACCCCTACAATGAGAGTTTGAAATAAAAATTCACTCAAAAGCACATCCCTTGCCCCAAAACAATAACCATGTGATTGAAAAAGGTCTTAACTACAAAAATATAAACGAACTAAAATGAATCTTGTGTTGAAATGTTACGTTCCAAAATCGATTGATACTAAATAAAACCGTTTTTTAAAAAGTAATTTTACATCGACGAAGCCACAGTCAAGAAACTGATACACAAAAATTAACTGTACCATGCCTTTCATTAGGTTTAATTTTCCATGTTCATTTGAGGCTAGGGGAACATTAGGGTCTTGCAAAGCCGTAGGCCTATTTGTGTCGGTTTCACACTTACAACAATAGTGTCATGATTCGTGATCCCGGATTATCCCGGAACAAACCCGGGATTAGGTCGTGTTGCGGCAAACAAATGATAGAACAAGTGTTACTGTCGCATCACTAATGTACCAATTTATAATTATATTTATTTTGTGCTATTTAGATTTGATGTACACGTAAGGAGGATTTCATTAAAAAGCCGACAGAGAAAGCGGTTCAGAAACAATTTTCTATATACTTTTATAAACTTACAAGGTAATCCTGATAATATATATATATAATATTAAATTATGAAACAAAAATTAAATATGTTAACATTTAAAAGAAACCTTTCAATTAGATAGTTTAATTTGTATTATTTTTAACCATAATTAATGTCACTCCGCCTGATGAAAAGATCATAGCAATTGTTTTGATTGACATCAATGAAATATTAGTCAGTTTTAAGGTATAGTATCATTGATAACATTACCAATATACTATACTAGAAATATTATACAGGAAAGATGAAAATACATTTTCTTCAGACATCAAAATAAACATTAAATTATAACATTAACATTTTTTGATTGCGGAACTGTTTCATAAAAAATATTTATTTAGATAAAAGTGTTTTAAAAGTATGATACAAATGAGGTTTGCGTGATTTAGTTCCTTTTTTAAATTTCTTTACATCTCATATACAGTTTTTTTTTAATATTTTTTATGCTCAGTAGACGGTAATAAATACATATACGAACTATGTCAAGAAACAAAACATTTCAGTGATACTATCACATATAATTTGCAAATATTATTTTATTTAAATTTATAGTTATTATAGTTTTCAAGATCCTATAGATAATTTTCAACAATATTAAGGCTTTATAACACCTGAAACCTTTGAAAAGAAGTCTATAATATAGCTTCATTATAAGCACTTTTTAATGGTTGTTTAAGAACATTTTAAGTTTATATGAATCGACAACATCCTGTAGGTTATGTATAAAAAATAAATATATATTATGGAAATTAAATGAAACTAAATTAGGCTGAAAAACGTTTTGTATCATTGTCAACAAAGCGGTTGTATTTACTAAGAAAACTTACCTTTACATTCAAATTGCGGCTGTTACAGAGTTATATGTTTTACAGAAAAATAAACTAATTTAAATCAATAGCAAAAATTAATTTTATTTGACTAAGAATTCTCCAAACGCCATTTTAAGTATTATATTTATTAAAATATGTAACAAATTTTAACATAACTCCATATAAATAGCTGAAGTTAGTTCCATCCATTTTATAAACACACATGTTTCGGGCTCAAACAAATCCATCTTATTTACTCGAAAAAGAACTCAAAGTAAGGCATCTGATTTTCCGTTTTTCAGCCGCTAACGATCATTATATCTCTTCTTTTCTAACTCCTTAAAACTGGATAAGTCCATCCCTTTCGTACCCTAGTGTGAAATCAGTCCGCCAAATTAAATCCCGCCTCAGATTATTACATAGCTCAGTGACTGTTCATAAATAACCCTCAGGGAAACGAAAATGCAACTTCAAGTTAGTTATTTTAATTTAGAATGATTATACACACTTCTAAACGGCAACTTTATTTTTGTAAACCTTTGTTTCATCCTTAATGTGATGATCTCACTTCTTATATAATATACATGGCATAATATCTATGTGTAGCTCATTTTTCTTATACATATAAGATTCCGAAAAAATTCGGAATAAAAAGTACAACAATTGAAAAAGTTAATTGATCATAAAAAGAGCTTAAACAATAAAAAAAATACAACAAGCTGTTTCAATTATTTCTTCATTTTTGTAAACTACATAGCGGAATAGGTTGTGATTTTTTTAAAATCCTAAGCATATAAAGAACAGCCAGTGGCCAGTGTCACTGGATTAAATTACGCACTTGTGTGAAATTCGAAATTCGAATTGTACCCTGGATTTGGGGCGTGCATTCCTGTGCGACGCGACGCGCTGTTATATTATGCCCGTGATTTATTGCATCGAATTCTCTTCGGTAATTAGTGCGTGCCTTCCCCAGGCGGAGCCCAGTGTTGCCGGTTAAATTAAATTGATTGTTTATACTAATAAATTATCTTGGTCGCATTCAAGTGTACATTTGTTTAATATATTATTGACGGCAGCAGACTACAATTTAAAATAATGATAATAATATTTATTTCGTTACAAAGTTAGTTTTTGTACTGTGAATATTTATTATTTACTTGATACATCGATTATAGAATTTAAATAAATCTTTTGATATAAAGCCAGCGTCCAGCATTAATTGTTATAAGAACCATCTGACAATGAATTCACTCAATGCCAATGTATAAATAGATAAATTTAATTTTAATAAAGTTCTAAACATATTTTTTGAGCATAAACAATTTATTATTAATTTTATTTAACTATAGTAAGTGCGACTGGGCCGCGGATTACCGGAGATTGAGTTTAATCGGACCCGGAACGTCCCATTAATTACGGGACTCCGTTAATTGAACTCCCTATTGCCGGTTATATTTCAAATATAGAATGGATAAATAACAATAGTCTATGATTGTCGTTTTAGACGACTGACATATATATATTTTTTTAAATGTTGAGATTTCCTACGCAGAGAAAATTTAAGCAATAGATAGGTATTACGATCAAAAAATTAAAAATTGATCAAAAAATTAAAAGTTATAATGAATTCTAATAATGAAATTGTGTTATATTAAACTTTATTTTTTTATTTTTTATCGTTTATATGAGAAAAAAAATCCCCTTTGCCATGATTATGTGATTGCGCGCAGGTGTGGACGAGAAGTATATTACGAACGGTGAGCGCTAAAATGTACTTATATAAAATATTAAATAAAATTTATAGCTAAATAAAAATTCCTCATAATATAATAATTATATGTTTCATAATCCAAGCTTAATATCAAAGTAATTAAGGTAGGTGAAAAGAAACTTGATTATATTTATCAAAAATATAATATTTTAAGTTCATAGTATTTGTTACAAGTGGCGACATTCGTACCGTAATAATTATAATATACAACAATACTTAGAATTATTTTTATGACTGATTATAATTTATTATAATACTGAAACATTGTAATTTTATAATAGCAACATTTAAGTATCAACTTGTAGGTATGTGAAAATTATGAAGCAACGGTGAACATTGAAAAAATAATCAGAAATTGTACCACGAACACGTTGTTCACATAACTTAACTATATATTAATTAATCGTATGTTTATTTTTGTTGTAACATTTTAGTGTAACCAACTCTTCCCAGTATAAATCATGAGCTGTCGCGGCGTATTGGATTAAGATTTCGATCGGATCGGATGTGATGGTTTCATCTCGCAGAGTGACAGAGAGAAAATGTTATATTGATAACGAATTTCCCCCGAGGTACGTATGTAGATTGAAATTATATGACTCTAGTTTTATACGAGAAACATACAATATATTATATGGTAAAATTCCGCACTGTGTACCAAATTTTGAATGACATCGCGATAAGCAGCGGTGCTATCAAAAAACTATATCGCGTGAAGTTTATAAGAGCAGTTACGAAAAATACAAAAAATATAAAATTAAAAACAGGTCCCACCGAGATTTGAACTCGGATCGCTGGATTCAGAGTCCAGAGTGCTAACCGTTACACCATGGAACCGGATATAAAGTGGTGACGTACTTGCCGTTGTGATAAAAAGATTTGGATCTAATTATTTGTTTCATAACTGTTTGAATATCTTTATATAAATCACGCAACTATTCTGCGCCCTTTCTTTCATTCTTTCTTTCAAATTCTTAAATTTCAACCATCTTTTTTAATTTCAATAATGTTTATAGATCAATTTGAAAAAACAATTTAAAAAAATCTTCCTTATTATATCTTAAAATATAAGTGAAAAACAGTTTAAAGACTACCTCTATATTCAACAACTTATTTGCCATAAAACTACTAAATGAAAAGAAAGAAGAAGTATGTGTTCACCTATTTTAATATACAGGGTGAGTGCAAAACTATTGTGTTCACAGGAATGAATATTTTATCGCGGGCAACCATACCCGCCATCAGTCTTGCTGGTAATATCGTGTCACGAGAACAAATCGTTTCGGAACTTACTTATATTAGGTTTGATTCCTAGGTGTGTCTATTTCGTTCTTCGTTTTTTCATTCTTAATACAAAATATATTAATAGTATCAGTTGAAAATCAATGACACATAATTTCATTTAATTGCAAAATAACAGTCTAACAGACAACGGTATGTACTTTTCGCAAAACTTTACATTCGATTCCGTAGCTGCTACATAAAAAGAAAGATTATACAATTGTTGGGTCAACTAAATATATAATTTATAATAAAAAAAATTGACATCAACCCTTAAAAAGTACAAATAACAACCCCTTTAGTGATTTCACGAAGAAAGTTCTACGTGACACGAACAAAAAAAAAACAAAATGTAGTCAGGTCCGGACCATTTGTCGTTGTAGATTACATCCGAAATGAAAAGTGGGTAGTTCGAAAAGTTTTTTCATACCGTCTCTTGAATACTCCCCGTCAACCCTTGACTGATTCGCTGTGCTGCAACGAATTCCATTACAGCTAATTACATTTGTCTAAATATAATGTATGTACCATATATATTTATAAGGCTGAGATTATATAAAATAAATATCAGATAATAATAATAAAGTTTTTGTTTGTAGATTTACTTGATTATGTAGATTTTTTCTTTGAAAATCTTATCTGCCAACATAATAGATCTTTATTGTCTTTTAGTTTTGATGTATGACATGTATTGGTAAAAAAACTATATTTTACGTCGGTCGCTAAACGACCGCTTTGAAATGTAAGCCCGCAGCGCTAAACACCGCGTTGGCCTTATTATAATATTTCATCTCGAGATTTGTATATAAGAAATGTATAACAGATATTTGATAATGAAATTATCGCGACTTGATGATAGTTTTCTGTCTTCAGAGATAACTAAACAGGCTTTAAAGATTTATTATATATTGTTTTAATCTTCCATAAATATACTTAGCTGAGTATTTAATTTATCCATTTCCTTTTGACACAGTATTTTAAACATAATATTTATCCCTTAATAGTTTCAAAGTGGTTTTAAATATTCCAAAAAAAAAGAGCCTCCGTAGATATTAAATAAGATATCTTCGAATACGTCCGCCGTATTAATATCACGTGGAGAGCGTCATCTTTCTGAGCATCACATTAAATATTGACAAAATAAAAATGTAGAATGCCAGCGGACGTGAGCGTTATGGCGAAGTCGAGTAACCGCCAAGGAGCCATTCCATTTCTGTTTCCCGCCAATAAATATCTTATCGAGTTACAATGAGGGATAAACCGTCTCGGGACTCTTCGGCACTTTCCAAAAAATTTACGTTCAATTTTTGACAACCACGTAAAGAGTTTCGATGTTGTGCATCCTCTTTAGTTATTTTGACAGCTGCCCGCCATGAAGCGAAAAGCGATTGAATATCTTATGTTTTTCTTTGAGTGGTTTCAAGGTAAGGGATAATTTTATTAAATAAATATTATATAACTTATCGCGACTAACATATTTTTCTTAAACACATACAAATATTCTTTCTATTGATTGGTCACTGATAATTCAGAAACGAAATCAACTAATTTTTCTTAATGGAATTAATGAGTTTGTATGTAACCGTACTAGTTATAGAACTTCAATATCTTTGAGCATTCTTATAGGGAGATAAACATAAAAGACGTTCAATTAAAAAATGATAAAGTTACAAAAATAGTCATTACTTGTATTTTATGTTAACCATTGAAAATATTAGTTTGTATTGTATTGTAACTATTAGTTAAATCTACTCAAACTTGTATTTCACATTTAGCCTCATCCGGTTCCATGGTGTAATGGTTAGCACTCTGGACTCTGAATCCAGCGATCCGAGTTCAAATCTCGGTGGGACCTGTATTTTTCTTAACATGATTGGTTAAAGCATCATTATGTTTTTTATTGTAAATACGTATTAAAAGAAAAAAGTATAACTTTATTATATTTTTAATCATAAGTATTAAAATAATTATTTATATACGCTTCTTTGTAAATGAATTTAAATGTATTTTTAAATATTTTTCACATTTTATTTATGTTCAAACTCATATTATTTAGGATCGATGTCTTGTACAGGTTATTTGCGTTTCTGTTGCTCATTTTTTTTTTCCAATATATATTTAAAGCAATAGTATGATTAATATATATGTGCATATAATTTATAATATATATCCCGTACCTTTTCATACAGCCAAAGGTCAGTGCTTTTTGTTTTATCAATTTATTACAGTAATTAATAATTAGGTTTTCCAACATATTATAGTTTTCCCATTATTTTCTTTATTATTTGTTAAAGGACGTAATTATTTAAGTGACATTATATTGTTACATGGAAATAGGAAATGTTGATTTTAATAACAATTTATTCAAAGGAACAGAATATAATTAAGTTCAGGTTATATAGCAGGGAAAATGTTATCATACATTTTTTGTTTACAACATACTGTTATTGGAAAACATCAAAATAATAAGAAGTTTTTTGATGCGGTCACCCATCCAAAAACTGTCTGCGTCGAAAGTAGTTCCGAACATGAATATGGGTATATTGAATGTTCAATGAGAACTAACATAATATTAACTGTGATGATATTTTGTGTGGAGACCAGGACAATAATATTTAATCGTCACAGAATATACAAGTAAAGTAACTAAGTTGCTCCCTGAGTTTTTTATGTATAAACGTAATATATGTATTACACAAATACGAAAAAAAATAATTTATAAAGCCCCTTTGGCTATTCTGAAAAGAGACGTTCACTTAGAAAATTATTTTGTATCTTCATTCTTATTGTATTTTCGTTAAGTTTACTTTACTCAAAACAAATCAACGGCATGGTACGGTAGAGCTTTAAAATTTAGTACGTTCATAAATTCGAATATGACTGTTATGTATACGTAGTACATAATGACGCCTTAAAACCGACCAAAATCCTATCAAATGACCTCATTTGCATCACCAAAAGCACACGTCCCAGAGGAGGAGGACTTGAAGCATGAAGCGTTATCCATTAATTCTATAACAAAACATTTCGGGCGCGCCTTCACAAATTAACTGATTAGATTAATTAAAAAATGCCAACTCTTCCACGCGCCATGGGATTGTTAGCGTGTCACGTTCAAATCTATGAGTCGGTGGCACCGGCCTTACGATGGTTTTATTAAAGGCTTTTATAGAAGAATCGTTTGATTGCTTTGGAGGTTATCGCCAAGGTGAAGCTTCATACGACACTTCTCCTCCAAAAGTCCTTCGTTTGGGAGTCAATGATGCCAATAAAATATAAGAGACACGATAAGATAAATTATTCAGGAATCCCGATCGATCATTGTTATCGCGACTTGTGGAAACAATGATCTACCGATAAATGTGAAAAACCTGAACATTAAACCCCGGTTTAACGCCGAACCAACCGGACCCAACCCTTTACGACGGAGCGATTGTTATCAGTAGAGCTTCACTCGTACAACGACATTACCTGTGAATTATTATTTCTGATTAATAAATTGTGAGTCCCCGAAGACGGGCGGAGTCAATTATGAAATTTGATGCTTTTTCATTAAAACCTACGGGGCCCGGGAGGCTCTTAGTGGGTTAACGGGACTTTTGACGTGTTTTATCAGGTGTGGTGAAGTAAATTAGTACGCGTATCAGAACATTACTGGCGAAGGCTTTTTTTTGCTATTTATTATATATTGAAGTTAGAGAGTTGTAGAGACCGGGCTAAACATAAACAAAATATAAGTTCTTGTTCATAACTCCATCTCATTACGTAAGACCGAGAACCAAATAGCCTTATTCTTCGTTTTGCATAATCATGTATTTCCATCTTGTGTATGGAAGATTTTGTAAATATGAAGTATTTATTTACAGATATATCATTTTGTCAGTCTTTAAGAACTAATAATCGGAGATAAAGCAGCTGGTGAAAGCTAGTACTAATGAAATGAATATTATATTAATAGATTTAAATTTCAAAATATAAATAGTCCAATTCAAAATAATCCATTACACTATTTCACTGAAATTGTCAACGGTTCCATGGTGTAATGGTTAGCACTCTGGACTTTGAATCCAGCGATCCGAGTTCAAATCTCGGTGGAACCTGTCTTTTTTTTATTCAATTATTTTGTATTAAAACAAATATAAGTTTTTAATATTCCTTTTATTTTATTTATTAAGTTATGTATAAAAATATTAGTGCCTGTTCATAATTCTCGTCAAAGATAATAAAATATTTCATAGTTAGTTTATTATTATATATTTTTGAAATGATTGAATTCGTATTTTGTGTCATCATTCATGTCAAAAAATAAACTTACGAATGAATTTCCTTCACAAAGATGTAGTTTTAATTAAAAAATTATAATTATTATCTATACTAGGATAGTTTGCATTACAAATTGAAGGTATTTGGTAGGTACGTATTGAAGAGCTGTGATTTCCTGAAAAGTCCCCCGACTTTCAGGAAATCACCGGTTTAATTAGTTTTATTATCTTGATATTACCTATACTTGAACTCTAGACGATAATGATGTGACGTCACGAAACACTCGTTTCACAATATGTTTAGCACAGCATAACAGTAAACTGTTTTGAATGATACGTATTTAATTTGCGTAAATTTTAGAAATGTCATCAATGATCTAGGTCAACAAGTATTACGAGCTCACTAACGAACTCACTAAGAATAGATTCGTTGTAAATTTGTACGCGGTAGAAGTAGGAGCGAGAGGTATAACAGCCAAATCTTTCTACAGACTACAACCTGCTAAAAGGCTTGGGCCCGTCCAAAACGAACATCAATTCATTGTTAGAACGTACTTCGAAGGCAGCCCTAGTAGGTTCGTTTCCATTTTGGTTATGTAGAGAAAGGAGCTTGGACGGTGGAGGAGAGCGTAAAAGGCACGTCAGATAGGGGACTCTTAAACCTACACCTGGGTTGCTAGGCACTGTTAAATTTGCTATCCCTGCAACGCGATGGACCCGGCGCCCGCACGGCGAATCCATGGAATGGTGGGAGGTTCCGTCGTCTTAGGTGTTTATATATATACCCATATATATATACTTATATATATACACATACGTGTGTATATATATAAACATATAAATTTTCTCACTTCTTTTATACTTTAGTAATTTTCACAAGATCCAAGTAGTTAAAGACGTAATAGCAAAGATGCAAAAAAAATGCACTTTTTGTCGGCGAATGAATGATTAAGGTGAAGTCCCTAAATCGTGTTTAGGTGCAATATAACAATATCAGAAGAGTTAAATAACATATTATTAAAAAAAAAACATTAAAACTCTTCAGATTATGTTATATCGATTATTTTCAATGTTAATAACTCAAATCATAAACACGTATAATTACAGTGAAGTAAAAACTTTAAATAAAATATGAATACTTATATATACATAGGTCTCAAGAATTATCTATCTATATATATATATACTTATGTATATAAAGTATCTCTTTAAAAATCCAACGTTACTAACGTAAGCAAAAACCCATTTTTTTTCATTTAAGCAATATTGTTTAAGGTAAATGCCCTCAAATTCGACGTATAGATACATAGCATAACGAAAGACTTTATTAAAAATTCCTTCAGAATTCATTTTAAGCATATTTAATATGTTATTTCGGAATATGTGGATATAAAAAAAAACTAATATTTTGGGATGTACTACGGATGTTTTGTTATTTTAAACAACATACTAACCGACTACCCGAGTATAAAATAATAAAAAACGAGTAGTTTTAATATAATAAATACTCGTGAAAGTCTTTGATATCATTGTATATACATATATGTATAAAGTACACAAAATAATTCTTTACAGTATCTACTGAAACATAGATTTACTCTTTTAAAGTTTCCTGACGATTTTTTAAAGTATTAGAAAAGAAGACTACACAAACTCCAACAAGATATACTGAAAATTAAATATGTAATCACGTCATACTTCAAGCCCAGTGCTTTAATATATATATGGCAATGTTATAAGAAACTAAGACGTTAGTAGTAACAAATATGGTTCAAAATCACTCCACAATATATTATATTATTTCGATCAATAGAAATATATCATTACGTAAAAATAACATTGTATATAAGACATTTCCAAAACGATATAAGAGATAAGCAAACACCAAAGATTTTTGAGCGCTATGGAGGAAATCTTATCTACGAAAAAAAAACAAATAACAAGTAATATCGGATTTTGTATTTAAAAAATCTCCGCCATTTTCCGAAGTTACAAAATTTTTAATTATTCAGATCGAGAAAGCAAACTATCTAAATAATTTTATGCTAATTTGTAGCAGTGTAAACTATTTTGTAAATGTAATTTTAATTAAAATATTCTCATAGTATGACGACCCCGTATAAGCCGCGGTGTCCACTTAAAAATAAATATAAACAAATTATAATGTGACTAACTAATAACTTAATGAGACTCCTTAAATTAATATATTATATTTCAAAATTTTATATTAAACATCGCTTGAGAATTGAGATGATGTGTATCTCAATAGACATCTTATCAACTAACGCCAGCGATAAGATTTAAAACTATTAATAATCAATTTAAAATATTCCACAACAATTTGAAACGCGCCATTATTGAATCAATAATATTTAAGGTTGGTAAAATAGCTTCTATAAAACTGTGCTTACATATTTGATATCACTTTTATTATTAATTATAGTATACCATCTCTTTGTAATTTCTTAATTTTTTTTACTTTATAGTTTTTGATGAAAATCTAAATTATATTTTGTTGACAATTTATATCTTTATACATTAATTCTTTAAAATTAAATTTTATTATAAATTGGGTTATTATATATAAAATTGAAGAAATAATTTATTTTTTTAAATTTCTGAACGATTTTATTATAAAATAACACAGGTACAAATATCCTTCCCCTGGTTTACTGAGCTGAAGCAGAGCCGAAACACTATCACTTGGGGTACAGTTAAAGCCATTTAATTCCTCTGGCGAGAAATCTAACACGATTAAAAACAATCAAGCGTATGTTACTTGATGTTACATTGACACTCATCGCATCACAAATGAGAAGATGGATTCGATGACGTCATCCAGATCTTTGCTGAACGGTGAGAGTTGGGCTTCGTAAGTGGGCGGGGTTTTGTCCTTCCCGTTCACCATAAGATGGCAGTTCGGGCCGACCAGAGAGACTTTATCGCCTTTCCATCTCTTGCAAATCATAACGTTGCCTCCGTTGCCAACGACGCTAATGTTTCCCATATTATCAATCACTTCCACTTTGCAGTCATTTCCGATAACTTCAATTTCTCCTTGATTTTTCGTCACTCTCACTATGCAGTTATTTCCAACGACTTTCAGACGAGTAGGATTTGATTCCATAGTTACTTTCTTCTTGTTACCGAGGATGGAGTAAACTTTCATTTTAAAAGATTTAATTTAAATATGGATACTAGAAATGATTATCTTGTTGCGTGTTACCGCTGTAGAGTCCAACGAGTGAATGATTTAAATTTGGAAGGCGCGGTGTTTATAAGCTCAGCGACACGCGCTCGCGCACACGGGCGATAAGGGAGTCCCCTGTGTATTCGTCATTTTAATTCATTGATGATAGTTTATTTAATGACGCTTTGATTTTAAAAACTTAATTATTAAAAGTTTTGTTATTCCCCGTGAAATAAAACATATCATTAAAATATATTTGTCAATAGTACTAAACGTGTCTAATAAACAAGAATTACCGCTCTCAATATTAGAATATATTTAGACTGAATTCTATGACACTAGTCTATTGAAATCATTTCACGCTTGTTGTATGTAATTTGCAGAAAAGCAGCTGTCAACACATTTAAAAGAAAATGTCATCTGAGAGTTTATTTTCTTCGTATTATTATTTTCATCCATTTTGTAATTCCTTAGAATGAACACACTCAGCTCTACTTCCGCGAAAGTTTATTTTGATACCAAAATTCGTAAAACGCAAACATTGTGTTGTTTTTTTTTTATTATATAGATAAATTTGCGTAATGATGTCTTCGGATGTTTGCTCGCGTCAGAGAACTGTCATAATTATTATGACTAATGTCTACTATCTCTAGTATAATCTAACAGATCTTATTATCACCACTCATAATAGATTGCTTGGAAAGAATTCGATTATGTCATATTTGAAATATTTTCCAACGAACCCTTTTTTTATAAGCCTCATCTAATGCGTCATTAAGGGCAGAATATTTTAAATGCAATAAATTGCACAAACTTACAGCGGATGTAGAATGGGTTTTCACGTGCAATTTAAAAATTTTGTAAATTTCTTACGTTTGCCTTGAATAACTGTGTCAGGTGCCGTGTTACATAAAACACGCATCATACTTGTTTATTATAATTTGAGAACTATTACACAGACATAAAGACTATAATCGCGTGGATATTAAATATACCGTTTTAATTTATCCGGTTGGAAGTCAATAACAGGGCCGTGATTTCAATGACCTTAAAAAATGTTATTTCCCTCATTATATCCTGCACTATACATAGAATTTACTAATAATAGAAGTATCTGAATAATTTTTGATATGTATCGCTTCCTATTTGCTGTCAGTTTAATACGTCAATACACCCATATTAATTCCCAGCCATTATTGCCACAGTATTTGCTTGAATTCAAAATTAGTTCTTATTGTTTGTGTATAAGTGAATCTAGGTGTATCTAATATCTATTATATATTCATTTTTTATTAAATATAAAGTTATAAAAATTATTGGTACCTACTAATTAATAATTAAACGTCGTCACTAAAATTCTTACTTTTGAGTTAATTTATTTGACAATGTTCTGTCGAAACCGATTTTCCTGTTGCAACTTCCTTATTTCTAATAAATTACAATAATTTGAGTTATAATAATTCTATGTAAACTTTATCAGTTTTAACTTATCAATTGAATCATTTAATTTTTTTTCCTTAAACAAACATGATGAATCACGTCTGTTACCAAATTCACATAATCTTAAGTATGAGAAAATATAACGAGTGACTCATATGAGACCGCATTTCTTAGAACTTTTAGACGACAAAGATTAAATGAACAGACAATAAATGCAAACACAATTAAACAGTTGAAAAATTATATAGTAATTATTTATACAGACAATTATTTATTCATTAGTAAATAAAATTTGGGTGTCACTTTAATTTTTTCATTGTAACTTTATGAAGTACGAAATATGTAAATCGTTTAAACTATACTGTATTTTATTTGCAGGATATATATTTGTATATAATAAATGTTTCGTAATTTTAAAAATATAACAGTTAATCTATGACAACCCGTGCGAATGAATGGCGCGAAAGAAAAATGCATCTATGGGTGAGTCATACGCATGCGCGTGCCTGACGCTCTTATAAACTTACGCATTTCATTTTTCAATCCCTTATATGGATTATATGTTGGTAGATCAATCGACTATTTAACTTATTAAGTTATAAGAATCCATAATGTTTTTTATAAAGGTAACTATTACTTTACATTGCGTAGAACTTATAAAGAAAATTTTTAAGTATCACTGCATAAAGAAAACAGAGATTTTTAAACGTTTGTATAATTATATTAATTTATTAAATTATTGTAAATTGCAATTATTGTCAACATTTTCCCCTCTTTTTCGATTTCTTGTAAGGGGAAGCGATATAAGTTTCACAAAATTCCCCTTTTCTTTTCACTATTAAACGATTTCATAGTTCATATTTTTTTTATAATTATTACGTATCCTAGTGTTTCAACTGTATGAATATCTTAAAATAATCGATAATACGTTATTATGCCTAAATCTAATGGAACAACTCCAATCGTTTTCAAGAATTGCTTAAAAAAACAAATTACGTAATTTTTTCAAAAACATGTATATTCATCATTGCGTCAGATTATCTTATCAGCAGGGAACACCTGTCATACGGTATTATTTGGAACTTATACGTCACAAATTATCTTACTACACATTTTGCACGTAAATGATTCATTGATGGTAAGGATAAAAATAAAATATTCTAATATAACATCAGAATTAACTGTGTCTCTTATAACATGTGTTTTATTTTGTTTATATATTTTTTTAATCATTGACATCAGATGTGTTGGCTATGATTTACATTATAATGCCACAAATTTAAATATCATCGAATAAAACAAATATTGCAAAAGTGTAAAATTTTTATTGATAAATTACACTCCAAGAACATAAGACTATAAAACAGAGACATTCGTGTTTGAGATAAAGTAAGCTTAGAGTATTACAAAAATTAAAGAGAAAATACAGTATATAATTTTTAAAGAAGGAAATTCAGTATAACACTGTTCATAAATATATAGTAGCTAAATATGACATGACCTTAAAAATAAAAATGTAAAATTGTCTACTTATTGATATAAATTCATGATCACATTAAACGTTTAAAAATTATATTTCATACATTAAAACTTTGGCTTCAATTAAATAATATAAAAAAAAAGATTACAAACGAGATTCAATTGTATTAATAATTAAAAAAATAAAATATATATATGTATATATTTTTTCTATTTTCTAGTAATCCTGTAAGGATAATTTTCTAGTAATGGTTGATGTTTGTTTGTTCAACATAATAACTTCGGTAATGTCTTAACTAAAATCTAAGCCAAATATTATTTCCTATTTAGTATTAAAACAACCCAAATGTACTACAAATATGATGGTTAAATACTAAATACATGTATTACATCACAGACATTAATTTATACCTTATTACTGTGCAATTAGTTAATTTATACTAATTATTATGAATGTAAGGTGTAGATAAATCTTTTTTTTTAATGTTTTATGAGCAAAAGTCAAGTTATTATTTAAAAGGCGCCCTCGACGTTGATCCTTATCATTCAGCCACAGTAAGATAAAAAATATCGTCATCACTATCAGTAATTCAAACGTCAGCGACGATTTATTACAAAAACAGAGCTGTACTTTGTACTATCTACGTCACAGCATTTGAATTTTATATCATTCCGTTTAAAATATACAATTACCATACATTATAATTTTCACATTTTTTATATTGATAGTTCCCACTAAGTATTGATATGGATTAATTTATTGCAATAATAAGTATTTTAATATAAGTAGTAGAGTTATAAGCAGACTTGTTATTCAGGGATGACTTATTCTCTATAAATGCCATATTCATTAAGAATATATTTTTATGAGCTGCTGGTGAATTATTTAACAATCACAATACATGGTAAAACTAGTTATACTTAATACTACTTGACTATTATAACCTCCTTGGCACCGATTTAGATAAATAACATTGTAAATCTAAATGAACTGACTTCAGATCACTTAATTTTATTACTAATTATCATAATTTATATTATTCATGATCATACAATCAGTTATATAAGAGTTAAAATGGTTTTGAAGCGGTATCAAAAAATTTTGTTCATAGAGTATTTGAAAATTATTTCAAATTGAACATTAATCGAGATAAGGTAACAAACAGTCATCTACTATAGACACATTCATATGCCAGTTGAAATGATTGACTCCTGGCACAGTCACCAGATGCAGTCTTTTCGTTCTGTCTAACGTCTTTAAACCTATTTTATCTGACAGATATATATCCTGTTCGTACATTTCAATTATAGTTTCGTTGGCGTCGTAGTAACCGAATTGGCTGAAACAAAGGAATAGGTATTTAGATACGTAGATGAATTAATTTGATTGGTTCTTTTATTATTTCTGTCATCACATATATAATGTAATTATAAAAAATACATGATACGAATTGAAGATTTATTATCTGTTGAATAGATTGTTTAAATGGCAACATTATTTTAGTACGACAAATTCACTTACCTGCTCTGCCAAGGCGTGATGACCTGATCATCGGGTCCACCAATCAGGACGAGGCGCTTCAAACGGAGCATGTTGTTTTTAAAATCATCCGACTTTGCTGATCTGTGAAAAATAATATCATTAATTACGTTTAGTTAACATTATCTCGAATGATACAGCAGCTGTAAGATGTAAACAAGTTGATTTAGTTTATCGTCAGTTTCAAGGAGAAAAACAGTTATTGGATGTGATAAAATATTCAACGAACACATCGTCAGAACGTGTGACCTGTTTTTTAAGTAAATAGAGTAAACATAATCAATAGAAGAAAATAGTATATAAATTATTATACAATGTGGTCGTCAAATGGAATAAGATGATATTCTTATAAATATGTAATATGTTTTATATTAATTAAATTTGTTATTGACATCGTTAAAATTTAGTTACAGATAAAGCACAAAAAGACAGGTTCCACCGAGATTTGAACTCGGATCGCTGGATTCAGAGTCCAGAGTGCTAACCATTACACCATGGAACCGCTCGCTGGGTAGAATGAAAAAGTAATTTATAATATTCATTGTATTATGGTTTTTGTTTGTACAATATTTAATATTTGAACTTATTCTATTGATAAGAATTATACGAGGAAGAAATTAATATTTAAATACCTGATTCTGTTCCAATTAAAAACTCAGTTGTATGAGTAAAAATAAGAAAAAATATTTTCAAATTGTTTTTTCTGAGAGTTATATATGAGTCTAATAAGAACTAACAAGAAATATAATGTGCATACTCACTGGATATGATTATTAATATAGGGCAGGTATACACTATAAGACTCATATAATGATTGATGGTACGGATCCTTCCAGTAGTTGCCGACAGAAGTATGCTGACCCACACGGGAATAAAACAGCTCATAGGCGGTTTCTTTGACTAATCCAGGAAATATTATGTGGAGAAATCCAGCTGAAACATTATAATAACATAATTCACTAACAATAATGTTGTTGCTTCATCTTTTTTTATAGTTTTCAGACTGTATTTCATATTTTATATAGAAGAAAAAATTTTGGTCATTTTGACAATGTTTTTGTTTAAACCTAAATAAATGAAGTTACATTTTTAAAAAATGTGTATTAACATATGTATATATTTCTGTATACCTCCATATTGACCGGCCTGGGGTGAGCTCAAGGATATAAATGTACT
Source organism: Danaus plexippus (assembly GCF_018135715.1). Taxonomy (NCBI): domain Eukaryota; kingdom Metazoa; phylum Arthropoda; class Insecta; order Lepidoptera; family Nymphalidae; genus Danaus; species Danaus plexippus. Next base: position 8,312,765 of record NC_083537.1, on the reverse strand, counting down.
GACTGATACATTTGAAAACGTCTGCACAATCCCCCTCGCTATCAGACCACCTTGGGAATATCCTGGAAATTAAAAGACATAAATATTAAAAGGGGTTGGTAAGTATTACATGATCACAAAAAATGTGCTCATAGTAAAGTTAGTATTTAGATTACAGATATAACACAAATAAATAAAAAGACAATAACATAAGGGCCACAGTGTCAGCACTGGTATCAATTACGGGAGTTAAATAATATTGAACTAAATTATCTACTCAAAATATTTAGTTACCAATTAAATTTATTCCTTCAGGGTGTTGGCTAGATATATTTGCTACATCCAACCCAATCTCCAAAACTTGATGCCACATTGTTTCTAAGCTTGACCAACTTTCAAATCTATTCACATTATATACTTTTGTTCCTGGATGTTTCTGAATAAAATAAAAAAAGATGTATAATAAATTCAAAAATATATTTATATTATTTATATATAGCATCACAAATTTTAAATTCAATAGTGCTTGATTTTCGATTGTACGAATTTAATAAATATATATTTATGTATTTTGGTTTATGTACCTCTTGTATTCTGCGACTGATCATTTCCATACTTCCGCTTCCCGTCATTATGCCGTGAATTAAGACAACAGGCTTATAAGCTAAACTTAAACATATAATAGAGAAGAATATAAAAACACCAACGTTCGGTTTCATTGTGCGAGAATAAACAAAGGATTGAAAAAGTAAACTATACAGTACTTATAAAAAATATACACTCAAGCAATTCTAAAATTATCAGATAAATACAAATTGCCGAAGAAATCACAATGACGCTATAGATTTTTAGAATATATAAACGTAAACAGTTCGTTTCTGCAGCTTGAAAATAACAAATAAATTAAGTAAAGCAAATGATAAACTTGAAACTTGAAAGTGTTGTGCTTGAGCTTGGCATTGACATCCAGACTCAGTACAGTAATGATGAATATTAAAAATAAAAATATAAATTATAATTTTTTAAATATATTTCAAAAAAAAAAAAATTACTGTATTTTTTAAATTTTATCTTATTAATTTTACTGTAATATTTTTTTGGACATTGGTAATATACAAATTTATCGTTAATCCCAACTGTCAATTGAACTGTCACTTCCACGTGCTTAGTATTTTACTTTTGTGGACTTATTTTAACAACTCGATAAAACTTTGTAATGAGTTAATTGTAGAAAGTTTCAGTGTAATTAACCTTAAAAGGAATTAAGTGTTGAATTTTATTTATAATAATGGCTTCAACTTCTTTGGTAGAACAGCTTCAAAAGCTCTCAGTACCTCAATCATCAGTGTATAAAGATGACAGAAGAAAAGCCTCCTTACTTTTCGATCCTAAAGAAGCAGCTTTAAAAGACCGCGATACTTTTTATGAAATTGGTCTCAGTGGTTTGAAAGAATTAATTGCATTATATGAAGGTTTCCGAGTGTATGAAGACTCACTATACAGCATTGCCTCAAAAGATTTTAACCGAGCAGTAGAGAGTAAAGAAGTGAACCAAAATTTAAATCAAACTATTGAAAAGTTTCTTCTACAATTATCTCCATATTTTCTACTTCAATCAACTCACAAAGCTTTGGAATGGTTAGTCAATCGTTACCACATTCATGAATACAACCAAGAGGCCATCATGGTGCTTATCGTACCTTATCATGAGACTAAGATATTTATAAGGTTTGTTCAAATATTAGACATCAAACCTAATTCCAGATGGAACTGGTTAGAACCAATACAGAAAAAGGGTATTCCACTCACTAAACAGGTTCTTCATAATCAATGCGTATCAAATACGGCCACTCTTCAGTTTATAGCTAAAACAACATCAAATTTTGTGACTGAATTTGGAGAAAGAGCCACACAATTGAGTACTGTTTTTGCATTTTTCTGTTCAACAGCTATTGGAGCCATAAACACTGCTAAATATGTCACTGAATCTATAGTCAATGCGCTGTTACCGACTATTGTGAAGGGTTTGGATTCCACTATAGCGGACTTTAGGTCATCCGCTTATGTAGTATTGGGATATCTATGTACTAAAGCCACTTTGAAAAAGAAGACTTTAAATGAGTTAACAGTCCGATTACTCACTTCTGAGTACGATTTATCGTATGATGCTATTTTACTTATCAATTTGATCTATACTAATCAGAAGCACTTAACGAAAATGCCGCTCGAGGTTCTGAGTAACATTTCAGTCGATGTCATGAACGATATATGCAAACATTTGAAGAAATTGGTCGAGTTAAAGATAAACATCCAAGCATTCAGTTTAGCATTTCTATCGAGTGTCTTAAATATCGTACAGAAAGACATTGAGAACTTTCGTTTGTATTGTCAGTTGCCTGAAATATTTGTTGACGAGGTCGATCATAAAAATCAGCAACCTGAAAGAATTGTAAGGTGAGTAAGGATAGTAACAAAAATACTCATACAATACTCTTTTAAAGAGTTATCTAATATAACTAATGCATAAGTAACTAATTAATATCTATTAATATAAATGCGATCTTTGGATAGTAATTAAATATTATAATAATCTGTTTTTCTTTAATTAGAAATTCTTATTTCAATTTCAGATGTATATTGAGTTCATTGCATGCCTCAAAAGATAGCAATAATGGAGACGAAAGTGACATTGAAATTATTGATGAAGACGATGCCTTCTCAAATAAAATAACATCCTGGTATTCACAGTTTTTGAAAAACATAGAAAACAAATATCCCGATGTATTTGATAGGGTCATAAAGAAAGAAATGAGCTCAGAATCAAAAATTTCTATACAGAAAAGGGTCCAACTATCAAAAGTACTAGGATTTAAACCCGCCGTGGCTCATAAAGTAGGTGGTACTTATTTATTCGAGAATTTAAATCACATTAATCCAGAAATGAGAGTTGAAGCGGTCAATTATATAGCAAAGGAATTTGAATTTTTGAAGATAGAAAATTTAGATTTCGTGAAGGATTCCATCCTGAGTAGGTTGGAGGATGATAACATAGATGTTGTTGATGCAGCTTTGGACATCTCGAGCGAACATCTCAGTGAAATATTAAATGAAAATGATCTAGCTAAAACATTTGTTCGCATAGTTACAAAAGACTCTAAAAAATGGCGTCCAGTTATAACAAAGGCTATACTCAAATTCTGTTCCATAGACACATTCCCAATTAATCAGGAAATAGTGCTGGCAATATTTCCATATTTGTTTTCAAATGAAACAGAATCAGCTGAGATCACATATAAAATATTGTCTTCCTCTTGGGGTAGAAGATTTGGATTTGAGGAAAAAGTATCGAAAATCAATCAATCTATGAGTGACAATTATGAATTATTGAACCAAATAATTTTTGGAATGTTCTTTGTGGAAAAGTCTATTAATGTTGGTGGGATACTTGATATAAATCTACTGAATAAAGATAACACTCTCGATATGTATGTTTTTATACTGCTCAAGTTTTGTTCTCCGAACGGAGTATCGGTACAAGATTCTATGGACATCCTGAATTTAATATTGAAATCTGTCGAAACGAGAGCCATTGTTTCAACCGTTGAAAGCTCATCTTTTGCCTCCGATTCAATGACAGAATTCATGAAACTTGCTAGAAAAGATAAAATTGTATTTGAAGTTTTGTTGTACATATTCTCGAGGATCATAGAACAGTTAGATCAGAAATCTGTAACTACGCCTTGGTGCAACATTCTGGAGACGCCAGAAAGGATTCTCATCAAACAGTTATATGAAATACTCATTACTGGCTGTGGGATTTCATTATATGGGAAACATTACGCTGGCTTGCTACAAAAACTTCTGGAAAAACTATTTAAAACCCCCAACGAAAGATTCGACTTCATAGCTAACATAGCATGCGGGCATATTTTATATGCCGTTGATCCAAAGGACGTTATAAGCCCGGAACTTCAGCTCAGAAGTTTAAAACTAATGACCAATTTTGTATCACATCAAAATGATTTCACATGGATCTGTGACTCCGATGCTTTTATTTTATGTATACTTTTGGATTTAAATCATTCCGTTTTATCCATAAGGAAGTGCACGATTGACCTCATTCAAAAACTTTTGAATAAAAACAATGCTGAAAAAAATATTTATGTGGAGTTGGTCACAGCGTTGATGTCACATTCAGAGGAATTATTACTTGATAATGAACAACTGCCCCAAGCTCTCAAGACTATTCTCAGCCAACCATTTGGAGGCCATAAAGTATTTAGAAGGAACTGTTTGCTAAAATTATCAGGAATATTAAACGGAGACGCTCCATCTCACGTCAGATACAGCTTAATAAGAGTTCTATCATCTATAAACAATACCGCCACTTTCACTCTTATATTGCCAGCCCTAAATGGGTTAGAGAAACTTATCAAACAAAATGAGCTAGATAAGAAATTTACGTTCGATATATACGATTCGAGTCTCATTAGCTCTGTTTATAGTAAAATAAACAAAATCACAGCAACAACCTTCGACCAAGAAAATGTCTGGAAATCTATCGAAATCGGATTGAAAGAATACAGAGAATGTATTCTGAACATAGATCAAACTTTTGTTAGTCCATGTGTGATGATGTTGAAACAGATCAATGAAGAAGTATTTTCAAAAGTTCCCGATGAAAGAAAAACCCAACTGATCCATCTCATTACTTTCGCCGGTACTTTTAGTAACAATCCCAACATATCGAGTGCGGCTTCAAAAGTCATGAAGAAAATACATTTAAATTTCAAAGATTTCAAGCCTATCCTCGATGGAATGCTGAACGCTGCGGATCCCGCTGGCAATGTGTCCAAGAAAAAGAAGGCTACGGTTTCTATGCTTTCGTACCAACTTTCTGAGACGGACGAGTGGCGTCTCGGAGTAACAATTTTAGAATATGTCCAGAATAAGAAAAAAATGACTGTGGATAATTCGTTCATATCATTGCTATTTCAAATTCTAAACAAGTGTTTGCGGTTTGAAGAACAATCTTACGTGGAATATACGAAACAATTAATACTTTCATCTCTATGGTATTTCTGTAAGAAATTCGGAAGCGAGACCGATAAAGAGGAGCTTAAAATGCTGAAAGGCTTATTTGATATTGAATTGGTTGTGCAATGTATCCGAGGAACTCAGAATCCACAAACGCAACATCATGCATTAATCTTGTTGTCCCACGCTGCGTACATGCTACCAGAACAAGTCCTACATCATACGATGGAAATATTCACGTTCATGGGGTCATCCGTGTTAAGGCATGACGACGCATACAGCTTCCAAATAATTACAAAAATAATCGAAACCCTTATACCTATTTTAGTGAAGTTAGATAAAAATGTAGATGAATATACTGAAAAAGAAATCCAGCAGTTACAAAAACGTGTTGTTCCAGTATTACGAATATTTGCCGACGTTGTTTTGCATGTACCCGAACATAGAAGATTGCCTCTTTATAAGAAACTCATAGAAACTCTCGGCCCAAATCAGTTCCTATGGGTGTTTCTGGCTTTGTTACTGGAGACCCATATTACTCATTTTAGTGATAGTAAGAAACCAGATAAAGCACCTCCAAGAAATCTGGCAGAGCAAGAATCTCCCGTTAACAGAATGGACTTCGGACAGAACATCCTACTCGAGTTTCCGCCGGAGGTGGGCTTGGAGAATTTTATCAAACTGACTATATACATGAAATCATTGCCTTTGCAAAAAGATGAGAATGCTATGGAATCAGACATAGACCCAAGTGAAATATTTAGTGTTAATGGCCACACACCGATACAGTTGAGACATTACAAGTATGTTATTGTCACATTTATGAATACTTGTCTATCGTCATCGAGATTCATTCACCACAATTCTCTAGCTACTGATATAAGAGTAATGGAGTCACACTATAAGACGTATATAATTAATATATTAACGTTTATTCAAAGTGTATCGAAGATTGGTGATGAGAACCCAGCTAAATACTGGCGTGTTATGCTGCATCATAGCTACGATCTGTTGGATCACACAATAAATTTGCTTTCGGCTCCAATGTTTCTGTCTGTTGTCCGTGGTTTGCTAAAACATACACTGAAAACTGTTCGACGAAAATCTATGGAATTGTTGAATTCGAAGATACAGTTCAGTCCAGAAATGTTTAATGATGTAGACAAAGAACTCGTCTTCTCATTGCTACCAGCTTTATTAGATATAGTGAAGACTATCGGAAACCATGATACGAATTTGGATGAGATGGATGCTCAGGAATTGGAACTAAATCAGCAAACAGCTTTACTATCATTAAAACTTTTAGCAAGAATGTTGGCCGCAGAAAACCGCGAACCTTTCAAACCTGTTTTAGAAACTGTCACGGATTACACATGTGATGCTTCGATACCTGGCAATGTCATGGCTTCTATAGTTCTATGTTTAGCTGAACTCTGTAGTAACTTAAAGGCACACGCTTTGGGAAGTCTTAGAAAATTCATGCCAGCTTTGATCAAAGTGTTAAAGAAACAAAGAAAATCAGAAACTCCAGAATTAGTTTTACTTAGTACTGTCACTGCGATATCAAAGATAGTAGAAAGTCTACCATTGTTTTTGAGTCCATATTTGCAAAAAATACTTTACGAGTATGCAATATTATTGGCGAAATGGCAAGAACAAGACCAAGAATGCAGCAAAGTTTCAGCTGTCGTGTCCAAACTTGTGAATATTAAAAAGAAAATAGCCGGTTCTATTCCTCCACGAGTTTTAATACCGGTAACAAACGAAACTCATCAAATAATTCTGGAAAAAGAAAATTACAGCGCAGTGGGGCCTGTTATGTCGATTTTGGCAGATAGCTTCGCTAACGTCACAACTGCAGACTTCAATGCCTTACAGCAAGATTTAACGTCATTCTTCTTAACCGCTTTGCAATTACGAAGTGATGCGTCTAATAAAAAAGTAGACGCTAATATAATAGATTCAGCTGAGGATGAAGTAGTCAAGGCGCTGGTCAGCCTGGTCCTTAAACTATCTGAAACCAGTTTCAGACCATTTTACTTCAAGATATATGATTGGGCTATAAGGACAAACATTGAAGGACATAAAGATAGAAGTATCACATTTTACAGGTATTGAATTCTATACATAAGTATTTTTTGTAAGGCCCAGCTTCACCAAACAATTTTATATATCGTCTTTGTTGGGCTGGACGTATCGAGCGTCCCACCACGCGCTAATATCTGTTTATATGTATAATCTTTTAATTGTAATCATTTACAAACTTCATACTATTTTATTTGACTTTCAGGTTAAGCAGTGCTATAGCAGATAGACTGAAGGGCCTGTTTGTTTTATTCGCTGGACACTTTGTCAAAAACGCTGCAGACCTATTAGATGCCTGTAATAATAGCAAAACCGAAGAACTCTACTTTGAATCCGAGGAAAAAGATATTCTCCTCATTAATTATATCATAAAGACCTTGCACATCGTGTTCTTATATGACAATCAGAGTTTTCTCAACAAGGATAGATTCGAGACGCTAATGCAGCCAGTGGTAGATCAATTGGAGAATACAGTTGGTGGAATTACGAGTTTTAAAACCAGAGCCACAGAACTGATAATTCCTTGCATATCTCAGTTTGCCGTTGCCACCGCTGACGATTCACTGTGGAAACTGTTGAATTATCAAGTGTTGTTAAAGACTAGACATAACGACGCTGAGATCAGGTATTTTGAATTATATATACATCATACAAGAATTTAATACAGTTATTAATTGTGATACTATAAATTAATGAATTAATCATTATTTGTAGGCTTATTGGTCTAGACTGTTTGGTAGCAATGGCTACACAGTTGGGTAGCAACTGGCTCCCTCTACTGGCGGAGAGCGTCCCATTCCTCGCCGAGTTACTTGAAGACGGAGATCAAAGAATTGAAAGCGCCACAAAGAACGCTGTTCGTACTCTTGAACAGATACTCGGGGAACCCCTCGAAAATTATTTTTAAACTAATCGTTTCATTAAACGTTTATGTTTAAATTTATTTTTATTACGTGTTTTCCCTCCAAAAATAAAACATTAATTCAGCGCCATCTGCACTTTATCAAGGGACTTTTGTGGCTGAGACCAGTAAAATTGTAATTATCATTCCGGTTACTAAAATATTACACAGATGACACTTATCTTAAGTTATTTTTTATTGATTAAATGTTGCCGATACTCATTACGCATAAGTGAAGTAAGTTTTCGTAATATTAAGAAAATGTATTATGTGTAAAATTAAATATTAAACCTGTAATATAAATATTATTTCTGATACTTGGGTCATTTTCTACGTAAAATGTATATTACTTAGTTTTCCCGATATACTACACGCTTCTATTGTTACGGTTTGTTTCCAATGTAAAATCTTTTGCTAAGACATTTGTAAATAAGTGGTCTTTCAATTAAATTATACTATGATAGGAATTTCTTTTTGTTAGTTTTGTGAATTTCTTGCACTAACTACTGATAATATTTCATTGACTTTAATATATTTGTTGAATTTTTTTCCAAAGAATTTATTTATCGGTCTATTCTATCATCTTACCATTGTTGGTTGTGATTTCGTCCGGTCGTTCATACACATTTTAACAAATGAACCTAGGTTAGTAAGGTGGTAGAGCGTAGCTGTGGTCAGTTACTACAGCTCGAACATGGGCTGGCTCGACGGAGGAAGTACCGCCCTCTCACGGAAGTTCGGCGTGCAAAATTGTTTAATGGCTGCGTTTCGTCCGATGAGTAACAGCCGGTTTCACTTTTACCTGTTCTCATACTTTCCTGGCCTTTCCCTATTCCCACCCTTTCCGCCGTCCTCAATAATCAAGGCTGGCAACGAATCCGCAACGTCTCTTGTGTTGCAGATATCAATGATCGAACGTGATTGCTGCCCATCAAGTAGGCTGTCTGCTCGTTTGCCAGCAGTCTCATAAAAAAATGTAGCCTATATCCTTAATCGTGGTTTAAAAATCATTCAGTTTAGTCTTTTCCTAAATGTTAAAAAGGATGCCATTAGAAATAATTGTTCAAATAAATTATTTATTAATTTCAATATGAGTAAGTTTTCCTCAATTTTAATCTAGATATGGCAAGACTATTGGCAAATAGTGGTGTCTGAAAGATTTTTGACTTGTACCCTGATTGTTTTGCAACTAGTGACGTCAAAATATTCATAATCACTTCTAGTTAGAACTTCTATGGCTGTGTATTTTGTGAAGTTAATGAAAAATTATTTCTAAGAAATAGGACAAAACCCAAGTGAAGACTTACAAAGCATGTTTTCGGAACTTAATTACAGCCACGTAAATAAAATAACAAAAAATTCATTTACAAAAGATTTATGTATGATTTCACTTAAAACTTTCATTTGCAAAATTGAAATATAAGCGTCATAACTCTTTTATGTAAGAAAAAAACAAGTTAACTTTACTAGTATACCAAATGCTCATTTCATTAAAATAAAAATGAGTAACAATGATATTTATTTTAACTATACGACTAGAAAATAGCAAGCACATAAATAGAGTTTTGTAAATATTACTAAACATTTTGTTGGCCCAATTATTTAAATTTTTTGTTCTGGCTATAAATGACACAGCGCAGAGGTACTAGATAAGTACAATGACTATTTTAAATGAAAGAAACGTCCAAATCTTAAGTATTTTTATTTCCTATACAATATACATTTCTTTTTTATATCCATGTTCTTGAAAGAAAGTAATGGCTGTTTAAAAAAAGGGATACTTGAGTATTTGTCGAAACTGAAATTATTATTTTATTTACTTATTAATAACGAAGCAATTCAGGAATCATCAATATTATTTAAGTTTTGTCTCGAATAGATTTTAACTAAGTCAGGAATTTTTATTTTATGTCACTTTTCACTTTCGGTAAATTTAATATTATTCAGTGGATCACAAAATCAAATTGTCAGTATTAATTGCACCTCATTAATTTTGACGGGTTTATATATAAATTGTTGATATTCTACCACGCGATGTGCTTTATGAAAGTTATTTTAAATGTAATTAAAATTAGAATTTCTTGTAAGTGTAAATAAAAAAGTCCTATGTTGAAGTAACCAAAGTATTTGTTTGTGTTTGATTTGAACGTATGTGTCTTTTCTATGGCTGGTTATAGACAAAGTTAAACTCCTTTCTAAGCTTTCAAACTAATCTCAAGGTGTTAAATCTTCATCCAATTATGTTGATAATACTTGTAGCTAGAGTAAGCTATACCAAAATATAAATTTTTAAGATTTTTTTTTAAATAACATAACATCATATTTAACTCTATTTTCATCCGATTACAAATACCGAAAGAATATCGTCTTGTCCGCTAAAATCGTTTTTGGGATAGCGTAAAGATTTCGAATATAAGATTTAATACTCAGGAGTTAGGAATTCTGTTTCCTGGAGCAGTGAAGGAACACTTAGTAAACAATATCTAAGATAAGCCAATTTTACTCCCTTGCTTTCGAATATTTGATGCTCGCGAGAAAATAACGTTAATTACAGAAGGCTCTGGTCCGCTATGAATGAAAATAAGAGTTTTGTTGCTTAATAGTTTTATTTGGTACTTTCATGGATTTTATCATATTTTTCACAGAATTTCTACAATGAAACGATCACCGCTTAATCCATTCTTTGTTACGGAACCCTTAGATTACCAGTTTTTCTTTGTTGTCCATTACTCTCGTGCCAGTATGAAGAAAGTGTGGATGACGAAACCTGTAAGATTATAGTCATTTGATCGTTATTTGATCGAACCAAGTAAAAAAATACTGTGAAAAAGGATTAAGTAGCGCTGGGCGATTTATTTCACATAAATCACATATTTACGGTAAGTGGGTAGATTGAGAAAACGATTTTATTATGCAACCCTTTTCAACACTTTTATGTTTTGCCACTTTGATATCAAAAAGTTGGATGGAAATAAAAAGGTGATAAATTTTTATGATACTTTTAATTTATCATTCAAGAATTATAAGGCGATTATAGTTTTTTTTTTATTCTAAACGGTAAAACGTAAGAAATATTACAAAATTTTAGGAATATATTTTTTGTGCCACTATGTGAAATTTGGATTCAATTGTATTTAGAAATTATTTCTGAGGAGGGTATACTCTATTATCAGTAGATTGATGTACCAATTTTACCATCAACATGTCGTTCACCTATCCAAAAGATGCTAAGGAGCGATTTATCATCTCAACTTTCTTATTGGGATTATTACTTTCTTGTGGAAAAAATAAATTGGAAGTCTTTTATTAAGTTCTCACTTCTTATTTGAATTTTATTTATATACATACATACTTGACGCGGACAACAAAACGCGGAGGAAGGTCTTGCAAAATTGAAAATCACTGTTTGCTTATATTATACAAATGTTGGTACACACACACACACACACACACATACATACACAAATATATATATATACTCATATAACAAAAAAAGATTCTGTGTCGTGCGTAATAGCCAAAAGGGGATAAGAAAGATATAGTTTTTTAATTCAATTTCCACTATATGAGTTTTGGTTTACACTCCTTTGAACCTAAGTAACTGATAAGAAAATAGATCGTATAACTAGTAGTGGGTAAGTTACCCAAAGTGACGGGATATTAACGAACTTTTATAAATTATGTTTTAAACTGTGAACACTCTTACATTAATGATTTAAGATTCACAAATATTTAGACATATCGTAATTAAGAGACTTAGAAAATTATACACATTAATTTAACAAGAAATTATTAAGAGACTTTTCTTGATTTAATTTAGATAAGTTTTTATTATTAAGGACTTCTCTAAATGCTACATACAAGATTTCTTAAATAAAGTAAATTATTAATTTAGGATAAACTATTACTTGTTTATAAATTTAAATAACTAATACTTTTATACCGAAATAATGAAAACCACATTCATATTAAGTACTGATACATACCGGTGTCAGTTTTTGAACATTCTTTAAGAGATATCGAATAAATACATACACAAAATATAACATTTACATTCCATTGCTCCTAACATTGACACGTATTTTCTCAATTATGTAAATTTCTACACTTCATTTCACTTTTCCAGTAAATAAGACTCCGACGTCAACAAAGTGTAAATGTGTCTTCATTGTTTAATATGAGGGTTGGATGCAGAATTTATAGCCTTAAATTTGTTCCACTTATATTGAGCTATCAAAAAGGTATGTGGAGTTCCAATGCGAATAACGATATATATGCGAATAATATTTATATCGGATTAAGGTACAAATTCATTGTATTTAAAGAGAGAGACGAGCTAGGTCGTCACTTTTTTCAATAGGCTCCATGATATTTTAAAATGAAACTTCATTTCTTATAATTATCCTCGTATTTCTTGAAGGGTCTTTATAATCACATTCTTCAATGGACCACACGAATTGACCTTATCGTCGTATGTCCAAACGTCGTATTTCTACCAAAACTCATACATACTTCTATTCTGCTTTTAAACAGTGTTTGATTTTGTTTTACTTTTACAAAAAATTATGAATACCAGTACGTTTTTTAATAATTGTTGACTGCCGAAAGTTATCGTTATGTTGCGTCCATCATTGGTGCTGATAGCGCCGATATATATATTCGAAATATGAAGTAAAAAAACTTAAGTATTTATCCAGTAACTATTATATTTCACAATATAATAAAGAGAAATAGAACCTTCTCAAACCCTAAGAAATATCAGTTACAGCTTTTGCAGAGGAAACTTAGAACGCAATTTAATATACTGAAGCCAAGCCAAATGCTGGTATAGAGGGAAACTATCGACTACAACTATAGAGGAAATCTATCGATAAAAGTCTGCTTTACAAGTGTGAGGTGTTATCGACCAGTTAGTCGATATTTTTGTCAAAATCGTAGAGATTAAAACTACACAGATAGTTAATAAAATAAACATATTAAATTTGGTTGAAAACAGCTTCAAGCTAACAACAGAACACTTAAGTAAAGGCTTTATTATTTGGCTTAGATTTAAGGAATTTCACTTTTTTTTTTTTAAATTTAATATATTTTTAGATTTTTCTTAGTTTCTGATCACGTCATATAGGAGATTGAAGACTATTTATTAGTACAGGGAACATTATATGCACGTTTGTTTGCATGAATAAAATTTAACTATTCCTAAACCACTGTTGTTAAAAAACTTTAAAGGTAATAAATAGAACGTTAAACAATGGAAAAGCAAACTACCTGCATTTTAAAATCCGATTTCTATTCATGTTTATTCCACCCTTCCACTGCTTTGTCATAGTTATAATCTATAATGAAGTAATAGGCAAAAGTGTCAGAAAATATAAATAATAAATAAATAATACTCGTATACTATAATTATAAATAATTTTCCGGTTATTTTCCTCTGCGTTCATTGTTATAAAAAATAAATAAATCACAACCCCATAGTAAAGTACTAATACAGAAAAATAAAATCTTACATTTTTTAAAATATAAAGTATTTTCTTTGAAAGAATGAGATTTAAATAGAATTAATTCATATGAAGTGAGGGTTAAAATTAATAATAAATATTGGTGTTCAGAAATATTATTAACAAATAATTTTGCGAGTGAACTGAAGTTCGACTTGAAATCGAATTTCAATAGTTATAATAAAAAAAAAAACAGTAATATCTTATTAGTATTATTGGAATTCGTCTTGAAGATATTTACTAATAATTTGATTGTTTTGCAAGTTCTCGCTCCGTATTTAGTGTAAAGTTCACATGATAAAGCCTGAAATCTTTAAAATTGACAAGGACTTTTTAATTTTCTTGCAATATGCAACTAGTCAGATTAAATTTTTTTAAATCAGTCATAAGTAATAAAATATAGCCTCTAGGATATGCAGAGTATTCGTGAAATAAGTATATTGTTTAATTCAAAATAATTAAAGGAGTATTTTAAAATATGTGGCTGCTTGTGAGAGATGCGTAGATTTAAATATGACAAATAAACCCAAATATTTTAATGAAATTATGGTAATTACTGAAAAATTAAGTCTATTAATTACAGACATATGAATAAAGTCTCATTTAAAGTTAATCACTAATAGAAATAGGTAGAAACAAGATAATATAAAGCAGAATTAGCATATTGAAAATTTTTTTGTGTGTAGTGCAAAATGAAAAAAATTTAAAATTGCAAATTTATTTATTAATTCAATATAAATATACTATACGATAAACTAGCATAGAAAATAGGCATTGCAGTAGAAATTAAAAGGTTTCGATAATTGCGCTTTCGATAGTAATTACTTAATGTAGAATATATATACATATATATCAGTTAGTTATATCTGTGTAGCGTCTGTGGGGATTGGGTATATGATGTGCTAATTTACATACTTAGTACCTTTATAATGTAAATGTTTTCTAATATTAAACAAATTCTATGATAGAATCAAAATTAAAACAAAGAACAGAATGAACTTAAGACTTTATATTAGTATTGGATAAAAATTGATTTAATATTAAAAACGTAATTCATCAAAAAAGGAATCATTGTGTTATTAAAGTTATTAATAGAGTTTTTTGAAACTGATAAAATATTTAGCATGTTATCCCTCAATAAAACTGAATCATTTAAATGAAACTAGTATTTTTCGGATAAACTACGCGTGATTAATTTTTTGTAAAAAACTACATACTCCCGACGTTTCGGTTACTTTTCAGCAACCGTGATCACGGGCAGACGATCTCGTCTCGTAGTAGTTTATCCGAAAAATACTAGTTTCATTTAAATGAATAAAACTCGCGAAAATCTTAGATCTCATTAATACTGAATCAGTTTAAACTTGAATTAAATAAAAGAGACATAAGTATTTATTGTAGTGAATTATTCAATGGAAACCTTTGGACTGTTAGTGAGCGTCTTAATGCGTTTGCTTTTGGCACTCCGGTATAACAAAAAAACACAATAGTTACACTGAACGTGACAATTAAAGTTTTACTAATGTTGTGGAGAGAAGCTTAATCAATACTTCTTGTTCTTATTCTTAAGCATACCCTCATTATTTAAAAGTGTAGTAATACTCTTGAAATAACAAGGGCATGAACTTATATACACATGTCTATAAAAATGTAAATTATTTTGTCATTTAAACCCTCTGTCAATAATGATAATTATAACTAGAGCCAACGCTTGCAGCTACCTTATATTGCGAATATAAGAGACTAGAGTTTTAAAAATATTATATGGTAATTAAGGAATATAGTATACTAGCGATCCGCCTCGGCTTCGCACGAGTGTAATGCTGATACTAAATACACTACATAAAAACTCGGAATGTTGTATGTCAAAACATAGCGGCCCGCTCTTGTTTTCGACGGGTATAAAATTTAAATCATATAGGATCATATAGATCTATATTCAAACCACAATGCATTTAAAGTATTAAATTAGATAATGACTAATGCTGTATTGGTAAAAATCGCTTCGAAAACTAGCCATTATTTGTCGTGAAGAGTAAATGACAAAAAATGTTAATGTGGGATATCCATAAGAGATAGACATATACCATCCCGGAGTGTTCTGTAGACCTTTTCAATGTGTACAATACTTAGTACACTATTTCTCCACTATTTAGTGGATATTATTATGCATATAAACCTTCCTCTTCAATCACTCTATCTATTAAAAAACACCGTATCAAAATCCGTTGCTTAATTTTAAAGATTTATATATATATAGGGATATATGGATAGAGAAGGCGACTTTTTTTTATTAAGTAGTGATAACAATCATAATATGTATTTGGTAAATAAGAATTAAAAAGTCGACTGTGACATGCTGAGCTTAACTTAGCTCATGTAATTAAATAAGAAAACAAAAAGCTCCGCCGCGACAGCTGTTCGCTGCCGTGACCAGGATTCGAACCTGGGTTACTACGGCCACAACGTAGGGTCCTAACCACTAGACGATCACGGCTATCGGAGCTGGTGAACGGCTTGATGAAATTTGGGTACATTTTACTCTCAATGCTCCACTTAATTGCGCAAGCGCAGAGAAAGTATATCTTGTTACAGATAAATTAAGTTACGTTACTTCTAGCTGAGTTATATTATTTATTAACCAGATGTGTCCCAATTTCGTATATTTTTTTTTGTTTGATAAAATATTACAATGAGAATTAATTTCATAAATAAAATCGATGTCTTTCTTATTCAATACAAAATAATACTTACTAATAATATTTTTGAACTAAAGAACATACAGATGTGACTAATTAGAAGGTATTAGTAAAGTTACCGATAGGCCTTCGACCGCAGATTGAGCTTATCTTAAAATGAGAGAAATAAATGTCTTGGGAAATGATAATATATTCTCTTTTATAAATAAATATATTAAATACATGTATTCTAAAGTGTAACTTCATTATTAGTTACTTAATTTTTCAAAATTTGAAGAACGTTACTAAAATTTATTTTCTGAGCAACATGTTTTAAATATTTAATTTAGACGGTTATATTAAAGACCGTGCAAAGTGGAGGAGTTTGAGCAGGAACGCAGAGGCTAATGCTGGAATAAATTGCTAGGAAGACCGGTTATATTGTGCTTGCAATAAATGTGTGTTAGCGATTTATAAATGTTAGATAAGGTAAAATTTATTTGTCAATTTTTAGTATAGTTTTAGCACATAAGTAAATAATTTGAAATAAATGTGTCTTTCTACCTGAAAGTCTTTCTTACCCTTGTGAATATTCATATTCTATGAAAGATCTTAATATTTAACCAATAGGTGATAAACGTAAGTGTAGTAATGATTTATATTAATTATTAATGAAAATATATACCCAATTATAGGATAAAGAACAAACGTCTTCAAAATTAACGAATATGTTTATACAAGCTACTCCTCAATGTGATTAGAACACATTAAGAGCTTTATATTGCTTCAACGTGATTAGAAATTAATTTTAAATTATTAATTGAATTAAAAAGACAAATTAAATTAATTTTTAATTCAAACCAACAATGAGAGCTAAGACTTTCGAGAGTTTTATTCATTTAAATGAAACTAATATATTTCGAATAGACTACGCGGATTTAATAATTTTAAAACTACATACTCCCGACGTTTCGGTTACTTTTCAGCAACCGTGATCACGAACAGACGTCTACATCTACATCTCGTCTAGTCGTAGTATATCCCAAAAAATATTAGTTTCATTTAAATGAAAAAAAACCAACAAGTTACAAGTATCCATTAAAGAGTGAGAGTAGTCACTAGCCATTTAGTTATATGAACTTGAGAATAAAGAGATATTTTTCACTTAGTAACTTTAAATATTTTAAGAATTTAGAATTGTAAGGATACGATGGAGAATAATTATTTTCTGCTTTGAGAAAAACTTAATCTAAAACATCGGTATGCGATTAAGGAATTAAAAATTAATAACGAGAGGTAAATCTAATCAGAAGTGACAATTACACAGGAAGGTATAATGCTTATTGTAATAAAAACGACGATAAAATTTTGTTTCACGAGCGACTGGTTTTATTGAATTAATGAAAATAAACGTGACAATCGAGTTGAGACAAAGAAAGGCATTAAAAAGGTAAGGAAGGTAAAAATGTAGCTTTTTAGTATTTCAACAGCATCCAGTCCTATATAAATCCAAGGTCAAAGAATTAAATGTTCTAAGGCTTAGATTCTAAGGCTATCCCACCAAGTTTAATTCCTAATGCGAACGTAAACACGATTTTTTTGGTATCCCTAGGAAAGAGATAAAGTCTGTATCCTAAAATAAAAATTACATATTAATTAGTTAGCTAACCTAACGAGGTATTTCTTCAATATTTGTGGTATAAATTTAACTAAACGTTATTTATCTTCCAATTATTTCCACCCTTCAAAATTTATGAATGTTGTTTCTTCCAGATTCTATATAAAAACTTATATAAGTGATATGTCAGAAAAATTGGTCCACCAAAATAATTTGGTAAATTTATAAGTTATTTATACTGTATCTATTGATAAAAGACGATCAATCTTACAAAAGTTCTGCTGGTTGTTATTACATTGCATATCATTTCTAGACTCGTAAGATATTTATATTTAAAGAATAAATGTGAAATCTGCTGTGAAGTTGCTTTGTAGTACTAATATTATATTTTTATGTTTTTGAAATTTTATAATAAAATAAATTAAAAACTGGTGATATATTTAGTGTAGCGTAGTTTTAAATGTAATTTCCAGGACCTTAATAACGTTAGACTCCATACGATTCCGGTTACTAAGATCAAATTTCAAATTTTAATAATAATTTATTAGCAAATGGGAATGTAACTATACATTTCAATTTCTACCTGTTTTGGGCTACAAAACTCTCAGTAATTACAATAATGCAGCTTGCAGACCAACGTTTTAAATCGAGCAAAATATTTATCGACAAGATAATCATGAAACACTCAACAAAAAACTAAACAACTGCCGAATACTTGCACGAATGAATGGCTACTGACGCGAGACGTGCTTAGCCGAGACGACCCTAATTGACTTTTGATACCGCGTACTTGATAGCTTGACTTATTCTTTTAGGATGTAGGAATGTTATCCAATCAATATTTACGGTAAATTCGTTAGGCTTTACTTATTGCTTAAACTGGCTCACATGACAATACGCAGCTAGTATTTGAACTGACTTGCCCTCATTAATGACACTTCACAAGTTCAATTAATAGTGTATTTTACTGTCCTCTTTTTCATGAAATAAAGCCTTATTAAAGTACATTATTCATTTTAGGACAATATCATATCCAGTGCAAACCCACAGGTCGTCCTGCGCTAATCACTGGAAACATAAATGAATGTACAATAATTGTCATGTCTTAGACGATGAGTTGGAGAAAAAGTAAGAGGCTTTATTCAGTAGTAGTATCTCCATCTTAATTTCATGACTTAAATAACATTTTCGTTATCTAGAAACCTTTATAAGAATAATTCAAAGTTCATTGTAAGCAAACACAGAGGAATCGAATGTAAAGAAAGCCATAACTTTATGCGAAGGTTAACTCAATATATTCAATTACCCTCCTATCGTCAGTTTTCATTCGAAATCAATTGAAGGGAAAATTTTCACTATTTTCCTATTTTCTTGTGGCGTGAGATCCGGTTCGATGTTCTTATAAATACCGCTAGGATATGTTCTCGAATGAATTCAGAATTTCAGTGTTTTATTAATCGATATCAATGTTGATTAGAAGGTTTAATTGTTTAGGAAAGCATTTTCCTTTTATATTATATAATGTTATTGTTATGTCAATGTGATTAATATTATTGTTTCGCTTTTTGAATCCAAGTACTGAAATAAAAATTATAGATTCAATTAATTTATTGAGTACAAGGTTTAATTCGCTTAAATCACTTTTGCAACAGAAAAGGTCAGTCTTACATTATGTTTACAGACAACACTACAGAATTTTATCAGTCAGTTCTGACATTTCGTTGATGTGTAAATTTTGTCAATTATTCTTTACTATTAAATTCTCAAATGAAGCCAACATTTAGTCCAATTTTTATTTCACTTTACGCTAACATTTTTTATGGCTTTCATTCCAACAAAAAATATGGTTCGCACGTGATGTTAACCCACGGGATATTGTAAAAGCTACAAAAACGAGATTATTTTAGCGTTACTGACTTGAAAAAAATAACAATCTATATTTATGTGTACATAATAACTGTTATTCCTTTTTAAGTTGAACATAAATGAAGTCTTTAAACTTAAAGTCTATATTAAAAATTTAGAGGACAACAAAATAATATTTAGTTTTTATCAAACTTGGGATATTTAAAAGAATATATCATATACATATGTTTGTACATGTGCATGCAAGTGTTCGGGTCCAATATTGCTATTGAAAAGAGCGGTTATCGTCCACAGATTATGAAGAAATCTTGATGACTCATTTAGTTTGGATAGTAATGCAATCACCCAAATGACGTCATAGTATATCTGACATTGATGAGAGTCCAAGTATGTTTTTAAGTAATTTAACCAATTTTAATTACTAAGAGAGTATTGAAGGAAAAAACAACAGTTACGGTTTGGTTTTAAATAAATATTATCTTGAAAATTTTTATTGTCCAAAATTCATCAAAACATTTATATGTTTATCTTGGAATTATATCAAAAGTAAAATAAGTGTTTTACATTATTCAATTGATACCTAAGTATAGTTAAATAATTTAAAGGTTTTCACCAAAACTTAGTATGAAATTGAAATATGCTTACTGAAAGCTTAAAAGCTGTGCAAAAAAAGCATTGAACTCTTTGGATAACTACAATCGTAAGCTGGCGCTGCTGGTCACATTGTACCAGCTCCGATAGCCGTGATCGTCTAGTGGTTAGGACCCTACCTTGTGGCCGTAGTAACCCAGGTTCGAATCCTGGTCACGGCAGCGAACAGCTGTCGCGGCGGAGCATTGTTGCTGGTCACATTGTAGCTTCTGCAACCATAAATACTAAATTTCTCTCCTTTTGATTTGTGTCATTAGTAAAAGTAAATCAAAGCGGTTGCATGAAAATGAAAGTTATATCCTTACTAGATATTACCGCCGTCCTTGGATTTTATTGGAAATTTACTCTGATTTATTATTTAGTAGATTGAAAACAGTTCACCACGTCCTATATTTGTTACAATATTTCGTCTAAATTGGCATATCGGTATTCGAGTTCAATGAGTCTTAAATACATACGAATAAAAGCTCATAGATTTATAAAATTTGAAGGATAATCCTAAATTTATTGTTTGTATAAAACCTCATACTCGTATTTGTGCGACGATAACAAGTTAATTTGTAAATATATATCATATAAATGGCTCTGAAGAAACAATGGGTTTTAATTGTCATTTTATTGCTCCAAGTGCTACGAGTCGGTGAACATCCGTATCTTTTATAGCACTGCCAGAGTTATTATTTACATCAGAGTAACCTTTCCATTCGATATTGATAATTCTTTTTAATTTGTAGACATTCACCTAGTGCACGGTTATTGTCAATTATAATTAACAATAACTTATTCTTTTATAATAACTTGAATTATAATTCAATAACTATGATTCAATTTGCGTCTTAGTATAGTGAGGAACACAATAAATCAGGAAGAGAATATCTAAAAGCTAAATCGATTAAATTTAGACGATCCTACTATAAAAAAAAAACTTTTAGGGAAATTAAAGGAAACAGGGCCAGTCAGAATATATATATATATTTATCAGTATTTGGAGCTTTGGCTCCAACTGTTAGTAAAAGTCAACAGTGTACCGACGGTACCCTGTTGACGTGTCTGATTGGCTCAAAGACTATTCTCTTCATAACCATTCAGATGGAACGTCAAAATCTTGGGGTAAATCTAAGCTTCGAAGAAATTCTTTTCCTGGTTTCAGTTCTACTAGATGATATGCATTTAATTCGTCCATTATGCTTATCATGATTACATATGAAAATATATGAATAGCCAAATAAAGCACCAATGTAACCCAACGAACGTTTTGGAAATGAATCGCCGAACCACTTGGGTCGAAGCCGCTTCCATCAAGAACTTAAAAATCAGTTAAAACACAATCGAAACTCCTTTTATATTATGTTTTTAAAATTGCAAACATGTAAAAAAAATAGCAACAGTACTTGACTTCAGAATGAGAGCAACGAAAGAGAAATTACAGGAGACTGAAGAAGACTGAAGACTGAATGAATAAAAAAAAAACAAAAAACATCCAGTTCCCATTAGTGAAGAAACAAATCGGTAATCACTTCTGAAGGAGATGAATATTGATGGTGAAAGTGGACCGGAAAAGGCTGAGAATGTGATTCAATAAGATGATCTGAAAACTATTTTAAAACAAAAAAAAAATGGATTGAACACATTTTTTGTTAAGATGAATAGATTCATTAAAATTGTTCTTGATTTGCAAATACTTTTGATACATGTGGAGGGAATGGAAAGGGAAATAGTAAAAAAAGGGCAATAAGGGCAAGAGGCTATTGGATACCTTCATAATGCAAAGGGAAAACAACGAAGAAATAATATGGTCATCTTCTATGAATTTTTATACGACTTACAGAAAATATGTATGTGTGTTTTTTTTGTTCTAATTTATAATATTTACTTTTTAATACCTTACTTTGATACTTGAAAGACCCAAGTCTGGTTTTTGTACGGAAAAAATTTAAGTTATCTGAACCAGTATTTATAATTTGAAATATTTTGATTATAAACGATTTCTACTAATATATAAAATGTAGCAGAATATTCATTATATAGTATAATGATATTATATAGTTTAAATTAAACTAATATATTTCGGATATACTACGCGGATTTTATTAACCGTGATCACGGTTGCTGAAAAGTCACCGAAACCTCGGGATTATGTAGTTTTAAAATATTAAAATCAGCATAGTATATCCGAAATATATTAGTTTCATTTTAATGAATCAAACTCGCGAAAGTCTTAGATCTCAGTATATTATATAGTGTTACGAGTATAGTATAATTTATCCAAACGTTAAATAGTGTTCTAGAAACATAAGCATCCTCATCAATATACACCTCATAGAGAATTATGAAGCGAAAATGCAAAAAACGTTTTTCTAAAACGCTTAGTTAAATTATTTAATATTTATTAAATATAAAAGGCAAATTATTTTGCAATATTAGTGACGTCATAACCGTGTCATAAAATTCGAAGAGGATATGTGAACACGTGCTTGAAAAAGATATTTCTTTTTATACGCAAACGTGTGAAGCCTTGGATTACTCTTAACACCTGAAAATATATATATGTTTCGTGCTCGTTCTCTTTCTAAATCGCGATAATACGTATATTACAATAAGATTGGGCAAACTTGAAAGTCTGCTTTGAATTTGATATGCCTGTAGTTAATAAATAATAAGACGAAGAAAAAAAAATTACACATAATTTTTTTCGGAAAAATATTATTTAGAGTGTTATCAGTATTTAATGATACATTTATGTCTGAATGACGTTGTATATATCAAAAAAAAATGTAATATAAATGTTTTTGATATGAAATAAAAGCGAAGCGATGAAAGTAAAAAGTAAAATAAATCTAAAACATCTTCATTAGTGTAAATAAATATATATTCTTCATTGAAACTACAACAGTTCCTGTATCCCTACTAATATTATAAATGCGAAAGTAATTCTGTCTGTTTCTCTGCTACCTTTTTAAGCCTAAACCATTGAACTAATTTAGGTAAATTTTCGTATAGAGCTAGATGGAACCCTGGAAAAGGACAAAGGTGACCTTTTATCCCGATTCTAAATCAAGACCTTGATCGCGATCGCGACCTCGATCCCAAAGCTGCACGTATGGAACCATGAAGTGTAGTAATGGTTCAGTGGCCGTAGCGTTTTTTTAACTTTTAACCTGCTCCTGATCTCAGAATCATTCCCGATCTCGAGCCCGAAACTACATGGGTGGTACCTATAATGTGCAGGTCGGGTTCAATGGCCGAGATGGCAGAGAATAATTCTGATGTCCATGCGGTCAGAGTCGCTGGCACAAGCTACTGGATTATAATTTTAAAGACTCAGAACATGTTTATGTTAAATATAGCCTGAAAGAAACCCAGTATTACAATTATTTATCATACATTGTCTGGTTCCATGGTGTAATGGTTAGCACTCTGGACTTTGAATCCAGCGATCCGAGTTCAAATCTCGGTGGAACCTGTTTTTTTTATATGTTAATAAAACCAGAAGTAGATCTGAAGTATGCAGGTGATGAAGTGAAGGCTGTTGTTTGATAATTAATATGTAAGTGTCGCCAACAAAATATCAATGTCAATACATATTATGAAACAAAGTCCCTGGCCTCGCCGCTTCTGTCTGTCTGTTCGCGATAAACGGAAAAACTACTGTACCGATTATCAAACAGTTATCCCCACTCGATAGCGTGATTGTCGAGGAAGGTTTTAGTATAAAATTTGTTAAGCTTTTGTATTTACTTGTGTGTACATTAAAGATATTTGTTGAAGATGTCAGAAAAACATGAGCCGTTGGAGAGCTTTTAACGAAAACGCTGCCTTAAGTCTTTAAGATACAACAAAATAGTATATGGTGGAATTGTGTATCTTATATAGGTCTACAGAAAAGTCCGCGGTGGCATATGTCTACACCTTACGGATAACATGCTATATCCATTTTACAACATTAAAAAATTGACATTCCTAAAGCGTTAATTGAAAGCTATATACATAAATACGGTGTTAAGTCTTATCAAAATAAATTACTTCATTTTCAAACCTACATCAGTATCAGTAAATTACTTTTTAAACATTATTGATAGTTATCATAATATAAATTTTATCATTCTTAAAATTAAATAGGCTATTTTATATTTTTTATAAAGAGCCCATGCGTAGCCCGGGCTGGTACCTAGTTGGTTATAAGTAAAGTTTGTTTCAGAGTGAACTAAGTTTTGGATAGTGTACAATGCTGGTGTGATAAAATTATTATGCTGCCTTGTTGATATTATTAATCTGAACCTAATAATAAAAAATAATTTATTCCATTTCGCCAAAACAAAGCCTCCACACCCATGTACATTTATAAAATAGAGTTACAAAGTTTTAATTTTCCTACGGATCTCAAATATTTTGTAAATAAAATATAAGTTATAGCCTTCCTCGATAAATGGACTATTCAATACTGAAAGAATTTTTCAAATAAGACTAGTAGGTCTCGAGATGAACGCGCTAGTTCAAACAAACAAACTCTATAGCTTTATAATGTTAATATAGATTCATATAAATAAATATATAAAAAAATTATATAAAAATTTCAATACAAATGATTATGCTGACTTATTTTTAGTAAAATGTAACATATCGTAAATTAATAATTTCGTGATTATTAACATACTTGTATTTAATAAACTTATTTTGATGTGTAACAATAAAATTTTTATTTCTAAATACTAATATTACTTCAGTGAAAGCATAATTGCTTAAAAATTATAAGTTAATGGATGAAAATTTTTCATCTATAACACATCAGTTGCTTTAATAATATTTAGCGTTATAATTTCTTTTTTTCTTCTAGTACTTGTTACGTACGCGCTACATATTATAAAATAAATAAACAACACCGAGGCAACATCGTTGTATGGATAAAATATCATATAACGAATGACGCCGATGACTCCGCGGAACGAACACCCAGCCGTGTGAACCAGAAGATTTCTGATACCACACAAGCAATGGAACGGTATTGCTATGCTAACATCGGGGCAATCATGTAGTCTTAGATATAGATTATAAGTTTTAATATGTAATTTTGTTATTATAATATACATATAAGTAAGTTTCGTAGTTTTCCTGGAACCTCCGGTTGCCACCTTATATAATTGACTCATAAATATTTCCTTCGTAATTGGTGTTTGGAATTCATTCGTGTAAACCACAAAATTGGTCGGAAGACGTTTAAAAAGTTAAGACGGGTGTAACTTAAAATAACAAATGTGGTTTTAGTTATATAACGTAATCACTTTATGAAATGTGTATTCTATTTTCCTTTGAATGAATATTCTCTCTATTGTAATATCGAAATCATAAACGAAACTATGTTTCACTATGTATACTGCGTGGTTTTGCTATTTTGTTTTATTATACAGCGACCGTGATTGCGTCCAGGCGAGATGAAAGTATTCGACGTCACAAAGAAAATTCCGAGGTTTTCCAGCGGCATTCTGTGGATATTATTATTTTCTTGCACATCGACGGACAATTTTTTTTTTCTTATGCATGTGTAAACTTTTTTGAATATCAAAGACTATGTTCCTTCCTAAAACTCTACTTTTTCAGTCTAAACATTATTTCATAACACTGGGTACCTTTTGTAACGTATAAAATGTACCATTAATATAGAATAAGAAACGGGAAATTTAAGATACTAAAACAATTCGGTAATATTTTGAATTATCCTAGCTCCTAGAAAAGAGCTACTCAAATAGTATAAACATGAAACTTAACAGTTTAAAAGGAAACTCTTTTAAGTAAGTTATGTATTCCCTTATCATTTGGATTCCAATTTCCTTTAATAAAGAAAAAGATATCTTTTTCAATTATACTAGGACTGATATATGTATTACCCATTACTTTTAAAATTAATTTATGAATGCTATAACTTATATGTAATTTGATAGTTAAGTTGAACAATCAAAGAATATAATAAAAATGTTAAAAAGAATCTGAAATACTGTTATTGGAATGAATACAGCTGGAACGGAAATGGAAAAGAGAATAAAATCTAGCAGTTTTTATAAGGGATATTTGATGCCGAATCTAAAACAATATTCGTTAAAAGGTTTTTTGATTAAACAGTGTATGTATACGTATATTTAACTAATTTTATTTTTCAATATCATAAACTATTGAAAAGTATATGACTTTCATTAATTGTATACGCCTTCACATTCAATGGTACATGAAAAAATTCACTTCGTATATTGTTATATATTTAGAATTGCTGAAAGTTCCTCCGTATGTATGTGTGTCGCTGAATTCTGTAGATTTTGCCTCACTTACTATTTGACTATTTTTGAGGTATAATTTGTTCATAGAAATTTGAGGTTACCAAGACTGATTTTATTATATGTCAAGTTGTAAAATAATATTCTTGAGAGAGAACTCTTATTCAACTTTTTTTAAATAACGTAGAATTCAAATAACAATAAAAACTAAAGAAAGAAAAAAGTAACGCTCGCAATTTTGTGTTATATTCAATTTATGTATTAGCACTCAGCTCAATACACCATGAGAGATAAACTGCGAAGGAATGTTTATTACATGCCTTACTTATACGATAAAACGAAAGATTCTTTCAAAATGTATTATCCGTTTATCTTCTACTGACAGAATTAATTTCGCAGTGATGATTTTAATAACGTCCAGTATCTTTCCATAAGAGATCATTTATTTTTAAATATTTTTTTTTAACATTTTATTGCTATTACTTTGTTTGCGTCTTAATTTTTATTTTATATAAAACTGAAGTATTTTTTACATATGCCAATAAAGATTTACGTCTTTTTCAAACATTAAGAAAGACCTTTTTTATGAATAATAATACCTAATAGAAATTGTTGCATGGTATGGATAAAATGAATGTTACTTCAGATTTTCATGTTTTTAAATAAAATCATTGTTAATTTAATATTTAGCTCCACAGTATTAATATTTTTTTAATTTAGCAGTTCCAATACTAAGTTATTGCTATAAATAATGTTGGTATTTTTGGAATGGAAACATTACGAATCACTTTGATTGGAATAACATTTCAAGGAGCTGTTATTTTTGGAGAAATTTAATTAACATTTAGTTACTAACAATCTATAAAACGATATTGTTTCTGTTAATAACTTGACTTGGGATTATTGTTTGCTCGATTTCAATTGCCATTCCTATGACTTTCTTTATTCATTCAAATATAGAATCAATTAAATATTAAATATATAATAAAAAGGTTCGTTGAAATTAATTTTAAAGTACAAAGTTCATATCTAAAATCCAGATAAACTAGATATAATTCAAGAATTGTATTTCATAAACTATTATAGTTAAATAAAGATAGGTACTTATATATTATCATAAATAAGCAAAACCTACCATTAATAGTTGCAATTTATGAATATTTAATTTAATATTCGTATTAACATTTAATAGACAGCTTATAGCTTTATATATCCTACACAAATAATTACATATAATACATATAATCAAGATCTGTCGTAACGGATGACGTCCTTATAGTAGTGTGATGATTGTTTTAAGGGGAATAACGAGGGACTATCACTTACAATAATATACGTCGCACGCCTATCTCTTATTTATATAGCACAATTAAAAGCTTCATGATGTCTTAACTGTAAAGGACTTAAAGTTTGCTGATTTAGCTTGATTTTATATAAACATTTAGCTATTAACAATTTAATACTCTCCTCGTGTTTGTCTTTAAACAGCTCAGGTTCAATATAATTATACTGGAGGTAATCTTAAGATGTGGTTACGTAGCCTTATTTATGTTTGACGTACTTTCTCCATACTAGTAGATTAAATTTATGCTGATAATATTAAAATACACTCATTTACTATCGTAATGAAATTTGTTTTGTGATACTAAAATTTTTTATTGTTTTAATAAAAAAAAATACAGTTTTTAAATTTCAGTTAAACAATTCTATCAGATAATATAATATTAATATTTTACGAAATGGTAAGAATTTTTTTATGTACGTTTTTGTATACTTTCGGATTATAATTATTATTAGTAAAATTTATATATTTGCAAAATATCTTCATTTTTTTTATGTAATCCCCTTTAAAGAAACACGTTTTATATCTTATAATGAGATTTTAATAAACTGAAATTGAGTTATTTTTTTAAAATACAATAAAAAACAATTCTCCGCCGCGACAGCTGTTCGCTGCCGTGACCAGGATTCGAACCTGGGTTACTACGGCCACAACGTAGGGTCCTAACCACTAGACGATCACGGCTATCGGAGCTGGTGAACGGTTTGATGAAATTTGGGTACATTTTACTCTCACTGCCGCAAATGATTGCGTAAGCGGGGAGAAAGTATATCGCGTTACAGATAAATTAACTTACTTACCTAGAGCGGAGTTATATTTTGAAATATGTAACAGTACCTATGTTTTATTCGCTTTTACGTTCTCGTTATATTAAAATTATTTGTCATTAACATTTAATTACATCTTTTATTCCCCTAATTTCATATAATTCTAGCTCAGTATCAAAGTAAAACCAGTTCTTGTTTAAATTTAATTTCTGTTTTGTAATGTCTTTTTCTGTTGTTAAAGCATTTTATGTATTTTATGCAAAATATTTAATACTATTTAATTAGTTTCTTATATCTAGAAGAGATAAAGATTAGGTGTTACAATCTTTTGTTCGTCATTTTTTTTTAATTTTTTAATAATACTGATAACAAAATTAAATTTCACACATAGTTCTATGTCAACAGTATAAAGATTAAAACTTGCATAAATAATAGGAAATTAATATTTGTAAATTCAAGTAGTTTAATAATTTAAAATTGTAGCAACTTATTTCTGTCTACTTTTAATATTTTACATAGTCATTAATTCTAAACTATAAGATTATAATAAATAAGTAAGGCCGTTTAAAATAGAAAACTTATTCCTTCTTTGCATTATTATTTATTATAAGTCACTCTTACTTCTATATATTATTATTTCTCTTTCCCAAACGACATTCAGCTGTTAGCTACCTTGTGAGGTAGGTGCGGATGCGTGTTTTTTCTCCATAAAAATAATATAATTTATGAAAAAGATTTAGTTAGGTGGGAAATTCATTTCGTTATAATTCTTTTTTTCCACGCAACCCCTCAGCTAAGCAAATAAAAAGGATGTACTTTGAATATATTCTACTAAAAATTGTTATGTTTATTAGGCGATCTATTTGGCTTTGCGATTATTACATAACCTCATGGTGAGAGATTATTGGTTTGTAGCAGCAGTTAGTGACTCGGGGTTAAAGAAATAAAGGTAATTCACATTATCAAATCCCCATGTGTTTATATATATACATCGGATTTAATACAAATTTGTTGTTTTTACAAAGAAACACGTCAGTCTCACTGACGTCACTAATGTCACTTCTTTCAGCACGTTCCATGTTATTTTTAAAATGAAACTTCAATTCTTCTGAATGTCCTTGTATTTCTTGAAGGTTCTATATTTTTCTACGGTCCGCACTCACTGAACTATCCTGTTGTGCCTCCAGCCGTCGTATTAATACCAACATTCAAACATGGTTCTATTCTATTATTTGATTTTGATATCGTTTTACTTATAACAATAATATGAATACCAAAAAGTTTTCATAATAATTATTGAAGACAGCTTCAAGTTATTGTCATGTTGCATTCGTCATTAAAGTTGGTAGCGACGATATGTATATATGTGTGAATATATAAATAACGTTCTGGAACTTTAATAACCTTTTGATTTGTGCTAAGAACTGAATTTACTTAAAAATAGATAAATTTGTTCGGTCAAGTTTTTTTATATGTTTGAAGTATGTTTTATTGACTAATCCTAATGTTTGTTGATGGTAAAGCTCTATGGCTTCACTCACTTACTCGTTCTTATACGGATTTTGTGGAAAAGTGATAGTAATCTTGTATTTGGACAGACTGGTTCTTAGTAGTTGGTACTGTATTTCCCTATATTGAAATTAAGCATGAAGTAGCTAGTAGAATTACCGGAAGGCCTGAGCCCCTCTCCCTTCCATCAAATCGATTAACGACAGTTCAGTGGGCCACAGGAGCAATTAATCACAAGAGGACTATGTTATAATTTTGTGTCTAGATACAGAATTTCTTTATATGTAAGAGGATGAAAAGGAAAAAAAGCAAAGGAAGAAAGGCTTTGTGTCATTTTCTTTCATAATCAGTGAGATTGAAGTTATTTTATGTTGCATTAAGGTTTTACCTCGCTATTTCACCGTCATCATTCTAGTAATGAGACAACATTCAAGTATGTCACTTCAAGCCTATGATTACAGTGAGCTCATAAAGAGGGACCGTATGCAAAGAAAGCTGTCACCGGAGGTTCACTATATTTATCCGTTTACCCTCTTATCGATAGTTTGCCGGGCACATAATTATCAAGGATATTCTCACATTTTTCTTGAATTTATGATACAATTCAAAGTTGTTTTATAAATACCACTAATCGTTACGTAATCGTTACCAACGTTAAAGAGAAGGTTGAATTTTTTCAAAATGTTTATAAATTTAAAGTATAAATTATAATATTAGAAATATAAATATATATTAATATATATAGAAGGAAGGATGTATTGTTATTTCAAATATTTGGTTTATTCTGTTTAGGACTGCATCAATGAGATTAATATTATTTGTTACCTCAGTCTCAAATCTCAAATCTCAGTACCAATATCGAATTTATCGTATCTGGAGGGAGAGGGGGGTCACGGCAGTCCGAGCTATTTTCGACCCCCTATAATTTCGTTGTGGATTTAGAAGCCTTTATTTCTAGTAACCAAGCAAGCATTGTATAAACGAGGTTTATTTCAAATTTCATTCAATTTGAAACTGCCCTGAAAAACGAAAAATGTAACAACAACCCAGTCTCGCAACTCCGATTTTTCAATCGTTTTAAACAATTTTAATTAGTATTATATATAGTGCTTGTGAAATACATTGTGTTATCATACGGTGGCAAAGTCAATCTATTTTATTTAAACATAAAAAAAAAATATTAATGTGATCACCATAAGATGTTCTTAGATTCGCTAATCACGTTATAACTTTCGGCTGAAGATCCCTTAAACCCGGTCCGGATAAATCAACCGACGTGGTATTTATTACATGGATCCCACAACTTTTTACGGTTGAAGAACTGTGTTGCGTTTCTTGTTTTTTTTATAAGTTTTGTTTTTGATTGCATATAAATTACACTTGAATTATTGATATATATTTTTTGAACAGGAAAATCCAACGTTACATTGTATTCAGTATGAGAGATGTTTACAGGGATTATTGTAGGTTCTGTGTGTGATTTTATTGGAAGGTAACTTTTTAATTTTAACTTTTTTCAATAGGCCTACAGTTAGTACGATTCTTATTAACAAAATTTATTATATTAATTTATACAAAATACTGTGCTCGTGTAATAAATATTAAACCGATGACTATTCTAAAATGTTTACGTATATAATAACGAATAGGCATAAATGAAAATTTACATACATAATTAGTTAGGATAGTAATAATATTTTGTCTTAAGGATATTATTGAATATCTAATATTGACAAAAGAAGGTTTTGTTTAAAGTTAACAGTTTTTAACTAGTATTTAACGATTATGTTTATGAAAATTAATAACACAATTATAAAAGAAAGTTTTATAGTAAAAACAAAAATATTGATTTGGTTATAAATAAATTTGATCTAAGCAGTAGGTTTAAATTAATGTAAATATTTATCTGTTTACTTTGGAACTAAACTAAAGCAGGTATAGCACAATATTCAACTGACGTCAGGGAATATTGAATAATTTATAGCTTTTAGATCAAACTTTGTTTGGTAATTACGATGTATGAAGAATAGAAGCCAAATAGCTTCAAGCCTTAACTATATATATGTGCTGATGGTAGCTTTTTTTCAAATGTTTTCTCTGTGAAACTTTTTTTAAGAAGAGGTATGCTAAATAAATATAAAATTTATTGTGCCAAACATCAAAGAAGTCCATCAACCAATCATAAACAGGTTTTTAATTCTAATAACAACAAAGTGGTACTAATAGAATAACTGAAATTAGAAAATATCGTTTCCGAAATTCATTGATAATTTTTTTCCAGTATTTTCACATCGGAAGGTTATCGAAATTTAAGTATATGGTGACACAAAATAAGAAAAAAAAATCTATAATAATCAAATCAATCAAATTTCATATCATTTTTTTTTATATCAAAAGGGGCAAACGAATAGACGGCCTACCTGATGGAGGTAGTACCGTCGCCCATAGACATCCACAAAAGAATTTTGCGGATGTGTTGCCACCCTTATTTGGGGAAGAGGGAGAGGAAACGATGGGAAAAAGGAAAGGGTGGGAATAGGAAAAGGGCAACTGGCTCTCTCACTCATCGGGCGAAACGCAGCCGTATAAGACTACTTCACGCCGATCTTCTGTGAGAGGGTGGTACTCTCCCGGTCGAGCCAGCCCATGTTCGAGCTGCAGTAATTTGACCACAGGTAGGCTCTACCACCTTTAAAAATAATAAAATGGAAGCTAACTATTTTATGAAATAATTTAACTATAAATTAGGTTAAGGGAAGTAGAATCTTGATAACACAGAATATCAATATAATGATTTAAGTTATATTCTTAGTAAAATGTGTAAGGTAAAGAAAATCACCGCATAGATATAAGATAGAGCAAAAGAGCAATAGAGCAACATGTAATGCAAAATTTAAGCATAGGGTATTTAAAACCCCTAAATAAAATTACGCAACGTGGTTTGGGAAATGATAATTTTGTTAGGAGCGGTAACTTTAATACCAAAATGTATTTCAACACAAACAAATTGTTAGGAAAAATTAATGACAACATAACCATGTCACAAAATTCCTGGAGTGTATGTGAACGTGATATACGCCTTTGAAAAGATATTTTCTTTTTACCAAAGACGTGGGAAGCCTTGGATTATGTTTAATACCTCAATATATATATGTGACGTGCTCACATTGTTTCTGAATCTTGAATATAAATTTTTGTATGATTACAGAAACATAACATATTTCATTGAAATGTATTTATGTGACATTATTTAATAAAATTGTATAGTACTTGTTTTCTTTTAAACTATCATTGAAAAAAGATTATGAATAAAAATGTACAATAATTATATTACAAGAAAATAATAATTCAATAACTTTAAATGGAAGAAATTGGGTTATGAATATAAAAGATATTATCAAAGATAGAGCAATTAACACACCGATGAGTCGCCGCTACGTGATAGTGATTTATTTAATATATATATTTGAGGTATGTCACTACTAAAACGTGTTAAAAAAGTAGTAAAAAAGTTTTATTAATGCTTTACGTATCGAATATAACACAGAAATCATTTGATATTGGATTATATGTACTTATAATTATGACATATGGAGTTGCACATGAAATATACGAGAATTTGAAGACAATGTTCCACAAATAATAAGCACAAGAATTTTATATTTCGTTTGTTTTTTATTGAATTTTTAATAACATTACATAAATGTAATTCAGTGAAAACTTTTTTGTGATGATAAACCGACAGGCAGTTAGTAAAGTACAGTATGTATGTATGTATGCATAACAACAGAATGGTCCTCAAAACTAATATAGTAATTTGAATGGTTGACTTTTCTCACAGAATTGCAGCATTGAAACGGTTACCATCTAATTAAGGTTTGGTCATGAAAATGAAGAACGTTCTTTGTTACCATAAATTTGTCATCAAAATCAAAATTCGAATCAAATGCGTTTTTTTGATTTACCATGACCACTTATTGTTTTGCTCACTTTTAATTGGATTAAATTAATGTTATTTATATAATTGTTACTGTATCTTAATTTTTATATTCATGATACGACTGAACGAACGATGGTTTAATAAAATTAAATCACCGTTTGTTTAAGGTGTGCATATATTTTTAATGTTATAAATAGTATTGACTTGATGAAAAATTCTTTGAAATTTCCTTAAACATTTGTTGTCGTTTTTGAAACTAATAGTGGTTACCTGAGTAAATATTTTGAACACCCTATATACGTATATGTAATCTACACACATTTTCACAATCACTTAAAATAAATACGATTTACCATGATTCTAAGCTTTATGATGTCGTAACTTTGACGGAATTAAACGTTGTTGATTCACCTTGATGTACCTTCTACAATTGTGTTGAAACACTCTAATAAACATTTAGCTATTAACAATTTAATACTCTCCTCGTGTTTGTCTTTAAACAGCTCAGGTTCAATATAATTATACTGGAGGTAATCTTAAGATGTGGTTACGTAGCCTTATTTATGTTTGACGTACTCTCTCCATATAATTCTAAGCCTTAATTTATCCTTGAATCCTCGTAGATTACAATTATGCTAGCAATATTTCAAGATATTTATTTTATATATGTATATAAATTATACATGTACATACATACGTACATAATATGTTAACTAATCATGCTCCCTTAATCTAAAATAATATTTTATTTTTTAATTGTCATTGTTTTACTGCTCTAATAAGTTTTAAAAAGTCGTAAATCTATTGTATTAAGAAGCAACTGTACAGTTACATGATAAATAAATTGATTCTGTAGTGTTCTCTTTTGAAAATAAAAAAAAATTAATACGTTTAAGCAACAATCAATGCGTCTATATTCATTTCATATTTGTAATATTTTAAGGATAAGAAGAATGTAGAAAAAAAGCCTTGTAATTAAAAATTTTTATAAATTGTCACTTAATTTTTGCTCACTTCATCTCTGTCTAAGTGCAGCTAATAACATATTTGCAGTTAAAAACTTTACATAAACAATTGTTTATATCTTTAAATTGTATATCAATTTTTATACATAATTATTATTTTCTCAATCAACTAGTTTTTTCAATCTAGAAGAGTTGTTTTGATTCGGATGAAATCTACTCGGACTATAATGGCATTTCGATAAGAAATTTAGGAGTAGGTGTTTTAAACATTTTAATAAAGATGTTTTGAGGGGCTAGACTTTGATAAGTTGTCAGTAATTGTGATAATAAAATTTAAAATAAAGTTCCGCCGCGACAGCTGTTCGCTGCCGTGACCAGGATTCGAACCTGGGTTACTACGGCCACAACGTAGGGTCCTAACCACTAGACGATCACGGCTATCGGAGCTGGTGAATGGTTTGATGAAATCTGGGTACATTTCCTCTCTCTGCTCCACTTAATTGCGCAAGCGCAGAGAAAGTTCATAAATGACCTTATCTACAATAAAAATATATAAACATTTTTATATTCTTGCTAATATATATTAAATTATTTTTTATTTTATTTTAAATAATATTACTATTATTTAGTATGAAAGTAATTCTGTTGGCCTCTTTTAATTATTATACTCCACAATCATTATTATTACATTAGAAAATAATAAGAAAACATTAAAATGAGATGTTTATACATTATTTGAGTTAAAATGTAGGACTAATGTAGGACGAATTTCAAGGTTGTTGTTTATCTCCAATAATATTTAACATTGCAATTAATATTTTAGTAGATAAACTAATAAGTAACGAGAAAAAATGGGGGTATCGCTTCAAATTTGATAATAAATACACAGAATCCATTTTAGCCTTTGCTGTCGATGTCACAATATTGACACGTAACCCCTAACACTGTCAAGTACTATTGGATGAAGTGGATAAATTCTGTGAGTGAACAGATGGATTGACGACAAAAAATAAATGTCACGGTCTGTGTCTATGTAGGCGGAATACAAGATAAGTAAAGTCAAAAAATTGAATCTACGATAATTATCTAATATCACGTTTGAATTGGCCTTTAGGTTTTTAGCCTTATTTTACTAAAATCCTTAGTTAGATGCAAGCGTCATAAAGGTGTTGAAGTTGTGTCTCGGGCTTGCACTATCGGCTGATTTTATCTTATTGCGTTCTAGACGACTCTTCCAAATAAGTGTAATTTAGTAAGTAGTTTAGTAATTTACTCCTAAAATTTTATCTCAATGCACTCCAGATGACTCTCCCAGATCAGAAAAATTTTGTAATATGGGGTAAAGGTATCGAAACAACTTTCTACATCTGCAGGTAGGCAGTAGGAACCGATAAGCATTTGCTGATGGGATATAGGGTACTCCTGGATAGCGGCCAATACTCCCGTAGTCACGATAGGGTTTTAGAAATCATACGTGAAGCAGTTAGTCTTTCGTTAGTCAGAGCGCAAAAAGAAATAACCACCAACAAGCTATCAAAATCTTTTGTGAGAGAAAGCACTAGGGTTACAGAATCAAACGTCAAGCCTTACTCTATCATTAAAGCGGCTACGGATTGCACTATAATGATGGATACGTATGAGAAGCAATATAAAATCCCAGAGGATATTTTTGCGTCAATGCTCAGACCAGACATATTTTTATAATTCCGATTTTTAAAGCGCGTTGTGATAAAAGAGCTCAGGGTTCCTTGGGGAACCAACATCCCCAAAGACCATGCCATCAAGGTCGTTATAAATAGGTTCGTTGTAAATTTGTACGCGTTAGAAGTAGTAGCGAGAGGTATAACAGCTAAATCTCTCTACAACCTACTAAAAGTTCATGCTTAGAATGTACGTCGAAGGCAGCCCTAGTAGGTTCGTTTCAAATTTAGAGATATTCAAATAGGTAGAGGTAGGTAGGTAGAGAAATTCAAATAGGTAGAGAGAGGAGCTTGGACGGTGGAGGTGAGTGTTTAATGCGCGTAAGATAGGGGAACCTTAAACCTACAACCTGAGTTGAAAGGCCCAGGCACTGTTGAAGCTCGTCTTCCTGCAACGCGATGGACCCGGCACCCGCACGGTGAATCCATGAAATGCTAAGAGGTTTCGTCTCTTGGGTCTATTTCATTGTTATATTCTACAATCATTATTTTTGTATTAGAAAATGTTAAAACGAGTTGTTTATTTTTCTTAACCATTTATAAGATTTTTCGTGAACTTGATATGATGTGGTCACATTAAAAACTAATGATTTTGGATTTTAGTTTAAAAGCACACGGTGGGAAATGTGTTACCTTAATTTTTTGTAATAGCAACTAGATAACTGTTTTAGTTTTTAGAATTGATATGACCGTTATTATTTTAATTCTGTTATATCGTCTCCGTTGTTAACCCTTGTTAAATATTTTATTCAAGATTATTTTGTTTTATAATACTTCGTACGTCGTTATACTGTAAATAAGACAAAAATATGGGTGTTACAAAAGTGTGTCTGTCTCATTTTTGACAGATGTTTAAAGTAAAGACTAACAAAATTTAACTCTACATCCAGTTCTACGCCAAAATTAAAATAAATTGATACAAACTATTATTATACGAACAAGTATAAATTAAGATATAGAAAATTTTTTGTATTATTAAAATAACAGAAATCTATATTAATATTATAAGGCTGAAGAGTTTGTTTATTCGTTCTTTCATTCGCTTGCTCGCTCGCTCGTTCGTTTGTTTGTTTGTTTAAACGCGTTAATCTCAGAAACTACTGGTTCGAATTGGATTTTTTTTTTGTTTTAGATAGTCCATTTATCGAGGAAGGCTATACTTTATTTAAAACAAAATTAGTGATCCGTAACGAATTTGCTACTTTGTAACCCAATAATACAACAAAATAATGTACTACGGTTTTGTAGGTCCCATTAAGATCTAGAAAAATGTCCGCGAAAGTATATATCTAGGTATCATAGTTTAGTCACAGTACAGGCATATTTTGAAACTATTTTTGTAAAAATCTAACTCATTTCAAAGTTTGAATGGTTTACAGTCAATTAAATTACAATTTACATGTAATTAAATTTCGTATGTGGTGTAATTTTTTTTGGTTTTGTCGTAAAATATGTATAAATAAATTTTTAAACAGTATTTTTTTTAATTAGGTCTGAATTTTTCGCGAGTATTCGTTGAAATGAAACTAATATTTTCGGATTAACACGCGTTTTTTTATAGCGTTTTAGTTATTTTTTTTTCGTTTAGAAAAATATAAATCAACGATATGTGGTAGTGACACCATTAGTGGAAAGTTGAAAAATTACCCTTTTAGGAGGTTCCAAATTTATCTCTTAGTGTAAAGATTATTAAATATATGAAGTGGTATACAGGAAGACTAATGTGAAGCGACAACAACACATTAAGGTATCATATGTTTTGTACTAAAAGCAACACTAAAAGTTTTGTTTTATGACAGTCGTTAATCAATTGAAATAATAAATACAAGCTTGAATACTAAATGGGAGTATGAAGTAAGTTTAAGTTATTAAATATTTATTTATTATATACATCAAAAGTCAGACAACTGTTGTATCGGTAACATTGAACGAACTAACCTCACCATGTTTTATTTTCAAAGTGAGCCCCTACAATATTGTTAATATATATGAGTGTTATAAGACCAATTTTTCAACTTAGGTAAGATCTCGTATTTCTCTTATATCTGAATTACGCGTATATCCGAGTATAATATAGTTAAAGTGTTTCCATTATGTTGTGCTTCATTTTATACAATGAATAATGTTACGTGGCTCCTGTAATAATTGCAAATTGCACTTAACCGTATTGGAGCTATTAAATAGCTAGCAATTATGTCCTTATTAAACTGCTATAAGGTTTATAGTTTTTACCATTTTAATGAGGACTAATTTGAGTTGTTAATTGCAAGTTATTTTTATTATTACGTCCCTGATCTAGGAGAAACTTGCATGTCTAAAAATTTGTTCAGCTTTTAAGTTGTTGTTGAAGAACGAAGTTCACCTATCTAGACTATTTTATTTATTACAATATAGATTATATTATTAATCGAATGTAACAGAAAGATAATAATAACACCTGTAATATTTTTAGTCTGGCTAGACTTTTATATTTGATTGAGTTAAGATTACAAGAAGGTTTTTTTTTTAATAGATAGCCATTCTATAATGTTAAAAAAAAATATTTTTTTGAAGCCCTTCGTTTCTCATAATTGTACAAACGATGTTAAATAACAATAGTGATCTCGTATTCGGCTCGTCTGGTCATCATCTTAAGTACTACGGGTAGATAGAATGGTCCCTTTATGCAGTATATCGCAGTGAATTACCAGAAACGATAGACCTTTTCCCATACTATTAAAGCGGTTACCCACAGATCAGTGGGCCGATGTAATCCTTTATCATCAGGTGGACGACGAGATGTGATGTATGTATAATGTATATTCAGATACAGAAATATATCTCTATAAGAGTGAGATTTAAAAGGAGTAGAAGAAGTTGTGTAATAAAAATTAATTGGCATTAGATATCCTGAACCTCTTCACTTTTTCGTGTGGTTTGTATCAATGACATTGAAGTTGCTAAAGTTTGTACCTAAAGTGTCACGTAAACAGTGTCACCAATTGACTGTAATTTTCTAGTAATGACAAGCATTCAAACAATCCTCTAAGAAACAAACTCTAACTTTATTGTAATCCCGAAAAAAGGGATCTTATGTAAAGAGAGCTATCGCTATAAATGACGATTTACCCAATCTATCCACTTACACTCTTTTCTATAGGTTTTCATGAGATATAAATTGCAAGGATATTCCTATCACTTTATTATATATACGGTTCACTTAGTAGCAACTTTAGAACAATTTATTTAAGGAAATTTTAGAAAACTAATATATAAATTAAGGCTAATTTCTTTCTAGGCGAAAGGGTTATTTTTTTACTTTATATTAATGTGAGTGTAGTTTATGGTACTGATGAGAAGTTTATGAAACCTTACATATAAAAAAAAATATATGAAATTACAATAACTCAGAAAAAATGGAAAAAAGGGAATAATTACGACATTTAAATAATAGTCAAGTAATTTAGGATATCATTTACCTCTTATTTAAAGACCTCTATTTTATTTGCAAAAAGTAACAAAAGAAATTTTAAACAGACGCTGGGATGAGAAACAAATTTTTTATCCAAAGCATTGAAATTTTTTCAACTAATAGAATTAGGTCAAAGCTATTCTTGGCAATATTTGAAATATTGCAACATTAAAGAGATTGTGAAAATCAAAAAGAAATGGCAACTTATTCCTCACTGTTCTGGAATACCACGAATTTTAAAATCTCTTCATTTATAGAAGCGTGCTGGTAACTGCGATACAGTTTCCTCATAAAATATAAACTCAAACATAACAGGTGTGCGTACAGCATAGCAATCCATTACCAAACTAAATCTAGTGATACATCACGAAGATAAGAAATTCTTGACGAAAATAATTACTATATGTTGTAGCTGTTGACATTACTTTATAATAGTCATAGAAAACTAAGTTAATGTAATGTTTTGATCCTTTTTCGTAGTCATCAATTTGTAAACTTTTTGTTTTTTAAAAAAAAATAAGGAATGTTGAGGCTTTGTTAATGAAATTTAAATCTTCAACTTACTTTTGTTTTGTCACAATACTTACTTTTGTTTTGGCAAAACTAATATATAAAATGAGGGTTTTGTATACAGCTACTATTGTTTCCTCAAGGCACTCATGATCTTTTCATATTTGTTCAGATTATTGAAATAATACAAGTTTATTTCATGATCCGAAATTTTCGCTTACAGTTTTAGACATGTAAATATACATATGTAATATGAGATAACAAAAAATAAAAAGTTGGCTACGTCAAACCAAAATTATTATTCTCCATAGATTTTATATTAATATTTTCCATATCAGAGATTCTAGTGATTGGATGAGTTACACACATCCAATTCAGTTGCTTTACAAAGTTACTGTAGCGACAAAAACAAATGAATTTCAAATTATATATCATATACATTACTCCAAGGGAACACTTGCTTTTTATGATCGTTTTTATTGCTCAATGTTTTACGATTGGGTGAGTGTCTATAATTTTTGATAAGGACTGTCAGAATCATATTAAAAGAATATCAAATTTTATGTTATACAAATAAATCTAATTCATAAACTAATTTATTTTATTTTAAGGTATAGTATCGAAAGAACGGTGTTCTCGGGTGTGTATTTGGAAGCTTAGGATCAAAGTAATGGTTCATTGAGGTGAAGAAAGTTTTGCTTTAGAATTGTAATGTGCGGCAGTCAAAACTATCGGTCATTGGCATAGCAACAACCCATAAAGTTTTTATTTTATTTGTTATCTATCACAATAACTAAATGTTAGTATAAACTTCATATTTACTCCTATTTTACGATTTTGATATAAATCTAGTACAGCAACAAAAAAGTAAATGTTCGAGAAAACAAAGTTTTATTGGCTAATTTGTTTTTATTGTTCTTTAAAAATGTTTTTATATATTAAATTGAACAGATATAACTCTGAACCAATATAGTTTTATTTATATGAACTATACGAATAGCAGCCATTGTTAGTTAACAAGCACTGTTACGTTAAATAATGGAATATTAAGTGAAAATGCAACAATGGAGTACATAATACGATTAATTAAATGATGTACTATAATTATTTGCGAAATGATAATTTCAAAATGGTTTGTTAAACTAAATTTCATATTTGAAATTCATTTCCGTTATAGTGTAATAAGCAAAACCAAAATGAGGCACATATTTCACATTTTTAGTTTAATTTTTCTTTGAAAGATCTTTGGGTATATTATTTATGGTTATAGAACACTTTTCTATATGAAATTCCTTTGATTATATAAAGAAATTTTACGTACTTTTGTAATAACAGACAAATAATACGAGAGGTCGTTGGCAGTATACGTAACATACGTCATAATAAAAAAAAAATTTTGCCAAAACCTGTATATTTATTAAATTAAAATACATATCTGTCACTGTATCTAAATAGCGTTTCGTATCAAAATTTTCAACAATCAATGAAATATGGAATATGGAATGAAAAGTTTTGCTTACATCAATTTCTTAAAATACCACACACTCTATATTTATCTTCTTATGTTACTGTTAATAATATATCCCATAGTATGTTATGTACTTCGACACAACTAAAAATATCTTTACTTTTAGATATAAATACATGTACAAAGATAGTGCAGTATAAGGAAGCGACATTTTAAACAGTCAACTTAAATCCATGATTCACTTTTGTTTATAAGAATTGTGAAACTATTTTTTGAAAATTAGTACAGTATTAAATCGTCCTTTTAGATTGTAAATGTCTGATTATAATCCACTCTTAGAATATTTCTTAATGAATCATTTGGTACACGGTTTAACGGTCAGCGTAATGAACTTTCAATCCAAGGAGACGGTTGCAAATAACGGTGGAACTTTTACTTATATATTCAGCAACAACTAAACTCAAAGTGGTATTTTTATATGATAACAATAAAAATGTAAAAAAACTAATATATAATAACATAATCGCAATAATATATTACAATTTAATTGAGTTATAAATAACTACATAAATGAAAACGTCACTTTACTAAGTTACCTTACTTAAAATAGTTAAGATTTGTTCTGTTGCGAATGTTTAATAAACAGTCCTATATAAATAAAACTTCCATAAATGTATTTGATCGTGAGCAATGAAATCATGATAGAAATAATTTATCTATTGACATAGTTTGCTTTATGGTTCAATATCAGTTAATATCTCCAATATTTATCAAAGAAATTTATATAGTAGAATATTTGTAAAGGTGATTTCATTTGAAGATAAGACATCAAAGGTAGTGTGTGAGAAAATAGACTTAAATTTATATAAAGCTTTATTAATACTATGCGATTACAGACGTATTTAACG
Organism: Danaus plexippus; assembly: GCF_018135715.1. Classification (NCBI taxonomy): domain Eukaryota; kingdom Metazoa; phylum Arthropoda; class Insecta; order Lepidoptera; family Nymphalidae; genus Danaus; species Danaus plexippus. Next base: position 8,269,626 of record NC_083537.1, on the reverse strand, counting down.
TTATAAATACACTCGATCGTACTAAATGCCTTGTAACTAGCGTTATAACGTTATTTTTTAGTTATCATTCAGGGCAAGTGTTTCTTAAATGAAGTAACTCTGATAATGGAAAGGCTATGTGTAATAAAACATTCTAATTTCAATCAAAAAAATACTTGCTGGACATCTAAGTACTTATTAACTTTAGAAGGAGGAGAAGAGTGAAGTTACTACAGTGACATTAATTTTAGTGAAGATTAGTTAAGAGTAGCATATGGTTAAAGCATATCTTTACCATCGATCTTACATTGACCTATTCATACCTCTTCCAGCTTCAATCGATTTTAAAATATTGTTTATGATAAATGAAATCATTATTTTTCGGATATACTACGCGTGCTTTATTTTTTGTTACAACTAGATACTCCCGACGTTTCGGTTACTTTTCAGCAACCGTGGTCACGGTTTTAACAAAAAATAGAGCACGCGTAGTGTATCCGGCAATTTTTCTAAAAAGTCTTAGATCTCATTATTGTTTATGATAAGTGTAAAAACATCCAAGATAAGAATAACTAAATTAAAATTTACGATAACACGTTCAATGGTGATGCAAAAAACTTTCTTTATTTGAAAAACGTAAAGCCAGTAAAATACGTTACCAGACGAAATACGAAAATATTCCTATTATATTCCAACCAACACAATTACTTTGCTGAGTTAGCAATGCATTGTGAATCTCTCTTTGTTTGTGTAATAATGGCTTTCAACCTGTTTCAAAGCGTTCATATATAAAATAAAGTTTAAAGCTTTATCTTTCAAATAATTGTTTGATTTTTTTGGGTGTATAAAATATTTATGTATATAAAAAAAATATACAAATTTAAAAATTTAAAACTACGGGATATTTTATGGCACAGTTTGTTAAGGATTTTAAAATTAATTTAAAATTTGGAAAAGCATTATGTGTATCCAAAAACCATCGATATCGAATCGCATTTATAAGTGAAAGTACTATGTGTTTAGCTTCCAGAGTCTATTGAGATTTTATAAAAATACTTTCATTGTTGTTCGTAGCCATACTCGTCATTCCTGTAATTTGTCAAATTCCTTATATGCAAACAAAGTGGCGAGAGTCTAAAAGACTATGAAAAAAAAAATTAAAAAAAAGGTTATAATACTTTTATTTTTTAATTATGCAACAAAAATTTTATACACTACTACAGTATATTATCTGAAAAATTTAGTATAATTATAAGAAAACTATCAGCAGTAACCTGGCTCGATGGTGTAATAGATTTCGCTATGAATCCAGCTATACGAATTAAAATCTCGATGGAACCTCATCTCTTATATTTGTTTTAAGCAAAGTATGATTGTTCCTTAATTGATACTAATTTGATAATTGTGAAGTTTCGACTTTCATTATGGGTTATAGAACTTTTAGGATAGGCATAGCGACGTCAGTGAAAATACATTCAGAGGTGGTGTTGGCCGGCTGATTCTGACGATAATTTATATAAGAAATGGTGCATTTGTTATTGAAAATTTACCATTGAAATCATCAACCTGAAATAAAAACTTTTATCCATATTTATATAAGTTCTCATCCAGCTAATCGACCTCGTCTATAAACATTCCCTTGACGTTTCATATTACATGTCAAACGTTTCAAAATAAATAATTTGAACAAATAATGTAATATAAAGTTAATTAATACTGATATTTTAACTAGGGCTTTGCTGATAACAACAACAACAGCTTTTCTAATTTGAAAGTACAAAATGATAAAATTTCGAACTAATTACATTTTTTAAGACTGCGTGCCTAATTTAAGAGAGAGCTCTTTGAAATTATCCTTCTTGTTTTTGTAATTAGTTTTTGAGCAAGACATTTGTATTCCTTTTTTTATTCTTAAGAAAATGTACTAAAAATCCTTTTTTTTTTGTTTTTGATGTCGTTTAAATATATTCATTGCGGGATATATATTTGATTTAAAAATAGTAATATTAAAAATTTAAGGCACTCTACCATTTCAGTAAATAGAGAGTTTATAATCAATTATTTCATTTTAAAATCACAAAAAGAGTATTTAATAGCAATAATATATATGTGAGAGCGAGGGGATCCTCGTGGAACCTTGGCCAAGACCCTAGTCCTTTAAAAGGCTTTCGAGTCTGGGCGTTAAGTACCGATGACGATGGACAGGCTTCCATTTTGAAGCAAAGATAGTCTTTACTCAAAATGATACTTGTTTATTGCTAACAAATTCTTACAATGAATGTCAAGAATTGTATAGCGGAGATTCTACCACTGTGGCTCCTAAGAGCGACCAATGTAGAATGAATTCAGTACGATTATGCTTTGACTTTTATATGGTAAATTCTGTATTACAATTGTGGGTACTTGGAAAAAACTAATCACCTGATGTATTAATAAAATTATTAACATCGGTGAAGTGGGTAATTTGAAAACAATTATAATGAACGAAAACACGAAAAGGAATATTTTCGATACGAGAAGGCTGTCGGCGCGACACGGCCATACTGACGGTTGGTGCGTGCTCAGCGCCAACGTCTTGTTCTCATAATATATTGTGACTTCGAAATCAAATCTAAATATTTCTAGAAATTTCTTTCGATTTTCGAGGTAAGGATGCGACTAGAATTTTGGAGAGGTCTATATGTGCATACACTACACGTGTTATGCCATCGGTTTGTAGAATTTTGTAGATGTGATGTGCATGCACTATGTGTCATGACATCGGTTTGTAGAATTTTGTAGATGTGATGTGCATACACTACACGTGTCATGCCATCGGTTTGTAGAATTTTGTAGATGTGATGTGCATACACTACACGTGTTATGCCATCGGTTTGTAGAATTTTGTAGATATGATGTGCATGCACTACGTGTCATGACATCGGTTTGTAGAATCTTGTAGGTGTGATATGCATACACTACACGTGTCATGCTATCGGTTTGTAGAATCTTGTAGGTGTGATGTGCATACACTACACGTGTCATGCCATCGGTTTGTAGAATTTTGTAGATGTGATGTGCATGCACTATGTGTCATGACATCGGTTTGTAGAATTTTGTAGATGTGATGTGCATACACTACACGTGTCATGCCATCGGTTTGTAGAATTTTGTAGAATTTTGTAGATGTGATGTGCATACACTACACGTGTTATGCCATCGATTTGTAGAATTTTGTAGATATGATGTGCATACACTATGTGTCATGACATCGGTTTGTAGAATTTTGTAGATGTGATGTGCATACACTACACCTGTCATGCCATCGTTTTGTAGAAGTTTGTAGATTCAGATGCGCATATCCTGTACGTGTCAGAGAACCTGTAAAGTTTTGGAGAATTTAGTAGATGTTGTTTCAGTTGGTATTCGTAAGCTTGTTGTCATCAAACTCATCAATCTGCGACACTGCCATCCGTTCGTGTGGGTTAGTTGCTTTTAGCAATTTTTCGTGGTTTTCCTCTTCCTGTAACATGCTTAGAAAAATAACGGTTATTATTAAATCTCTTAGGGTTCGCCAAGACCTAGGTCTAATGTTATATTCCCATCTATGTTTATAAAATTTAGATATTCTAATGGAGCAGTGATTATAATGGAGCAATGATGACGTCGTGTCAGTAAAGTTAATGGAGAAATGCTAATGTTTTATGACTTGTAAAATTTTAACGTTAGCTAAAGTCCAATGCAATATGCCATTCAGAAGTTAGCAATTTCTTGATCAACACGAAACAATTTTTCAAGATGGATTAAAGCACTTTACTGATCCATTTGCTCGGCTAATACCTGGCTATATGGAGTAAATACTAATTCCAAAACGATCACAGAAAGTTTTAACCTCTCCTAACAACTTACTACCCCTGTCAACGATTATATTTCTTTTGGTATACCAAGTTTACTAGCAACGTACACGCGGATGACTTCAAATGCCGAAGAGTGATTTGGTATGGAAAGCAATCTGAGTTGTCTTGATACTGACAAACTTAAACATTTTCATCCATATTATGACCCGAGGGTAATAATATTCACCAGTGATTCTTTAAAATGGACAAGATTCGGACTGAACTCAGCATTCTGTAGTCTATCACATTTCTTATATTCAACACCAAAATCAAAATTATGAAGGAAATCTCACCAACGGTGAATACGTGAAAGAAGAGCATCAGTAGTTCGTATTCTCCTATAACCGACAGCGTGCTGTCTTTTGTTTTAGGACTTGAATGAGTACTGCCCTATAACCAAGAGAGCTTGCCACGACATATGTTTCTATAGAAGGGTTTTCTTAAAATATGGAGACAACAGGCTCAGCCGTTAGGAATTATATTATCATATTACGAGTCATCTCTTGTTCGTGAATCGAATTCCAATTATACTTTTCTTGGTTAAGGCGTTATGATGTATACAGAAATTGGGAATAGACTTTCTAAAACTCCTTGCAAGACCGTTGAATTATATTTCTTGGTTAATGGTTCTGGAAATTTTTTTGTCGGCTGGGACACACTTTTCCTTTTGAAATTACGTTACAGAGTTATTCAACACACTTTTTAGAAGAAAGAGCACTCAATATTAATCGAAAAACTACCGAAGCCATCGGCGAACATATGTCCAAAAAGAGCAAGCAGATGATTTATTTTCGTCTAAGGTATTAACTATTCAGTATTATTTATTACGTCTATAAGTCCGAATCAATATCAACATTTATGAATGACTACGTTGAAGTTTTTAAATGGATCATTTTTAAGAACGAAACAAATACCAACCCCATATGTAACAATAATTGTGAGGCCGGTTTTTTTTTTTTTCTAAAAATTTGTTCCCAAGAACATCTCAACAGAAAGTTCATGAGCTGACAAAACATAAATAAACCGATTATAGTATTATCCGAAAGGAATATGACCAGAACCGAACCGACTCCATCTAGTTCGTTAGTAAATGACGACCAAGGATTTTTTTTTTTTAAAGATGCTCTAATAACGGCACAACCAGTACCACTATCAAAAAGGGCAGTAAGAGATAAATTTTGAACTTATTTTACCATAGTGGTGAATGTAGGACTGCTATGTTCACTTATTACGAGGAAATAACTTTAGTAATTGACATTACTGTTGCAGTAGCATCCTAAGGGTGACGTTGTTTTGCATCTATAGCAAAATAAGCCCGATCCGATGATAAAATGATAAGATCTAATAATAGTTTGAAGTGAAACGGGAGGTTTCTTGTGATAACCATCGTTAACTCGACTTTTTAATCTTGCAATGGCAGCTACAAAAATCAGTTTAGGTACGAAATGAGTACTTACGTTCTTAATTTTTGTTACCTGCATTTTCAATAGCAGCTTCCACAAACGGCATTTTTTTTGACTTAATTTGTCGTTGGTAACTCTTCGCCATATGTTTCGAACTTCTTGAAGAAAGGAAATTACTTTCATCCGAACTTCCTACTCGTTCAAAGATTCTGGTTCCTCAATAGGAAACAAGATGCCCCAACGTCTTCATCTCAAAAATTGTGGTGCAACGGTTCTCGAGTCTTCAAAAACGTGCGGAGTTGTATGTTGAACCATGCGATTTCATGTAGACGATCCGGCGGTTGAAAGTGTGGCGTAAGACATCCCACTTCTGATGTGAGAGCGAGGGGATCCTCGTGGAACCTTGGCCAAGACCCTAGTCCTTTAAAAGGCTTTCGAGTCTGGGCGTTAAGTACCGATGACGATGGACAGGCTTCCATTTTGAAGCAAAGATAGTCTTTACTCAAAATGATACTTGTTTATTGCTAACAAATTCTTACAATGAATGTCAAGAATTGTATAGCGGAGATTCTACCACTGTGGCTCCTAAGAGCGACCAATGTAGAATGAATTCAGTACGATTATGCTTTGACTTTTATATGGTAAATTCTGTATTACAATTGTGGGTACTTGGAAAAAACTAATCACCTGATGTATTAATAAAATTATTAACATCGGTGAAGTGGGTAATTTGAAAACAATTATAATGAACGAAAACACGAAAAGGAATATTTTCGATACGAGAAGGCTGTCGGCGCGACATATATGATATTTTTTTACTACCTGTAAATTAAAATAGCGAACAAGTGTCTCACTCAAATTGAAAACTGATCAGCGATATAAATGTAATTTCTATATTCAGTATATAATTATAATAAAATCAACTTCTGTGGTGTCCTTCAACAAATATTTTTATAGTACTGTCACCTTGTGTAAGCAAATCAATTTTCAATCTCGGTAGTATTTGCATCATAAAAGAAGGTTCCGTTGAGATTTGGACTCTTTGAGAATAGTATTTTCGTATAAACTAAAAGTTATTAGATTCAAATTTGCTGCCGAAGAACAATAATTTTCTGAAAATATTCAATTTATTTAAAAATAATCCGTTTTATTTAAATTTGTATTCGAAATAATTTGCTATTAGAACAAGTATTCGCTTGCGATTACTATCCTCTCAATATGCAATAAAACTTGTTTAATAGTTTCCTTCGGATCCTTATATATAGACATTAATAAAATGCACCACTGATTTAGCGTTAATAAAATTTTTAAGTAATTTTCTAAAAACTGTACTCAGAACTCATCTTGTAATAGTTTCTATAAGGAAATAGGTGCTACGTTTATCAATTAATTGCTGCAATATGTTATTAAGTACAAGGCATAATCCCGGTCTGATTAAGGTTAAACCGAAAATGTAAATATAAAAGATTTAAGGTAAAATTTTCCTGACAGAGCGTGGAGGATAAATTTGAATTTTATGAGAAAATTCTCGTTACCATAATATCTTTGTGGCTAAAATTTTATAGCCGAGCAATAAAAAATATAGAGGAATGATAACTTTACATTAAAAAAAGAATGTAGTAATTTTGTTATGACTTTATAAGGTTTATGTAAATTCTGAGACGTTTTTTAACAAAGAATAATACTCCAGATGTGTCATTTTGAATAAACTAGTTTCATGCTTTTGGTCCGAATTCATTGGGAGGGTTCAATTTATTTAAATACAGACAAATTGCGATTTCATCCGTTTGGTTAAATTTTCGTGCTTAAATAAACATCATCACAGACCTTTACTACTCTTAAATCACGTCTGTAGCAAACAAGAACAACAGTCCGACTGATGCTTTTGCTTACATCTAAAAGATATGAACAATGTAAACGATTTAATAACATATAACCAAACAAAATATTCGCTTATCATTATCAAACAATGATCTACATATATTGCTATATAAATTTTAGGTAAATATCTCTTTCTAAAACTTTTACCTCTTTTCCAAATCTTTTGATATACATATTTGCGATTTTGTAATCATTAGCTTAATTTACACTATACGAAGATACTATCTTATGATAGTATATATCGGATTTTATTACAAATTCATTGTTTTAAAGACAGGACGCCAGCCTCGCTGACGTCTCTAATGTCACTTGTTTCAGTAAGTTCCAGATATTTTAAAATGAAACTTCAATTCTTCTAAATGTTCTTGTATTTCTCGAAGGTTCTTTATGCTCCGCACTCGCTGAACTCTGCAGTCCCCTGTCGTGCGTCCAGACGTCATATTTAAACCAGAATTCAAACATAGTTCTATTCTCTTTGATTTCATTTTACTTTTAACAATAGTAATGACGACCAATAAGGTGTTATAATAATTGATGCCAGTTATTTCCATGTTGCATCCGTCATTGAAGCTGCTTGCGCCGATACGGCCATTCTGGCAGGCTGTGCGTGCTCTGCACCTGCCTGGTGATGTGTTTTCTCTTGCTAAGCTTTCGTTATGTTCTCGTACCCGTTGCAGGTCTCGTAGAGTAGATGGGCCAGGTTCAAGAATTGATGCTTCATCATCCGAAGTCATGCCGATATATACATTTCAAAACTTAAAATTTTTAGATCATATATTAATGACTTTAGTTGTTGTGTAGATTATAATATCCGTTTGTTCTTACGCATAAAAAGGTTGACTATTCATTTATAAGATTTTTAAGTACACGATTATAGAGGTATTTGAATAGAAGTTTTATAATTGAATTATTTTACACCCATAAAGTCATTACTGCTATAATGTCTTTAGTTTGATATTCGTTATTGAAGTTCTCTGTTTGAAAAGCGTTTCTCATTAATTTGTAATTAAATCACTGAGGCTTGGTTTTCCAGTTATGTAATTTTCAGTGGAAGAATACTCGTTATATTTCTAATTTTATCATTAATAAAAATATATGTTTTTGGTTTTGGTTGTTTTCGTCAAACATTTTTTGTTATAGGAATTTTTCATAATCAGAATTCTGAATGAACAAAATCTGTATATAAATATAAAACATATGCATGTTTCATTAAATTATCCGTCCACAATCTCTTTGCCTACAATCAGTTTTACATGAAATGATTGCTAAATTTTAAATTCTCTTTTGTAGAGTTTCGGTTTGTATCGTTTAATCATGTTTTTACACAGATGTTATGACATACTGTAAAATACTATTTACAAGTGTATTTTTCTACCTTTAAATTTAAAATATATACTAATACTATAAAAGATTTTTTTTACCCAGGTTTGGACTTTTGTTACTCCCCAGTGACATGTCATTGTCAATCCTCAAAAGCCCACCTGAGCCACGCAATACTTTAAAAAAATAGTCGTCTAGTTCTATTAAACGTCGACGGAAGAGACTCTTTTTTCAAATAGAAGATATTAAATTTTTACTTTCCAAACAGCTTAGTTAATATAAAAAGATATCTCGTGGAACATTTCATTTTTGTCACCGTAACTAAAAAATATATTTTTATATCTGTAAGGAGATTCGCTACTTAGAAATATTCGGGTTACTTTATAAACTGTTATTTACGAGTAGAATTTAGGTTACTAGTATTTTAATTATAATCAATAACAACGCTGTAAGGAAATAATTGCTGAGATTTTGATTATTTTTATGTTTGAAATGATTTCTAGCGGTAGCACTATTATAATTAACGTTATAAATGACGATATTGTCTTGTAAACAATGTACTATTTATTTACAATTCGCTTTTTATTACTTACTTTTTTTAAATTTCTTTAAAGAGTATCGGAAATATTTCCGGTCGGAAACCTCTTTGTTAACGCCAACAAAATGGTGTAAACATACGTTAACAAAAAGCTGGCCGCACTACTGTTCGACAAATTTGAGATTCAGACGTACGAAAGACGATTTGTGCTGGAAAAGTGAAGTATACGGAATTATCAGACGTGTGAATGGAATTGTTGTAAGTTCTATAAAGCGAGTTCACAGAACAAGTTAAGTCATGAAGCGTTATCATACTGTATTTCGACGTCTAGTTTTTGATTTGATTGAAAAACTTTTAAATATGTTTTATTTACAACTTATAGATATTTTATTACATGAAACGGAAATGAAAATAGTTATGATAGATATTATTATTGTTATTTTTTCAAGATAGAGCTAACAGAGAAGACAATTATAGGAAATCCTTCAATAGACTTTCCGGTATTTTGAATCTGTTTTAATTCTATTTATTTTTGGGAAACATAATCTTGGCAATGTCTATTTGTCGTTTGACATCATTTATATAATTCTCAGATTTGGATCTCATTTAATAAACTCAACAAACCGTTAAGTTGTTAAGTAAATTAAATTGTTATCACCGTTCTCGAGAACTCTAAAGACCAGAGGATTATTTCGAGCTTTGAAAATAAGATTAATTTTAAGATAATCCTTTTCAGGCCTTCTTTTAAGAAATTGGAATGTCAATTAGAATTACATGGATTGTTTACAGAGTTCTACACAAGTTTGGAGTCCTGAGTATGACACGAGAAACCTCTCATTTTCATTGCACACCAATTAATTTACTGAACACTGCTAGCTGTAGTTGTGTGTAGTTTTTATTTGTTTTCAATCTGTCTGTTTATAGTCATTAATTTAAAAAGCACTAGGTTAGATTTAGCCTAATCTTGGAAGCTGTCGTTCAAACGAATGAGTTTCCCTGTTTGGGAAAAATAACTGCAAAGAAGTGATAACTGGACCATACATACATACAAACATATTACATACATTTCACTTAGTCATTAATTGCCTCGAATAGCCGTAATCGCCCTATGGTTAGGACCCTATAGTATCCCAGGTTTAGAATTCAAATCATGACAGTGAAAAGCTAGATTGATGGATTGAATTTTTATTAATTATGTACTAAGTCATACATAACTATGTTTAAATTAATGGTGTCTTAATATATATTTTTAATATAAAACGAAACAATATATTGATAATGTTACATACATGGACGCAGACATATGTTTAACAAAAATATTAAATTCAATAACATTTTTAACTTAAATACATTTTATTTTACAGAAAACTAAATAATTTAATTTCATAAGATTTTTTTTTTTTAATAATATATTTGTTTGTCGAAAACAATCTAATTTCCATTCTGAAGGAAATATTTGACAACAGCTTGCGAAAACAAGAATCAATTTCGACGTCGTCGGTGCCGCTTTATTAATTGCTGGATTTAATTTAAGGCTTTAGAAAATTTTAGAACATTTTTAATTTCGAAAACATTTGTGTGATATTTTTTGTTAACAATTGAGTCCATTGTTTCAGAACGTATATAAAGGAAATGCAAAATAATTGACAAATGGATGTTCATATATGATTCATCGTGACAAAGAATCTCTGGGGAGAAGTTTCAAGAAACATCAACAAAAATATGATAAAAGTTTAATGAGTGGTTGGAATGAGCGTAGGTGGAAGTGTAGCAATAATTTTTATGATTGTTTCGGAATATGAATAATTTTATAACATTTACAGCCAGCATAAATTTAAAATTTTACATTTGTTTGAAAATTTCAAAAAAAAAATTCCGTATACGGTGGAGATACTTTTAAAATACTTTCAAAATACTAGCCCTTTTGTTGGAATGACAAGTAATCAGGTAGAGTGCCGGGGCTGAAGCTTACACAGCAACTCTCTGTGGTCTTTGCGTAGCCTGTTTTATTCGCCTGGCAGATTAATTGAATATTCGCTATGATTGAATGTTTGCAAATTAACGTAATATAACTTTATAAACTTATATCATCTAGTTTATATGATGTGAATGTTAATTAAACATAGACTATAATTAACTGGGCTTAATCCAGAACAACTACATATAGTAAATAGTATGATGATAACACATCTCGTCTGCCCGTGATCACGGACGCTGAAAAGTAACCGAAACGTCGGGAGTATGTAGTTTTAACCAAAAATAAATCACGCGTAGTATATCCGAAAAATATAATACTAGTTTCATTTATTATACCGAAAAATACTAGTTTCATTTAAAATGAATAAAACTCTCGAAAGTCTTAGATCTCATTATGGTTCTATTACTAGTTCACAGGATTGATTATAGAAAAATAAATTTTTATGAAAAAGCTTTTTTGTAACATTGATGCCATTTTGTTATGGAAAGAAAAGACTTGCTAAATTGGTGTTATATGTAGATACTAATATAATATAGAAAAACGAATATCCACAAGTTCCATGTGTGTTATGCAAGCATTGAGAAATGCGAGACCAAAGGCGCTCTTTGTGAGAACATCTCCTATATTATTTGTTTTACAATAAATTGCTAGCAAATACAAAGTATTTCTCGATATTCTTGAAAGGCGACAATGAAAAGGAAAAGTTCGTATATATTTTTCGTTTCATAGTATTGAGTCCTTTGAATATAAAACTTTGTGAGTATAATAACAGTTCTATACACAGTGTATTTGAAACGTAAGACCGGATTGCATGTCAGATGCTGCATTTTTTTTTGTTTATTCGAGGATATAAGAAGCTTGAACAGATTAAATCACTAATCGTCATACAAAGGTTAATGAATTATAATTTAAGAAATATTACGTTATTTATTAGCGTGACAAAAAAAAAATATAAATAAATTTTTAAATGAGAATGTTGGGTCAAAAATACTTCCTCGAGGTCAAACCGCACTCTGCTCTACAAACGAGTTGTGATATTTGGAAATTTTTGGTTTTATTAAATTAAAGTGGTCACAATTGGTCACAAGGCGTTGGATGAATTTCATTTCAAAAGCTTATAATTCGAAGACACATATACCTAATTATCTACATATACTTGATACCACAAATATGGACTTGCTAAGAGTTATTCCTGATATTTCTATTTTTTTCGATTGAATTATATGGGTTGACTAATTAATTACGTAGAAAAATAAATTTTAGGCTTTTTAAAATTAGAAAAAAAAATCATTAATTATAAAATCGTAGAAATATTCTTTATCTAAATATAAACATATTCTCGCAGCAAAGAAAGTATAATTTTTACTTATTTATAATTTTTTTTCGTACAATACTGACAAGTAATGTGTTAAAATTAGGGCTCATGCGTTCGGTATTTTGAGATTCAATTAACATGTACGGAAGGTTGACATGTTTTTTTTTTTCTATTTATTTATATGTTGCCTGTTATACATCCTTCCCGACGACGCTACTAGCAGTCAGTTATTCGCTTCAAATATAAATTTATATATATTTTTTGGTAGTTTCGTGAAAATATAATAACATATATATATATACATAACATTATTATGATGCTACATATATTTTTATTATATCTTCATTAAACACATCTTATAAGATTTTAAAACAAAACCTGAAATATTTAAAATAAATATTTTTTATAAGCTTAAGTATTCAATGTTTTGCATTGATTTAAAAATTAAACAAAAAAATTATACGTAATCTTTATTGCTAAAGAAATATGTTCCCATAAATAATTATACAAATAATCATGTTTTTATTAATAAATTTAATTATTTAAATTCAGTAATTTTCACATTCCCTCGCAAGTTTCTTAAAATGCCACACTCTTGTTGGATCAAAACGTGACGTCACCGTCAGTAACAATAATATTCTAACGTAGGCTAGACGTATGAATAGGTTTCTTTAACATCCCGGTACCGAATATTACTGATAAGTTTATAAATATAATCTAGTAAAATAATAAAATAAATATCTAGATTATTTCAAAAAAAATTATGAAAAGACTGCATGCAAAACTTAGTTGAACTCGTATGTAGTATAAAAAATCTTTTTATTTTAGTTATTATGTTTTATGCTGTAAGCAATCCATTTCTTTCATACCCTGGCTTCATAGACCTACTATTAATCTAGAGTTTTATTGAATAATGTCTAACTTATCTTCATTAGACATAAGTTCAAAATTCATGAAAGCAAAAGAGCTGTGTTCATTATCTCAGACTGTTAATGCTTCAAGCAGACCAAAAAACATGTCTCTTTTCTTTAAATTTTTGAAGATTACAATAACACTTGAAAACCAACTTAGAAATAATACAAAGAAATTTTATCTCAACACTAGGAAAAATTCTCAGTTCATTATTTATAAGTAGCATGTTAAATAAACCTAAAAATGTTTTAGAATTTATTGAGTTTTGTAAACTAAAGATGGATGCAAGTTCCTGTGAGGAAGCTGTACTTGCAACAGTTGTCCAAAATGATTGGCCATTGTGGTACGAACTTAGATATGCTCGTATTACTGCTTCAAAAGCTCACGAAGCTCATGTAAAACATGCGTGGTACATTGACTGAAACTATAATACTGGCAACTAAATAAAAAGATAATTGACAGCTCTTAAATCATCAGAAAATATACGACTTAAAATTATTTATTTTAAACTAATATCATGTAATTGTTCAGGTGGTAAATAATTTTTTAGGTTATATAATTTCTCATAGAATTGATTAAACAAATATTCATGCATTCCCTATTATTATTTTCTTATTGAAGTTACATACATATGTCTATATGGTTTTTAGTTAAGCAATATTTAAGTCAAGTGACAAAATGAACCACACTTATTTAAGAGAGTATTTATGATGATAATATAAAAAACATTTATTTAGAAATGTTAAAATATAAATTTACGGTTCAATGCGAACTAGTGAGTAGGAAATCTTAACATTTCAGTTGCAGTTAGAAGTTTTTAATTAAAATCGTTTTACGAATTCAATAATTATTAATTAAAAAATTAATTAGAACGTTGGTTTGTCAAAGAAATTGCAAAATGGACGCTGAAATATATAAGACCATAAGAACGTCCTATGTGTATAAAATCATCCATTGTAAGTAGCAGTCGGGCAGAAATAATAAGGGTTTTAAATATTGCCATACTCTAACATTCGGACTAATATCATTTGTCATCTTGTTTGGTCCATTGAATTTCATTTCTGAACGACCTTTCCGAAAGAGCGCTAACCGAGTGTGGTCTTGGGCATTCCGTATTCACCCACCAGTGTACCGTATTCACCCTATGTAAATAGCCGCTTCATTGAGCCGCAGAAATCTTTAGTTTCTACTTTACACGTTGCTGATCAATTGCCTATAAGATAATACCTTACAAAATTTTTGCGAGCCCATTTGACTGTGCGCAATGTGAAATTAATCAAATATACGTACATATGTCTCAAACCTAGCTTAATTGCTTCATCTGCTTTCCAGATGAATTACCATATTGGTTTTTCTGGAAGCTAAAGTGTAATTAAAAGTAAATTGAAACTCGTCACTGTGTTTAATTTATTTCGCTGCTTCGACAATTCTACGTATATGTTTTGCAGTAACGCAACATTTAAAATGTATCATGAAGGTCTATTAAGCTTGGAATAGTTAATAATAAAAAGGATATTTATTATTTATTAAATTTATAATTATATTCCTACAACTTCTAATATGTGTCTTAAATAGAAATATTATGTTAGCACTTATAAAAGGAGTCCACTAATTCATATATGTGATGATTGGGTTTCTACTGAACGGCGCTTTTGATAAGTAGTCTTTTGGATTTTGGTTATACGAATTCATTATCTGTGAAGGCGTCTCTACATTGTCTCTTCTATACTGTAAGTTTAGAAAATATTGATGAGGACTTTCAAAAGAAGACCTAATATACTCTACCTCCATCCTTATGCAACGATTGACTATATAGAATGCTTATTTACCCACTCGAGTCAGTACGAGAGCCTGATTGGTAAAGTGAGTGGAAAGCGACATTCCGGAAGTTCCAGGATCGAATCTTGCTCGTGCCGATGAACTTTTTATTCTATATATTCTCATTTAAATCGTAATTTAAGTATCAGATCAACATTGTTTTATATAATGAGATCTAAGACTTTCGCGAGTTTTACTCATTTAAATGAAACTAGTATATCTCGGATATACTACGCGATTTTTTTAATTTTAAAATTACATAATCCCGACGTTTGGGAGCACTGTTACAATTTTCCAAAATTTTGGCGAATCGGTCACCAAAGAAAAAAAAATATTCAAAGTAAAATGTTGCAAATTTCGATTTTTCGCATTTTGCAACTAAACTGCAAATATAATCATAAAGAAATTAAAACAAAAAATATGGTACGATTATCTATAACACCGTTTTTACACTCTTTTTTTATGGATTAGCATTTCAGAGATATAGCTACGCAAACACATGTGTTGTTGAAAGGCAAACGTCTCCGTATCACATCTCCGGTAGTGCAATTGGGACGTTTTTAACGTGATTTCCACGGCAGTCTTTCTCCCCTATGTTTTGTTGTGATGTTGAACATTATATTTTATTTCAAATATTTCAATAGATAATATTGAAATTGATTGATAATCATCTAATAGAACTTCAACGTCGTCTTCTTCTTTTAAGTGCAACTAAATTGTTCAAAGATCGACGCATCAGATAGCACGGGAGGACTCAATTTAAATATCTTGTTGTACAGCATGTTTAGTACCGGATCTCTAAATTCTACACTGAAATATATCTTGAATTATGACGAAGGAAGTTAAATTACCAAGTGCTTCTCGTTAAAACATATTGATATTTCACGAAAAATTTTGTAGAGCTACGATCAAATACATTAAGAGGCGGTGATCGGCATACTTGGTCTTCTCAAACCATTCCATAGCTTGTAATATGTCGCCTTGCTGTCGAAATGGTGATTCATTATCTCCATAAATGGGAACGTCTGAAAGTAAATATATTCAAAATTGAGTTTAAAATATTTGTAACAAGAAATCTTCACTTTTTGGGTGATCGGAACGACTTGTTCATTTTCCGAGTCGCTTGATTATTGGCGAAGTTACTAACAATTTTCTTTACTTACATTGCTGTACAATTGCTGATAGTGTTTAGTGAACAATTTTTTTATATCGATGCAAGGAGATTATTTTAGTTTGTTATAAAATAAGGTATTATGCGGTTAAGCGGTTATGCGGTAAGATATTTTTTGAAATTATATTGTACGCGTTTTAACTATTAATTTCATCCGCTATATAATCTGTGTCACGGGTTTTCAATATATACATCAAGATATACAGCTTATGTCTTATTATGATATCTAAACTACTGTAAAGTTTTATCAAAAATCGTTTAGTACCTTTTTATTAAAAAGTAAATATATATGCTCACAAACTTTTACGAACCGGACCAGATTGTCTATTATTTTGACAAAAAATCTTCCTGTTATTCTGTACTACAATGTTTATAATAAATAGATCGTATTTTGGCAAATTAAACTAAGATAACACAAAGATTATTATAACGGATTACGTCAATATTTTTTGTCACCAATTCGTAACACCTCAACCATGAAGTGATACACTTTCTCCGCAATCTCAATAAAATATCGAAATATAAGGCTACTGTATCACAATTTCATCAAACCATTCACCAGCTCCGATAGCCGTGATCGTCTAGTGGTTAGGACCCTACGTTGTGGCCGTAGTAACCCAGGTTCGAATCCTGGTCACGGCAGCGAACAGCTGTCGCGGCGGAGTATTGTTTTTAGTATATTATTATTATATTTATTAATATAATAAATTATAAACAACACAACGAAGCTTTTGTAACATTCTTTCAGCGTTATCTTTATGAAAATAATGAAAGAAAACCATGACAACTTAAGGGTTTCAAGGAAAATAATACAAAAGATAAATTGAGAGTTTATCTGTTAGAACTAGAATTTGAAAGGAGCGCTGAGTATCTGTCTGGGAACAAAGAAGGTCTTTTCGACTCTACAGTTGTTTGATTTTAATGCTTGAAATCATTGTTTGAATACATTAATAATTATTTATTAAGAATTTGAATTCTATAATTCCTTTGACAGTTACGGGCCAGTTAAATAAACAAGTAATTTTTTTGTGTTAAAACTAAAGCTATTAATAACTATTAATAGATATTGTGAAGCAAGTTTATTTCACTAAATTAAATCATAAAACATCAAGCTGTATTAACTGTTATAAATTATATTATGCAGTGAGAATGTTGATCTTAAAGATCATGTTTGCCTGACGCGATTATTATATGTATTTCCTGTGATGTATGACATCACTTTCATAGACGCAAATTACTTGGAGCTAAAGTAATGAATACCTTTCATCTTAAATAAAGCCTTATAATGTTATGAAAATTAAATGCCTATACGTTTAGCGGGTATGAAAGGGTTTAGCGAAAATATTTCGAAACATTGATATCTACCATTGGATATACGGTTGATTTAAAATTTGTATTTCAATTCAATTGATTTGAGTAATGTTTTAGGGTATTAGCTAATACAGTTGCAAAACAGAAAATCGGAGTGCAAATGGATATATTTGCATTTCAAGGATCCGCACACAGAGCTTATCTCATTTAGACACGATTTGTCACTATTCAACATTTGCATTGTAAATAAGTTTTACTCGTAATTTACAGTTGATTCGTCAAGTTTATTACAGACTATGTACGTTTAGATTCAAATAATTTAACAAAAATTATTAATCTTGCTAAATAACAGTATTATTTATATTTGTCTATAATAGACGTTTGACTAACAGTTAAAGTTTAAAAAAGTCGAGCCGCGCAGGAAGTTTGAATTTATCCTAGTTGTCGGCTAACATTACCTTTGTCATTAGTTTCTCTGCTACGCTTAGCCCGAGCATCTAATTAGTTTATAAGTATACATGAAGCTCAAGACAAATAGTTACATACGACGCAAAGGGACTGCGCATATTAAAAAAGTAATAATTTCGTCAAGGTCTAAATATATTAACATTTTAAAATAGTGTGATTTGAATCTTTTAGAGTGTAATTTTAAAGATGTAATAAGCTCTATAAAACTGAACATAAAATATTTTATTTGAGGATGCTTTTGCTTAAATTTATTTATATTAATGTCGTCATAGCCATAAAACTAATAAATGTAAATGAAACATTACTATGAAATTTCCAATTAAACCATAATGTTAAAATATTTCAGCTTCGTAAAATTTTTATAAAGACAAATAAATATCAATATCATTGGAGAAAAAAAATTGCCGTCATATATTCATACAACATACAATATAATATTAACTAGTGGTGACGATATCATTGAGGTGAAAAGTAATCAGTTAGAGCGCTGAGGCTAAAATAATTATCTTGTGCAGACGCAAATCAAAAAGGTGCTTTTTAATGATGTCATGTCGGTTTTGTTATTCATTTATTTTAACGATCAACTTCACGTCGAAATTTCAATTAATATTGACTTGTCACTAAAGTCTGTGTTTGTGGAGAGAATAAATCTCTTGGAAATGATATTTTAATATTATTTTCTCGGGCCCGTCGATAAAGAGGTGTGTATGTAGGTTTAGTAGACACATTGATTTTTAAATGTATGAAGAAAAGTACAAAAAATCTAATCTATTATGTTCTTAAAGTTTATTTGGCGTATTAAAATGATGATTTCCCTCCAAAAACAGGGTTCCAATAATCTTAAACATAATTAAAGTGGTATTAATTGAAAACTTATTTGATGGAGATTTTCGATAATGCTGGTAATTTCATAATACTTTCTAATAGATAAATTTTTTTAAGGTGGTAGAGCCTAGCTGTGATCAGATTACTGCAGCTCAAATATGGGCTGGCTCGACCGGGGAAGTACCACCCTCTCACAGACGATCGGCGTGAAGTAGTCTTAAATTATGCGTTTCGACAGATGAGGAGAGCGCCGGTTGCACTTTCCTTTTCTCACCACTTCCTCTTTCCAAATTAAGAGTGTCAACGCGTCCGCAAAATTATTTTGCGGATGTCCGTAGGCGATGGTTCTACCTCCATTAGGTAGGCCGTCTGCTCGTTTGACCCCTTTTCATTTAAAAAAAACAAACTTAAGAAATTTAACTTCACCAAAACACAAGCGTGTCTTTTCACTGCTAGGAAGGATCAGTTTGTCTTGACCCCCACGTCTTGTCAAAAAGTATGCTAGGAATATACAGACTCCAGTTTTTAGGTATCAAGGTGTTCTCAGACCTCAACTTTGGGCCGATCGTTGGGATAGTCACAATGTAACTTGGTGACATTGCAAAAGTACATTAGAGTTAAGCACACTACTTCACTACTTTTTCTCAACAAAGCATGGGTCCGATCGCGTGTGTAATATAATACTATATGTATCTCATTTGAGCAGGTGATGTCAAATGTTGTCTATTACATTCAATAAGCTTATTGTGACAAAGATTTCATGACAACCATTCGAGGCAGCTTCGGTTATAGACCTAATTTAGGCAATCTCTCAGTATTTTATAGCATGAACTTTAATAAGTTTGTGTAGGAATTACACAATTTAATTCCCCCAACTCCTTCTCTAATATCACGTTTGAATTGGCCTTTCCTCGTCTATGATTTTGGTAAGACCCTTCTGTCAAAACTAGATGCAAGCGTCGTAAAAGTTTTGAAGTTGTGGTTCGGGCTCGCGCTATCGGCTGATTCGTCAGCGTTATTCAGGGATCGAAAAAATTTTGGGATGAACCTAAAAAGGCCATCGGAGCGCTATAAACACCTAAGAGTTTCCAAGAGACATATCCTGGGGAAATCCCCCACAGTTATTACATCACTCCCAAAACACAATGATGCCCTAGAACTAGAATCGAGACTTCAATTCCACAAACAGTTTATGATAGGGGCACAAAGTAATAGAGTAGGGTTAGGATCAAGTAGGAAGGCCAAAGATACGGATATATTAAAGATCTTTATTCGGCAAGACGAGAATTCTAAATATAAGATCCATGCAATGAGCTTAGAAATGCAGAATGAGTGGCGACACATAGGAGATTTTTGAATCCCATTAGCACTAAAATGGCGCATATTAATTCATGATTGGTCGCCAGCACTGCTAAAATTTTACCTCAATGCGTTCCAGATGACTCTCCCAGATCAGAGTAATTTAGTAAGATAGGGCAAAGGTACCGAAAAAACTTGCTACATCTGCGGGGAGGCAGTTGGAACTGCTTAGCATTTGCTGGTGGGATGTAGGATACTCCTAGATAGCGGTCAATACTCGCGTCGTCACGATAGGGTTTAAGAAATCATACGTAAAGCGGTTAGTCTATCGGTAGCAAGAGCGCAAAAAGAAACCAACGATCGATAGGTTTTGTGAGAAAAGGCACTAGGGCTACAAAATCAAACGTCAAGCCTTACCGTATTATTAAAGCGGCTTCGGATTGGACTTTAATGATGGACACGTATGAGAAGCAATATAAGATCCCAGACGATATTTGTGCGTCGGCCTTCAGACCGGACATATTTTTATATTCGCGAATTTTAAAGCGCGTTGTACTAATAGAGCTCACAGTTCCTTGGGAAACCAACAATCCCAAAGACCATGCCATCAAGGTCAACAAGTATTACGAGCTCACTTACGAACTCACTATGTTCGTTGTAAATTTGTACGCGGTAGAAGTAGGAGCGAGAGGTATAACAGCCAAATCTCTCTAAAACCTGCTAAAAAACACAGTCCTGCCACGAACTAACATCAGTTCATTCTTGGAACGTGCGTCGAAGGCAGCCCTAGCAGGTTCGTTTCAAATTTGGTTAGGTAGAGAGAGGAGCTTGGGCAGTGGAGGTGAGCGTTTAACTCGCGATAGATAGGGGCCCCTTAAACCTACACCTAGGTTCAAGTCCCAGGCACTGTTGAAGCTCCTCTCCCTGCAACGCGATGGACCCGGCACCCGCACGGTGAATCCATAGAATGCTGAGAGATTTCGTCTCATTATTCAAACTACAAATTGTTATGCCGTAAGTTATGTTAGGCAAGGCAGGGACAGCTAGACAAACTTGAAAAATTTTCAGAGGCCGGTATACGTGTCATACTTGGCCTACGAAAATATGACTGTATTTTAAAGATAAAAAAAAAATAATTAAATAATGTTTTATTCTTAAAGTATAATAAAATACAAATTTTAAAATACGTTACATGTGCTGTTAAAAAAAATAAGTATGTAATAAGTAATTCTGTTAGATAGATAATATGGAAAAATGGTACAAGTAGCTTCTGTTAAATGTATTTTTATGTAACATTTCAATAATTTTAAATCAAAAGAATTTTTTTGTGATTTTTAAATTATTTTTTTATTTATTTCAAATGGAGTTCAGCTTGATATTGCTAGCGGTTTAACTTGACATAATTATTCATATACGAGAATAAGACATATGAATTGAGATGCCTAGACATTTCCATTTATTGTAAAGATGACTGCAATTTGATTTGAATTTATATGCAACTCAATGTTAGTTTAAATTTACATACGTTACGTCAGCGCTTGGGTTGTTATATTATAGTATATTAATATGAAATAGAGGGTTCAGATATCAAATTTGAGAAATCATATATTCCATAGTAAATGCAACCTACAAAGGGGGGGGGGGAAGATTGTGCGTCGTTAAAATATTTGTCAATCTTATTTAATTAATAGTTATTAAAAAAAAAATAAGAATATTATAAAAGTACACAAAATAGAGTTTCGTCGTAATTTAAACAAGTATCATTGGATTAAGGACGTGGATTGCCATACAGTGGACCTAGTTGTTTAGTATAGAAAATGTTGAACGATTTTATATAGGTACAATAAAATTATTGAAAATTGAAAAAAATATAATCATTGTTAAATAACGATGATTATAAACCTTTCAAATTTATATGGCTTACTTGTAATAATCATTAATAATGGAAAATACAAAAGCTTTTAATTTTGGTTCGCTTTAAGATTTTTTTGTTATTCACTACTGTATGCGACCTGAAGTCTATAAAGTATTGAATAAAAAAGAAATGTGAAACAAATATAATATTTGGCAATACAATGGCCGTTTTCAAAGGAATTTCTAATCACTGATATTTCCTCAAAGAACTGAAAATTTATTTAAACAGTCAACAACGTGTATGTGAAAATCCTGGAATTTCAGATTTTCATGGTCTATTGTGACCGCTTGACATTAGTATGGTCGTACGTGTGTTTTTCGCCGGCTTGTAATGAAAAAATATTTTTTTTCCAGATATTTGAGAAGTAAGTTCAATAAAAAAAAATTTGTACGACCCGGATGATCTTTATAGAAAATCAAATAAAAGTACTATTTAATTAGATTAATTAAAAACATTATATATTTTTTTGGGTTCGACTATTTAAGATAATTTATTTTCCTTATAAAGTGAATAATTCAGTATTATTAATAACATAAATAATTTGACATCTTAAACAAAAATCCCAATCCTTTAATGAAACTTTCGAGGTAAATTAAAAAAGCTCCGCCGCGACAGCTGTTCGCTGCCGTGACCAGGATTCGAACCTGGTTACTACGGCCACAACGTAGGGTCCTAACCACTAGACGATCACGGCTATCGGAGCTGGTGAATGGTTTACCGAAATAAAGATAGAGTTGTTAAATTTTTTGCTGTTATATTGCTCAAGCGCAGAGAAAGTCACTTGAAGACCAATGAACGGATAGAAATAAAAAATATAAACAGTTTAGTTGTCAGTTATTTTAATTGTGTTTTCTTATACTAATGTATGTCTTTTTTTCATTTTGTTACCATTTTTAAAATGTTAATAACTTCGTATAATTTTAATGTTTAAAGTAAGATGAAGTAATAAAAATGTTATAATGGCTCATGGTTGTTGCAGAATTTAATGGATTTTTTAAGTACTTTTATATTAAACAACTAAACATTGAGGATAAGTGAAAAGATGAAAACTTCAAACTTTTTAGTACGAAAGAAATATTATTATATAATTCTATACGTCTTAGACACGGTTTCGTGTTGGTAGCTAAATTACATCTAAATTAATTTTCCTATTCATATTTTTTTGATTGTAATTTACAAAAAAAATTTGTCATATTTTAAGAGATATTTATGAATAGAAGTATCCTAAGGGTGAGTTTGCAAAGGTCTTTAATAAAATTGTAGTTGGGTCTTTAGAATTTTCCTCAACGGAAGGGATAACGATTTAATTTACTTAACAACCTGCCGGTTTGTTGATTTTAACAACTATGCTTCGAAATCTAAAAATCTTCTAGATAATTTCGGCAGAAACTTCCAGATAATATTTTTGCCCAAATAATTTAAATAAGAGACGTATCTGTAATCATTCATTTAGTAAATGTGGCATGTCAATTACAAACTATTTTTACCAAAAACAGATTCACATATGTTTATTTTTAAGTTATATATTTATCCTCTTTGCCACGAATGGTAGAATAGACGAGATATGTAAAATCCTTATTTAAAGTGAACTTCTATAATTATTATCATTACAAGTAACAAGGCGTTATAAATAAAATGAGTACTTTCGAACTTACTTCGCGTTAAAGTCTCATTGTCATTTTCATCTCGTCTCATGTTTTCTGTAATGTAACCGAAACGTCGGGAGCATGAATTTAAATAACCGCGAAGTAAATCCAAAAATATTTATATTATTTAAATGAATACTAGCAAAGGCGGTCTATATTGCATTTGCAATACTTACCTTGGAAGTTTTGTTACAATGGTTTAAAGTTCACTAATTTATGTAATGTACTGTACTACTCAAAACTAAACATTTTCTTAATAACTAAAAGCTGTATACAAATGATTTCCAACATTTTATTGAAATGTTACGCGACATGCTCATTCGACATTATCGTGCGAGAGTGCAAAACCAGTGAACTTTAAATTTGTAACAATATATACATTACTTAATGAAACTGGCATCATTTTAAGAGAGCTTTTTTTAAAGATTTATATCAAAAGAATTTAAAATATGTTTCGAGATAAAAAACATTCTATCATTCATTAGTCTTTTTTAAAGCTTCTATATATTAATACTTGAGATAGCCTTAATGTGTAGATTTATAAAGATGTTGATCTCACTGTCTGATTCAGAAAGAATTCAGATACAAATTTCAATTTTAACAAAATACTTTGAGTGTACTTGCTTTATTACAGGTATAGAAGTTGAATCTGTTCAATTGTTGGGTTGATTCTAAAATCTTTTACAATTCATATCATCTAATGAGCGTAAGTAAATCATTATTTTCAACACTTAGCACAAGTTGTGTATGAGAAAAAAAGTTAATAATTCAAATATTATAGAAGTTTTAAGTGGATTTCGTTTGTAAAATAAGTGCAATTATTGATATAATGAAAGTCCTTCAAGTTTGTATTTGAATAAAATATGACACACTTTGAATTTCATATAAAAAAATGACTGTAGAAATTATGAAGCAAAAGAATAATATAAAGCTTTTAACAGAGAGCGAAGGAACATAAAAATGTGGAAAACAAAACAGTTCCTTTGACAGCTAGTTGTATTTCAAAGTGAATATTACCGCAGAAGAATTTTAGATTTTATATTGAAATATCAAAGAGGTTTTAACCATTAACCATATAAAACAGTATGTAAAGAAAACATCGAGTTATTATAAGATATATACCAAACTATTGGACCAACATTTTCAAAAAAGTTTATATGATATAGTCTCATCACTGCCTAGAGGTATGTTTATAAAATATAGATAGTGATGAGTCTAAATAAAAAAATTTGGTAATTTATTAAACGATTTCCTAATAAATAAAAATATGATAAAACTGTAGTTTTACTTATATAACTATATTTTGGTACACTAAAAAAATATATATTTTTTTTTAGTGTACCAAAATATAGTATCATTTCCGAAGCGAGTAACTTTTGATTGAGCAAGAATTAATAGATCCATCTCGTCTTAACTATACACGTAATATAAGCTTATGCTGTAATCAAAGGCTAATCTTGCTAATGCCTTCTAATTAATCGAACCCGTATATTTTTTCCAACGAGTAAGAATAAATAGTTTCACTTTGCTACTGAATTAAATTAAGTGTCAATAAAGTAATCTTTATTAAAATTTATCATTATAATATTGTTTTCATACCTAGAGAATAATTTAAGAAACATCACACAAATAAAAAAAAAATCCGGCTCAAATAAGTAACGGCATTTTTATGTGTAACAAGATATACTTTCGCTTACGCATTATTGCGCTTACGCAATTACTGCAGCAGTGACAGTTAAATGTACCCAAATTTCATCAGACCATTCACCAGCTCCGATAGCCGTGATCGTCTAGTGGTTAGGACCCTACGTTGTGGCCGTAGTAACCCAGGTTCGAATCCTGGTCACGGCAGCGAACAGCTGTCGCGGCGGAGCATTATTTTATTCAATGTTTTTTCTTTATTCATTCTATTTTAAATATAATGTAAATTATTTGAAATTATTGTTTATTATCAGCGTTATTTTTTTTCATTATAAAAAGAGTTAAATATTTTCTTATTTAGTTGATTAGTAATTTATATCCAACGAGCTCTATAGCAATCAAATTTAAATACAAAACGTGAAATTTTTCCTATTATTTCTAGAAACTTTGTTTACCACCCTTCTTATTTGGGATATGCCTAACATCTAAAGTGAACTGGTTATAATTTGCATTAAAAATGAAACTGCTTGATGGAAGTCGAACCCTCGTCACTTTGATAACGCCTTGATAAAGAATGATTAATCGCATACTTATATTATTTTGCCTCAGCTAGAAAAAGTGAGAAAACTCATTATACATCCAATAGGGTTATCACTAATGTTAAAACTGGAGTTTTATTTTCATGCCATAATATATCTACATATACATATGTATACCGACAAAAGTTAAAATAAAACTTGATTGACATATAACTGACGCGGCAACCCTGGATCTATGCTAGAAGATCGGAACTATAAATTATATAGAATATGATTTGACAACAAGGTATAAGTGTTGTGAAGAAAACGTATTGATAGAGGCTAGACTAAAGTAGAGATAAGTTTACCACGTTGCACAAAACTATTTGTGTATGTAAACTAGTCGTTTATAATTCACCTATCAAGTCACTGTGATTGTATAAAATTGTCATTTGTGATTGATATTTTATATATTAAATTTTCAATCTCCATTTTGTCCTTTCCCTTCTACATAAATTACAAATAACATGCCTCAAAATAGTTCAGCTCAAAGTAAAGAACAAAATAATTGAATTAAATTTAAAGTATTTCCAAAAAATACAAAGCTATTCTTTACATAATGAGATGTTGATATAAACATTGATATGTTGATGGATTACTGAAAATGATAAGAAGGTCCTATATATTTTTATGGAAAAAAGGGAGTGATTGAAAAAACACAGGAAGTTATTGGAAAACAGGGAGTTATTCTGACTGAATAAATCTAAGATTTATATTTAAAATTGATAAGATGTAAAATTTAAACATTTAATAATTATCACAAAACCTTTTAGTTTTCCACCAAAAAAATTTACAAACTTTAAAATGATAAGAGAAGTTACTATTTCTTTACAAGGTTCTTCAAGTTTTAAAACTTATTAGGTACTTCATTACTACGGAATAATATACTTAATGTTGTATTTAATACATTTAGGCATTCAATTAAATAAATATATGTTATAATGAGTCGGGGTTCATGGCGCGATAATTGTGTTTGCTCTAATGTATGATATCATTTTGATTACAAATTACTTGGCTTTCATCTTCAATGAACCGTCATAGCGTCGTGACAGGTTGGAATTATGATGTTATACAGGAATAATGTTCTTTGTGATCTTATGTGAAATTAATGTAACATCTGGGATTGACGGATAAGGTATTAAAAATGTATACAGCCTGTTATAAGATTGCTCGACTTAAATGTCACCGGTATTAACCGATCTTTTTAATTTAGTTAGATAATTGTTATGACGATTTTCGTTATATTTTAATTCTAGCCTTGGTCAGATTTATATTATGAGGTTTTATAATCAATTTAACTCTGCTTTTATATTTCTTAACTAGTAGTTGTTTTCGTTGCAACTGATCAGTATTTACTAGTTTTTAGATAGACACAAAACAAATAAATTAATTTTTATGTATAATTAAATTGCTTCAGTTGCGAGGTATTTAAAACGTATAGGGGTAGTCACTAACGTGATGACGTCGCATTTTAAAAGTGAAGTGCAAGTTGAGTAGTAGGCTATAATTATTTACGTTCGTACACTTACATTAATTACAGCCTTTGAAAACTGGAAAGTAGTAAAAATGCATATTGCAAAGCTGTAGGTGAAATCAAACATCTATATACATATATATTTTATTATTTTTCTGAGTTTTAATACAATTCTGTCTTGTATTTTGAGAACTAAATATTTTGCTCTATATATTAATCCTTATATGTATAATATATTATCGTTTTATACAAAATTGTGAATCTTATTTACTTTTAAATTGTATTATAAAAAAAATATCCTAAAGAAAAAAAGTTTTAGGACATAATGTTTTGCTAAACTTCAGTGAAAGACCAAATCAATTCAGTTAAATCAGTCCAGCCTTTCAGAGATTATATGGAACATATAGACAGACAGGTGGAAATTTTTTTTAAAAATATATGTTTTGGTATATATACCGTAGTAAATATTAAATAAAAAACAGTCATTTGAATTCCATAAGCAGACGCCCTTATTTTATTTATTTGTGTAGATGAATAAGGTCTTAGTAAAATAATCAGAAGACACCATCTGCGAATAAGAATGGTAATAATTTATATAAGTACTTACTTAAAGAAAACTGCTGTCTTGATTTACTACGGCAATCCATTCAATAAGATTTATTTTTGAGTTTCATGAATAGTTCGAAATTTTCTTCAAATGTAAAATATGCAAGATCACTTTTTATCCTCTTTATGCCTTAAACAAATGTTTTTTTTGTGTCTCTATTTATATGTTGAATAGATTTTTTTCTCAATAATATTATATTATACGAAACAAGAAAACCGTCCTTATTTTTGGATCTGCATATTTGAATCAGATTTGCTATAAATAAACGGATTTTTAATACAAAAATCATAATACGTTTAAAAGCGTTTATTTATAATAATAAATAATTGTCAACGAGAACAGTTAGAATTACTTTGGTAATTTTATTTCAAAACAAGTATTTTAATAAAATTTAATTAAAAATAAATATAGGTGTAAAAATAGAAAAGCGTTATTTTTCCTAATTTCCTTTTAATCCCATTCCAATGTCTCAGGTGGAAATAATTTTAATTAATTTCAACTAATTAAATTTTTCTTTCATTGTTTTCTCGTTAAAGTACAATTAACAATTCAAATTAGCAAATATTGGATCTTTGAATTATCTTGACCCTTATTAAATTTAACTAATAAACTGAAGACAGAAATACAGTGAAAAATAATATATTGTAATTTTGCGAATTGAAATTTATAAATAAAATGTAAGAGAGTTATAAGAATTCGCATAAGAAATTATTTAGTGAACCGGGTAAGTGAATGAGTAACCGGGTAAGTGAGTATGTAAGAGTAAGTGAACAGATCGAGCTCACCGTCTTATTCAATTCATTCTTTTGATCGGATCCCTTTTATTGGTGTTTAAATCCTGGGATACGTGTCGCTACAAAGGGTATTTTCTGTTCAATATTATATAAGGAGTGATTAAAAAAATTCCATAAAAAGGTGATTAATAAGGGATATTTTTTATTAGTTTGAAAATACTGAATTGTGTATATATGCTGATAGTTAGCCATTCATTTAAAAGAAAATAAGGTTTTCGGATATTACCCGTTATTTTATTTATTTTCAACTACATCCCTGCATCGCGGGATGGTAGGCGGTAACTTTCCTTCATCATCAAGAGTCGAATTTGGCGCATAAAAGGTGCACAGAAAGTGAGTTTTCCCTTTAGAGGAATAAGCTAGCGACCCTTCAGCAAGGAGGATAAAAAGGGCATACAGAAATTGCTCTGTACCATTTTAGCGAGAGATCAAAAAGAACGTGTTCTCGAGGGGATATCCAATAGTCTCTCACCAATTCTGCGTACGTGCTCCTTCTTTGCTCTGGCAATCTTCTTTTTGCAAAACCTAGCAGTATAAACCTTTTTCGATTCGGAGGGTTTAAGATCCTGCGCAGCTAATGTCGCAGCCCAAATTCAGCTTTTTCGAGCGTAACGTTCCTATAGAGGATTTGCCGAACAAGTGTTACAACTTGCCGGCTGTGCTAATAACAGAGCTAGGAATGAAACATTGTATTCGCTACAAAATAGTATCAACAACGAATAGATGAATGATCTACCTAAGAAAAAAAACTGCGTAAAATTCTCGCAATTCAGTCTGCTAACTTGAGTGCTATAATAGCCTTTTCCCAGGTGGCTAGGGAGTCGTTGAATGCACTAATTGTGGTTCTAAGTGCACCAGGCGGTGGTCAGATGATCCAAGGGGTGCATTGTATAAGGTAGCAGTCCCGGCGACTGTTCAGCAGGAGGTATAACAAGGGGAGGGGGGTTAAGTCCTCAACATCAAAGATTGTATCCTAATACCATTTCAGATCATATAACCGTCAATAGTTTTCTTACAACATATTTTTCAATTAACTGTTAATGCATGGAAATCTAAAACACTTTGGAGTTTTATTTTTCATCTGCAGCAGTGACATCTGAACCCTTTATAAATGACAGAATGCAATTTAAGTTCAATATCTTGACCAGCTATTTGCTTACAGCTCAAGAATTTTGAGAGAGACAGTTTTAAAAAGTAAGTTTAACATACTTTATAGAATTTATATTACAATGAAATATTTTTGTTTGAAAACTTTGATTTTCCTTTTTGGATTTATTAAAATTTGTATGTTATTTTGATGTGCTATTACAAAATTATTTTTAAAATTACGGCTATAATAAAAAAAATACATTCCAATATATTTTTTGTATTGAATAAAAGAGTCCCAGTAACTAATGGAATTTGTGAGAAATGTTGTTCTTGATAAACTAATATCCACTAAGCCGACAAGAACTATTATATAAACAAGAACTATAAATATTATGAAGGAAACATTTACTTAGTCAGCTAGTTCACTAATGCCTTTATAATTCTGTGTACTAATTAGTTTTATTTCTTACCTATTTAAATAATTATGTATTAATTGCAAATTACGTAATGAAGAAAAATAAAGTGCTATTTTAAATTTTATAGTCTAAAAAGATAATTAAAAAAAGTATACAATTAGTTTGAAAGAAAATATATTCAAACATAGGTTAAAGCGAGAAAATAAATGGAGACAATAGTAAAACGATGACGAATTTAAATGAATGCTAGCGAAGCTCAAACCTATTTTATTTTAAAGCTATGTTGAAAGATTTAAAACATTTTTAATCATTTATTCTAATATCTTGATCAGACAATTTATTTTCATACAGATTAAAACTTAGGCTTTCAGTAGCATCTCATTTGCTTTGAATACCTAGTTGTCAGTTGTGCTCGTCTATTGGCACTCGGGCATATAGCTCAAAGTAAATAAAAATAAAAGTAACGCAATTTTGTGTATTTTATTTTGTTACACATATATTTTATCAAACATTATTCTATATTAGTGTCATAAGTGTCAAAAAAATTTCAGGGACAAGAACCTTTGTCAGACTTTTGACTTTCTTGTGTAAACTTTATGTAACTTTACTTTGTCCGAATTTTAAACATGTTATTAGGTAACTATTCCAAATTTTTGAATTATAAATCAGATAAATCGTAGTGACTTAATATTCCGTAAAAGGAAAAAAATATCAGTTGTAGCAATATTGTTTCCTGGTGGATTATTTTTTTTATTTAAAAAAGTCCATACATAAAAATATACAGGCTATCATTAGTAGTAACAGGTACGATTTGTATCGACTCTTGTAAATTTACGGTCAATAAAAGTTTAAAAGATAAATTTGTTGATACAAACACATAAAAATTATCGATTGTAGCCGATACATTGTAGTATATAATATCATTAACATAAATTTATATGTTACTAGCAGTGCCCTTCAACATTGTTGGCGTGGTTGTCGAAAACACTCTTGCGGTTACCATATAAAATAATACAACGAGTTAATATTAAAAGCTAGACTTATACTGTCACGGACATTTTATTCGATCATTGGAGAGCGCTAAAGGTAGCTACTGCAGCATGCTTCCATAAACTTCTTTTAATGATTTGTTGCCTTTAGCATAAACATGCAGATTTTCTACTTTGGACACGCATAAGCAAACCACATAGAACCGACCATGCAAAAAACATGGCGAGCCCAAATGTCAGCCTTTTACGGTTTGACAGTGCGATTTGTTTATTGTCATTGAATATGCGACTTTTTAAAGGAATTGCAAGCGTTTAAAATTAAATGGCAAGTAATAGGGTATAATTGGAATTTGAGGTATGAGAACATTGTCTCTCTTGGCTTCTTCTCTCACACAACCAATTTTCATCAAGAATATATAGTTGAAAAATTTATTCTATAAGTTTGTCTTCTAACTCCACAGCGTAACGAAATTGCTGTGTGAAAAGAATCATACAGGTCAGCGCATAGATGGTTTTCACCAATTTCTAGTTGTTTTTGAGCGTATTTTCCTAATTCGACCTCGAAGAATATGTTGATATATTCAATATTTTACTTATACGGAGTCTTAGCACTTTTTTATTGAGAAATAATAGTATTTTGATTTATTCTAGTAACAAATATGGCAATTTTCATAAAATAAAACGAATATTGTCGGATTTACTATCGTTTTTTTTATTTTAAACTACATAATCTAGGCGTTTCGGTTACTTTGCAGCAACTCTGATTACGGGCAGATGAGACGAATTTTTAAAAACGAATATTCGCGAAGTTTTTTGAATTTCTCTAAAGTTTACTCAGTTTCTTCTGTAGAGTAAGTTGTATTTTTTTAGCTCTACTGTCATGAGTATTAAGGTAGACTTTAAAATTTATAAGAAGTATACAGAATTCTACGTTTCTTGAAAATGTAAAAAATAATATGGTCGTAGAAGAAGAACGCATTTAGCAATTACGATAAATTTGTCATTCTTAACAATCAGAGAATACTAAATTACTGAGAACACAATTACTAACAAGTCAAAATGGACGACAGAAAATTGTCGCTGGCAGATAGAATTGTTCTCATTTTAACACTCAAGCCTCTAAGGAAAATGCTACAAAACAAACCACAGTCCAGTACTGGTCCAGTTTGTTTAGCTGTCAAGATGAAGGTAACAATGGTCGTATCTAAAAAACAAACATAAAAAATTATTGTCCAAAAACTAAAATGTTTGTTGATTTAACTTTGTGAAAAAAAATTAAGATTGTTATTTTTAAGCAAATATAAAAAGATGTAAATAACATCATTCAAAATTCAATACAAATGTTGTTGATTTTAAAATTACTTGTCGACCACAACAATCCACAAATTCCACACTATATATCCAATCTACACATACAGATTGCCAGTCAAAAATTTATGAATGGAAAACTACAAACGCATCGTATGATGTGTGACGATGCAGTGTGGTAGATTCAGACAAGAATAACGTTAAATTAAATCATAATAAAGTTCGGTTAACAGAAATTGTGCGAGATTCCAAAGCATCAAAATATATAATTATTTTACATATGCTTAGGTCTAATTACTAAATATTTAAAGTTGATTTACTAGTGAAGTGATCTTAAAATCACGCGTTACTTTTTACCACAGATATACTTAAGTCATAGAGGTGCATTCTCAATAAAAAATTTATTGTATGAACTCTACAAATGCATATGGATTATTTAAAATACCTTTTATTTCTTTAATAACATATCTTTATGTACTCCAAGAGTAGTCGTTTCGTAGAAATCCATTTTGAATGTGTACTTATTTATGGTTATGATTTTTGCTTGTTCGTTCTATCTGAGTCAAAATTTAGTCTCGATAATGGGAATATATATATGCATAAAATACTTAGCGATCTCAATTTAACTTTAAAATGTATTTTAATTTCTGAAGAAATTGTTTTATATTTAACAAGCCGTTTAGGATTTCAAAGCTCTTACAATATCTCTAATATAATAAAACCTTCTAACAATGGATCGGCGATCTTAACGATCGAAACGGTAGCGTAGACTCTAGAGTACAAAGTTTGTTAAATTCATTAAGAAGTTCCTCACAATATAATTTTAATCTAGCAAAGGAGAAAAGAATAAGGAAATGTAAATACTTAAACAAAGTTAAGTCTTGCGAAATTTAGTACACTCAACTGGATCTTAGCTTTTAATTAAACCCGGTAACTTATTGCCGTAACAGTAATGTTCCTACGCATATTAACATTTCTTCCGACAAATAACATCAAAATTAGGGAGTTTATTTACCATGTTTTATACTGATTATAATGCTTTTATTTCCTTTAATTGTCCCTTAAGGCTGACTTGTTAATGAATGAGACATCTTTAAAAATAGAACATCTTTTATGCTCTCATAAATCAAGAAAGAAAGGAATCTCTATGTGAAATTTGATCATCTAAAATATTAAATTATTTTATACCTGATTATATAAAAGAGAAAAACAGAATTATAACGGTTGATGTTGAAAAAAAAAACAACATTTTATTACCTTATTAGTAATCATCCAAGGAGTTTTACCTCGGAAACGGAAAAGGTTTTATATCCCTGCTTCGAATCATTGATGCATATATATGCATATCGATATTACTTATATTCAAATGATGTCAACATCTCGTATGTGGATTACTTATACTAAAAATAATAGATTTATTAGTTTTTAATATTAAATTAATATATAAAATGCTAACATGTAGGTCATTAAGTACACTTAGGTCATTAAGTATATTTGTGTTTATTTTTATACCTATAGTATTAAACCATCTAGGTCATTTTAATATTATGGCACTTGTTTTTTTTCACTTAATAATATAATAAGAAAGATATGTGAATGTTTTAATTTTTAATATTTTTTTTTTAATTATTTTGGAAAATGTCTACGTATACATACATACATATAGCAATTTGTATTTTCTGAATTCTATATAAATATTTTATCTTAAGAATCATCCTTACATCGGTGATCAAGGAGCGATGTTATATTCTTTAATAACACAGTTGACACACCTTATGTGCATTTTTACAGAGATCTTTTAACATTGCTCACAGCGGCAACGAAATTAAATTATAAAATTTAAATAAATAAATCAAATGAAAATATGGTAATATTTTTACAACCGTTAAATGAATCTATCAAAACTGTAATCCTTACTAGTGCTGGTGCAATAATCGTAATTCTGCTTGCCTTAGATTTTACTAACATTGATGACATAAGTCTATATTCCTCTCGATTGTTCCTATCGTCAACCAATCGGAATAGGGTAATATGTCAAACAGTTCTTTTTAATTTAAATTAATTATACGTATTTCCTTTAAATATTATTTTACAGAGACTGTCATTGTTAATCTAAGATGGTAAAGATAATCGCTTCATCAATAGGGAGCTTTGAAGTGAGAGCGTTATAAAGAGTCCTATTGAATTTATTTAGCATAAAGTAACCGAGTACAAGAGTAAGTGAAAAGATTTAGCTCACCGTCTTTTACAATTTTTTCCTTTGATGGAATGCTTTTATTCGTGTTTAAATATCTGTCGAAGTGAAAGGTATATTTTTTTCATTTTTACGACATCGGTAAATAAATAAAGACTCGCAGGAAAATATATAAATCGTTTAAATTTTATCCTCGCAAATAATTTAATATAAGTCGTATAAAATAAAAAAAAGTCTCTGTATTTTATACTACAGAAAAGTTTGCTAAAGCGAAATATCTTTAATGAAGTCTTAAGACAAAGTGTTTTGTCGAGATATGAAACTATCTTTTTGGCACATGAATACATTTTATCTCCCAAAGAATTCTTATTTTTTAATTTATCTAAGTAATGAGAAATTCAGCTGGAAAGTCTTGTACCTGAAACTAGTATTATTCGGATTTACTACGCGGATTTTATTATTTAAAAACTACATAATCCCGACGTTTTGGTTACTTTGCAGCAACCGTGATCACGGGCAGACGAGGTGTGTCTTAGATCTCATTAAGTCTTGTACCTGTTAATATATAAATATGAATGTATACATGTCATTTGCTATGTTATGGTAAATGAAAGAAATCTATTTATTTAATTACCTGGAAATACAGTAATTATATATTTTTTAAATTATTTTGAGATTTTGTTGAAGTATTATTTCGCTTTAATCACGCATATAAATGGATTAATTAACTCCTGACATGATACTCGTTATTTATTGTGTTGACATTTTAAATACAATTCATTTCTGTTCACATAGAATACAGATATGTGAGAAAAATTATTTAAAGAAAGAAAAAATATGAGAAATAATCTCAACCTTTTCAAATTTCTTCTAATTAGTCTAGTTTTCTTTTGGATTAAGGTAAGATTGAAAGCGGAAAGCCGATTTAGTTGGAAGGTTTAATAAATATTATATATATATATATATATATATATATATTCTTAGAAAACAAGGTAAGAATTGACTTTTTAAAAAATAACATTCGATACAATTCCACTGCAAATTTATTAAATTTACACAAAAATAAAAACAATTCTAAATGAATAACTTTCAACTATCTTGATTTAAACTAATCGTTAAATGAAATCCGAATATAATACAATCGAAAGATTTAAACACACTTCGAAAATCTACTAACGACTAAACTATCACACCAACGCGCGTTACGAACGAAAAAAGAGTCCTGATGTCCTCTGACAACGGCTTATATGTCGTTTGAGTCTCTCCTACCCTCTCATATTCCTACATTGATTCTCTTCTACCCTCTCATATTCCTACACGGCCTTTCCTGACATGAGCACGTCCCCGGGCTCCTTTGTGTTTAACTTTCTTGACGTCCAAAACGTAGTATCAGCACCAAGGGCAGGAAATTCTTTTCATTCGCACTAGACGTATTCAGTTTTGAATGTCTTGACATTCCAGACGGGCTTGATTGCGGCTCAGTCCCCTCCACAGGCAGGTCAACCTCCGGAGGCAAGTTGGCGTCATGACACAACTCTTCTCCCTCATTGTTTACGTCTGAAATTGAGAAATATAACGGCAGAAATCTTTTCGATTTTTGATTTAACTCAACAGTAACATCATGGTTAACGTCAATGTAAAGTGAGCTAAACAAACATAGCCCACACAAAGTGGTTGTAAAACATCCCAATAACCAACCACTTGGGGCGGGACTTGTCGGAAGATCGCCCCCTCACACCTCGTCAGAGACCCACAAGGAATTGCTTGAGGCATGACTTGGTGTGTGTGTGAAGGTTATTATAAAAACATGTTCCAAAACATACCATCTAATACAGGCAATGTTAGCCGACCAACATAAATAAACTCATGATCTTTTACAACCACAACTCGATAGACAACTCACTATCAAAGTCAAGCTTCCGAACATACTAAATTAATTCCTAACCAAGAGACTAGATTCTCGGGATAACGTATCCGATGCACTCCAAGATAAACAATTATCCCAGAATCAGCCTCCTCCCGAGATAACCGGCCCGATGCACTCCAAGGCAAACGGTTATCCCAACCTAAGCTTCCCCTCCGGGATAACCGGCCCGATGCACTTCAAGGCAATCGGTTATCCCAGACACAACACCACTTCTAGGACAACCGGGCCCGATGCACTCCAAGGCAAACGGTTGTCCCAGGCACAGCGCCACTTCTGGCATAGCCTGTCCGATGCACTCCAAGACAGCTATCCCAGACCCAGAGATCTAACCTCTAATACAGCGTGTCCGATGCACTCCAAGACAAACGCTCACATCGTAACAAGTAACTCATGTCTCCTCGCTTTAACCCCAATACATTTAGAGATTTGTGTCAAAACAAAATTAAAATAAAAAACACAATGGGATTAAGTTTCAATAAAATCTCAAAAGGAGTTTTAGTCAAAATTTCAGGCAGAATAAGGCAAATACCTCACCATCAAAGAAAGCAGAACACACATCGGGAGTCCATTCTCCCTTCCACGGGACCATATATTCCGCAGCTGCTCGAGTCGATTTGCCGTATGAGCCAGCCAACATCTGCAGCTCATATCGGCAGTGTGATTGTGTCTTCATAACCCGGTATGGTCCCCGCATACATGAGTCCAGCTTCCTTGTTGACTGAGCCACCTTGCTAACAAAAACTAAGGAATGTAGTTCAAAAGAGTGAGCCGGTTTACGTCTCTAGTTAGCATAGGCATCTTGACGAGCTTAGTTGGCACGAAGGAGTTTAGATGCCCTCTGACGACTCATCTGACGAAGGACCTCTCGATTACCACTTGAGCCTTCAACAGTAACGTCTCGTATCAAACTACGTATGAGCGGTGTGGCAGCTTCAGTACCTATAAGCAGGTTTAAGGCAGAATATTGAGTTGTCTTGCGTTTTGTTATGTTTAGGATCAGCTGTAACCTCAACAAAACAGCTGGCCAAGTCCTTGACCCAATTAAGGAAATCAGTGCTTTGAAACATGCGTCCCCGATCAGTGACAATTAATTTTGGAGTTCCAAAGAGAGACACCATGGTAGTGAAGTGTTGCTTTAGTTCGTCAGTGTCTTGTCGGGACATGGGATACAATAAACAAAATTTTGAAAACGCGTCTATAATAATAAGTACATGATGGTGACCGTCAGTTTCTGGTAGGGGGCCCAAGGTGTCCATATGGACTGCCTCAAATGCTACGTCTGGTTTTCTCCCATGAATGAATGAGCCGTGAAAGAGCACGAGCTACCTTTTTATGAGAAAGGCAAACCAAACAATGGGAAATGTATTTTTTTTTTTTGCAAATGTTCTCAACTCTGGGAACTAAAAGTGTTTTGTTATCAAGTCTACAGTTTTATCAACCCCTTGATGATCATCTTCGTAGTGAAAAATACACATGAGACAGCCTATGGCCTTTTGGAATATAACAACAAAAATTATGATTTTCACCAATAGGTGAGAGCTTGACTTAAAGGATGTCATAACGACTGAGGTTTAACTGAGGTTTTTGTTTTAGAGAGTGAGTTTTCTCGTCAGAAGCCTGAGCAACTTGCGCCCAATTTAGCGGTCTTTTAATGGTACATAAGTTAACCGGATTGCGGCTAAGATAATCTGCATGGGACAAAAAACAACCTTTTCTATATTCCAGGTTAGAATCGAATTCTTGGAGGTATACCCACCACCGAGCCACCCTTGGCAACAAGTCTTTCTTACGTTGGGTAAGTTTTAACGCGTTACAGTCAGTAACCACGATGAAGTGTGCAACCACAAGATAATGCCTGAAATACTCTAATGCCTTAATCACTGCCAGTGTCTTCAGTTCGTACGAGTGCTACTTCCTCTCAGCCCCCTGAGTGAGTCTACTACAATAAGACAGTACTCGTTTACGATTTCCCTTATGCACTCTCATCATGACGACTCCGTAACCAATCGAGCTCGCATCTGTGTAGTATTTCTATTGGCAGCGTAGGATCATAAATGGCGAGTACTGGCTCACTTGTAAGACAATCTATAATGTACTCACAAGTGGCTTGTTGTTCAGCTCCCCAATGAAAATTAACTCCCTTTTTAGTAAGTGCCGCTATGCAAGGAACCCTTTGGGCAAACCTAGCTATATACCGCCTAAAATAGCTAGCTAACCCCAGAAATTGCCTTACTTGCTTAATATTTTTTTTTTGGTACGGCTGAATCAATTAAGGCCCGCACTTTCTGACGACTTGGCCTATCCTGACCTTTACTAATCGTACGACCCATGTATTCAATAGTGGTAGCTAAAAACGAGCATTCCTTTATAAATAATAAGCAAATTAGCTTTTCAAGCAAATCTGTTATTATGTCACGACCACGGATCGTTTCAGCGTGTGAGAGTTGATATGACCGATTATACACAGGAATGCTGGATTTAAGTTTAATTGACATGCTGCCTATGTTTACGGTTGATGTAGCAGTTCCCGTAATAAAGTACCGAGAGAATTCAATAATTATCCTCTTAGTAACCCTCTCTAAATAGTTACCTACCAGAGGTGTATCAATTGTCATCGAAACATCAGACTGAACAATCATCACCATTCATTCATAAAATATGTGCATGGTTCGAGCCTAGATAACTTAACGCCCTCACTATTATAAACTCCCTGATAACCGTTCGATTTTGGGTCTCTTACTATACAAAGCTTCTTTTTGCCCCAACTGCCCACAGAAAAAGCACCTGATATCACTCAGATTACGTTTACGTGAATACTCCAGAGATCGTCTATCTGTCGTAACGTTTCACAATTCCGAACGCGAGTATAGTTGTCTCGAAAAACTAATTGTATTTGGTTTAACATAGATTGAAAAGAATTCGACTAAATCATTCGGAAATAGTTTAGCATTTGTCGCCGTAGCCCTAATATTTGGATCAGTGACACTGCGAATAATTATAACCGAAATAAGCTCCTCACCGAGTCCTTGCACTATACGTAAGCAAAGTATCGACCGGCGTACATATTACGCGTACGTTGGATAGTGATCGGAATTCTTAGTCATAACTTCAAACAATATTCCAGCAAAATCTGGTACTTCGGGACATAAAGGTTTGAATTCTTTCTTAGAATTGGTCCAACTACGGTAGCTAGACACCCATTCATTGAGCCAAGATTTCGCATCCCCTAACAAACAATTTCCTATTCGCGAAAGGCATTCTAAATCATTCCAATTGTTTAAAACTTTCGCGCAATCAACTTGTATGCACTAATCGTCAAAGTTGTGTAGATTTGGGTCAAAGTTCGAAATATAGTAATACCGAGATTTTTCAGCCGTACTAATTGATCTGATGGCACTAGCAATGCAATCGGTAACACTCGCCTGTACTAATTCCAATGGTATACCCGCGTCGCCTACTTGTCGTGATCGAGCGAGGTCTCGGATCCTGATGATGATAACATTCTGAATGGTAGCTTCACGTCAAGTCACATGCGTCGGAGAAACCAGAAGCCCTATCGACGATAATTCACGCATTCTATAGGGTACACGACGATCGGAAACGCGAGATATATCGCGGACGCGCGTTGGTGTCTGCAACTGTCGTGATGACTGCCTATTACTAACGCTACCGGGCGTCAAACCTTTGTAACGCAATTCCTCATAGTCGTGTGAATTCACCGACGCGCGGCGCGGCATGGACGAAGCCCTTGTTTTCGCCTCTAACGTTTTAAGACGAGACATCATTGCCTCCATATCAAGTCTCAACATGTTATTCTCATCAAAGGATTGTTCACGGGAACTATTACCCTGACTCTAGCTACGATCACGACGAGGATTACTATCAAGACCACTGCGGCTACAATTGCGTTCACGTTCAGACATTTTAGCAACAAAATAAAATAATTAAATAAGTGTGATCGCTAGAAATTAACGTATCAACAAACAAACGCAATAAAAGCTTACTCACCGCTTAATCAAAGTAATTAACACAAATTAATATTCTCGATAATAACGTAACGCGATATTTAAAATAACTCAGTGTCTAAAAAAAAGTTATAATGAAATATTTAATAAAACACAAAAAAATAATGTGTGGGTAAATTGAAATAACAAGGCCTTACCAAACGGGGTTCTCAAGGTACGTATCCCACTTCTGATCTTAGAAAACAAGGTAAGAATTGACTTTTTAAAAAATAACATTCGATACAATTCCACTGCAAATTTATTAAATTTACACAAAAATAAAAACAATTCTAAATGAATAACTTTCAACTATCTTGATTTAAACTAATCGTTAAATGAAATCCGAATATAATACAATCGAAAGATTTAAACACACTTCGAAAATCTACTAACGACTAAACTATCACACCAACGCGCGTTACGAACGAAAAAAGAGTCCTGATGTCCTCTGACAACGGCTTATATGTCGTTTGAGTCTCTCCTACCCTCTCATATTCCTACATTGATTCTCTTCTACCCTCTCATATTCCTACAATATATATATATATATATATATATATATATATATATATGTATATATATTTCTATATATGTTATATTATATATATATAATCAATTGTTGGCTTATCTTATCTTATATCTTAGTTGTAGGCATTAGTAAAATGAAAATATGATGATGATAGACATTCACATCCCGTCTGCACGTGATCACGGTTGCTGAAAAGTAACCGATACGTCGGGATTATGTAGTTTTAAAAAAAATAAAATTCTTGTAGTAAATCCGAAAAATATTAGTTTTATTTTAATGAATATTCGCAAAATTCTAGATCTCATTATGAAAATATGTATAATATTGCTAATGAGTAACATCCCAATAATAACGCCAACAACATCTGCACCAGTCTAATAATATTATTCTACTAAAGAAAAATCACTGTCTTTACCAACTTATAATACCAACTATTTGATTTCACATTAAGTTATAAC
The DNA here is from genome assembly GCF_018135715.1 of Danaus plexippus. Lineage (NCBI taxonomy): Eukaryota > Metazoa > Arthropoda > Insecta > Lepidoptera > Nymphalidae > Danaus > Danaus plexippus. The sequence continues at coordinate 8,227,964 of NC_083537.1, read as the reverse complement.
AAGTTAAGTATAAACGAATATATACGAACTTTTTGTTACTTGAAATTATGTAACTTTCTAACGATACAAAACAACGCTTGGTAATCCTTTATTCATTTTACGTGTCTTGAAACTTATTGATGTTTGCCAAAGGGGATGTGTACATTATCATAACGTTTCCCTGTTATGTTTAATTAGGTAGATTATTTTCATATGTACAAAAGTTTACGGAAAACGATTATCATTTCACATTATTAAGTTAAGATTATTATAAATATTTAGAAACATGGTTAGTTGTTTGCAAAGTTAAGATGATGTTAATTTATTGATTATCATCTGACAGTTTTGTCAGCTTAATTTTAAATGTCAGAAAAGTGAATAATCAGGTTTCAAATATAAATGAGGAAGCTATGAATATCTAATCAAGGTTTCGCTAACGATTCGTTACAGATAGTCCAAAATTGACTAAACTATACTGAAATTTATAAAAATTAATGGCAATGTCTTTAATAAGACCTTTTTTCATGCCAGCGACGTGTTATATTTATACAATATATGTTATATAATATTTATAATAAACTTTTCGTTATTAATATAATATGAGAAGAATAAGGAAGCTATCTTTGATCGAGTCGGTGTATATTTTTGTTCCTTCATAGTTGGATAACAATAAATATCACGATAGTTTTTTTCCATCTCTGAATGTAGAAACTTATTGATACTATAGTCCATTTTCTATTTTGGTGATCTTGAATTTAAATCCAAGTCAAGCAGTTCATACCAAAAAGTAATTTTTATACATTATATAATATATGATATAAACTAATAATCAAGTACTTTTCAAACTTGTGGGTTTGTTTTTAAAGTATTTTATAAATTTACTGTACCAATATCGATGTATATTAAATATGAAAGTATTTTATCGTGGATACTGTAATTGTAAAGGAAAAAGTCCTACTTAAAATTCCGTGGGCTAAGAATCGTCAACTTTGCTTATCTATTTTTTATTTGCAAAAGTCATAATTTCCATTTGATGACATTTGAAAAAACAATTTGTTTTAAATTATGTAATAATAGATATATGCATAATATTTCATAAAATAATTCAGTTGTACTTTCTGTTTTAAAACTAAATATAAAATAACTAAGATAGGAAATATTTTTTATAAAATAATTGTCACAGTAATAACGAATGCAAAAAAAAAATTAATAACTCTAATGCATCAACAATGTAAGTTTTTTAATTAACCACGAACTTTCAAAACACCTCTAATCTTAAAATTGTTTATTCGACGATAGAGAGGGTAAAATAAATACGTGAAAAATATAGTAAATTTACGGCTGTTGTAGGTAACATCAGGTTCAACGGTATTGACCCCTGTAACGTTATGGTCGAATAAAGGTTAAGATAAATTGGATAACACAGACGTTAATAACAAAATTGAGAGTTTACACATTACAGAAGGCTTACACGTTTATTACACATCTTATAATTTATGTTAGAACAAGATTTCCAATTGGATCTACAGCGCTAAAGCATATCGAATGAGTGAATTATCGTAATGTCACATTTTTTTCATATTTAATAGGTTTATTTCTATTCAGAACTAAGAAATTGTTATGCTTATTTAAGAAGTGTATAAAAAGTTCATAAAATAAGTCATAGTTTATATATATATAATAATACATACTATTTCATCCTTTTCTTTTTGTTAAAGTAACCTCTAGAAGGTATTGTGCCATTTGATGTATTAAGACGAATAAAGTGTTCCGCTTGAAGAGATAACATTTTTTGCTAAGGAAACATAAGAAGCGACCTAAACTATTTGTTATGGTAGTAATGGCACCTAATGACAATGGAAAGTGGGTTTGGTAGAGGGAATAAAAAACTTTTACTTACAACTTCAAGCGATTCTATCATATATACATAAAAGCGTTATTACTCTTCTAAATGAGTTGGTATTATTTCTTTATTATAGTAAATCCAACAGAAAGTTTTCATAAGATTTGTAATTATTTAAGTTTAACGAAGTTAAATATTTTCGAATCTTTACTATTGGTTTAAGAAATCAATTATAAGTTGTGGTCGAGATTTTCACAAATTAAGGAATTGTTATATGCCCCACAACAATGTTATAATCACTTCTATTATTTCAAAACGTGCAATACATTTTCTTTGCCAAACTTTTTTGGATTTTTAACAAAAGCTAATTTAAAGAAACATTTCTTATTAACATTCCAGGGAGTTTTTTCTTAGGTGGAGTTGAATTCGACAAGTTCGACAACAACTTCTGCTCTCTCTCAATTAAATATGTAACTTGTTATACGAAAGATATCCTGATCTTAACAAAGGAATAACTTTATCTATTAAGGACACTCCTGTGAGTATTCCTTGGCAGTTTAGTATAACAATTTACTTTGTACATTTTTTCTTTAATGTATATTGGAAAAATAATGTACAGTATACTAAAATATATATTTTTTACATTTTCATGTTACAAAACAGGACGGTCATTGAAGAAATGCCTAGTTATTTTTGAACTTAACAAATATATATGAAACCTACTAAAGTTTTACTATCTGTTGGATACTCTAGTTTTTTTAATTAAAAACAATTTCTAGAAATTATCTAGAAATTAAGTTTTGAAAAAACCATTAGAGAAGACATAGTATCCTGCAATATAATGCACAGCAATACAAAAATTCCATGATCAAAGTTATAATAATTAAAAAAATATATTCTAAAAATTTCAGTACTCAACTTGTAGCAACAAATAATAATTAATAGGAATCCTGAAAATGTTAACGTCAAGAGTGACAAATTATAAATGCCATGAAATAATTCTGCCACCATTAATATAATCCGTTTCAAACGGAGATGTTTGATTGAAAGAATGAAAAACGCCTTTGAATTACCTACACTTTATGTGGTTCAAAGTGGTCAGCTCAAAGAAAGCTTGTTCTATTGAAAATCATCTACGGGAATGAACTAATAACTGCACATTTTCTATGAATATAGCTCGCCTTTTAATGTGATAAGACTTTTATTTTATTTTCTGATATAGTCTTATGTCTTTTTATATCTCAAAGAATATATAACGGTTCCTAGATATCATTAAAAACATATTTTATAAAGTAAGAAGTTATAAGAGTTCATTGGAAATTTATTTCGTTGGAAATAGCTGAAGATTTAAGTGAGTGTAAGTAGATTATCGTTTGAACCGTTCAGAAATTGAATTATTTCATGTTCCTTTTCCAAATTCTTCTTATTCCGCTGATTGGTATATTTTAAAGAGATGTCTTACTTATTATAAATGTTTTACCATATAGGAAGAGGATAATTAACAGATTTTATGAAGATCCAGGTTCGGTATAAATCGATTGAAGACAACGCGGTTTAAACGTTTCTGACGCTACGGATGAAAATATTTACTCAAGTTACTGACAATATGGGCGATTAAAATCTACAATCAAATACAAAAAAAAAATCTAATATTGCTAACATTACATTTACATGAAATTTGACCTTCGACGAAATTTTTGATGAAAAATGTATATTAAACAAACAAGTATATATGAATAATCGAGCTTTAGCTAAACAAAAAACATCCTTTAATGTAATCGTTATTTAGACGTGGTACATTATAGATATTGCAGTAAATTGTATAGTATACATACGTTTACCATTATAACCTAATTTACTTTTATCATCCCATTTGAATCCATTTTTTTGTGATGCAGTATTTAATACTTTCCACTAAGGAGGTCGCTATAATGACTTCTAAGGAAATAATTTTTACAAAACGCTTTTAAAGTACATAAAAACTAAGTCGCATCGATTGATTGTGAGTAAATCATAGTAAATAATAAATAGATTATAAGAGAGTACATTTTTTTTGTGTAAGAAAAATAAATCAATTGTGTTTTACAAAGCTAAACTGTAAACTAAAGGAAAACTATTAAAGGTTAGACTTCAAAGCCGCGTTATAGCTCTTTTAACGGGTCGAAGAAATATTTTTGTTCAACCATCGTTTATTTGAACTACAAGCTGAGAAGAAAAAAACCACAAAGAATAGTTCTCCGTCTTTGCTTTTATTTAACTTTCTTTCACAAGAATTTGCAACACATTTTGTTGGCTTGTTTATAGTTTCATGTTCAATGTACAATATTATATTGTTTTCAATCAAACGTAAATAGGGGAATTTTTTCACATGCTAAATAGCCTCATCAGTTGTCTAAGTTTATATCCTTATATTTTAATTTTGTTTCTTTTATATATGTATCAACGTGATGGCTGTCGCGAACTTTGATGGATTTTTATACACCTTCCTATTTAGGGAACTCGTCGTGCATCGTGTAACTATTTACCACATGGGAACATCTTTCATCAGCTCTCACTATATCAGAATAGAGAGTAAATTAATTTAATAAGAAGGTCTACGAAATTATGGTCAAGAAAAAGTCACTAATGTGATGAATTTTTTTGTTATAATATTTCAGTTTAAAAGTTAAGCCGAAAGTATGTACACGAAAATAAAAAGTGCTTTACAAAACGTCTATCAAATTAAAATAAATGAAATAGCTAAAAAATATAATTTAAAAAAGTATTACAGAATAATTTATAAAAAAAAAGTATTTTATTACATAACCAACAATAAATTCACGAAATGTTATTTAAAAATTGTGAACCTGATTGTTTTCTTATAATTCTTTCCTACAAATAATTTATTAATTGAAATAGCAGTGACTTTGTTTAATCAGCAGCTAGACAGATAGCATAAATTCTAGTGAATCAACTGCCTCCTTCGTAATCTACTCGTATTTTATCGTTTCTCTGTCTCTGTGAGCGACTTATCCACTATCCATTTGGACTAAATACGAACTTAACTCCAATTCGAGTTTAATTCCAGGATGGATTTATTATTATTTGTAGAGAATTTTGAGATAAAAATTTAATTTAACTAGAGTTTGTAACGTTAAGTTGGCCAGAGATAATGTTGATTTTTGTATTCCGTTTGATCCAAAAGCTAAACACTTATAAAGTAAGTTACAGTGTCTTTATTTAGAAGTGAGCTAGAGTGTGTCTCAAATTTTTATTTCATGTAGCAAATTGAATGCTATTTCATAAACATGCTAAAAGTAGAGCAGTCTAAAAGTTAGTAGTGTGTCACTTTGTCGAGGTCATATTTGCATTTTGCATGTTTGATGTACGACAAAAAATATATAGTTATTAATATAACATGAGACTGACGACAAACAGAGACGATGCGCAGAGCAAAGAAAAATAACCTTTAATTTTGAGCACAGAATGTAATGTGAAATTTTATTATTAGAGCAACTTGTCCCCAAAAACAGAGCAATATATTTTTTTATATAAAATTTAATATTATATATTTTATTTTTCAAAAATAAGTTACAGTTTTAACTATTCGTCACATTGTTTTATGTTCAAAAAGCAAATTTGGAACTAAACTTTTTAGCTTATATTATTATTAAATGTCAGTATGGATAATTTTATGTAAAAGATATTTGGTATTTTAATTTAACTACAAAAAAATAAATAAATAAATAAAAGTAAAAATAATATACAATATAATATAAGTAAGTAAAAGAACATAGAATATTATGGGCTTTTTTAAAGACAAGTATTATTTAATTTTCTTCTCAAAGAAAGCTGGTCATACTTCAGTAACACCGCTCATTCTGCAAGTATTCATAGGCAAGTGTCACCACTCTCCATTTGTTGGAACAGCCTGTTCCATCACTTAAGGAACATTAATATATAAAAATCAAAAACCAGATTTGTATGAATGATGATATTTTAGTGCCAAAAAGCGAGGGATACCATTTTCCATTGTCGCCTTGTTTCTTTTTGTTCGCTTTGTGAATTGTGAGGAAATAATATGAACGAAGTTGTTATTGTTGATCTATTGTGTGTTTGATTGATTGTATTCCATTGTTGATGTGCTAAGGAACGGCTTAATAAAATATCTTAAATATTCAAGCGATTTAGTGAATGAAATTAATATTTTCGGATTATTTTAAAAAAATACTCACGAAAGTCTTAAGTCTCTTTTTCAAACTATTCAGTTTCTTGTTCATATTAAATTAAACAACATCACTGGATTGTATTAAGACTAACTGTGAAAAATCTGACTAAAGATTTAGTTTTTGTATTTCGTAGTTAAATTAAATAGATTTTTTTAATATAAATGTATATAGCTGGCTATTATACATGTTTATATTTATTTACAAACTGAAGTAGTGGCCACCCAAAAATCACATCATTAAAGGAAATAAAAATATTTTTTTCTATTGATGTCATAGAGCCTAAGTGACTTTCACTGTAAAAATTTTTGTATGAGATTTTTTTTGCAACTAGATTGGGCTTGGTTAACCTCCTTAATTTTGTTTTTGCGTTATAGAGGGCCAACGAACAGACGGTCAACCTGATGGGAAGTGGTTACTGTTGCCCAGGGATATTAGCAAGAGAAAGGGTACAAATACGTTGCTGACCTTGAACGCGGTGATTGTACCCGTGAACATGGCTTTTGAAAAACTCTTATTGTGGTTCCTTTGGAGAACCTCGAGAAGAAAGTTGTTCTACAGTCGGCGAAAAAGAAAACAATTAAAGGAATGAAATAGAATAACGGAGAGGACAGACCCCTGAAAAACCCCTGCGTGGCCGCCATTGGCTCAAACGAAGAAATAAATAACTACTCTTAGGGCACAGTCCTCAGAAAATCAGATCAGGGTATATGCAATAGCTAGAAAGATTATCAAAAAGGCTCTTATGCCAAACTCTGTCAAATCTTTTGAGACGTCAAATGTAACCGAGAGGGCTGCAGTGTTTTTCTTAAGAACTTTTCTCTATAATATACCGAGCTTACCGATTTGTTCGAAACCGCTATTGTCGAACACTGAGAAAATAATTATCTTCTAGGTGTGCCATGAAGGGTCTGTTTAATATACGTTCCAATGATTATACAAGTATTGGCAGCAGAAATTAAGAAATTATTGCATTAAAAAAAAAATGTATAACTTTTCTTGTTTAATGGCATCATGCACAATCTACTGCTCCATTGCTTCAGTTATTTGACAAAACTAATTGATAATTTGTTAAAATATGATTGATTGTAAATACTTTGAGTTATTGAGAAATATATAACATTTTAACATCTAGTTACTGAAAAAATACTAAATCATTTAAATTTTATGACACGAAGCGAAAAAGGACATTTTATCTCTAACATTAACCTGCTAAGGGCTTAGGTTTTCATATCTAGTTTATTGTTGATTAGTGAACCAGGAAGGCTTAGTTGGCTTTGAATATAAAAGATTAGACTATTTTTATTATTATTAAAACGTTTCTATTATTAAAAAAAAATTAAAATATAATGCCAAATGAATACTACTTGACTGTTTTTTGCTCGTTCACTTAAGATTTTGAATTTATTTAAGTTTTTAGTTTGTAAATTGACAATAAAATTATAATTGTTTCAGGATTGTGCATAGTATAAATTCTATAAATTCTATAGGATTACCTGAACTTATTGTTATTTATCAAAATTATATGTTTCTATTTTGCTTTACATTCTTCGAAAGCAATAACAATATGTGTATTATTAGCAATAATAATATATATGTGTATAAGTATATTTCATTGACAGTATTCAATATGGGTTAAAAAAAATTATTGTATGATAGATAAATAATAATAATAACACAACGGAGAAATGAAGTTATATCTGGACATCGTGAACTCGTAGTTTTTCTTTTGATTTAAAAGACATTGCGACGTGTAGAACTCTATATAAAACTTGCTTAACTTTGATGAGAAAAATTTTCAATTACTTTTTCAGTTTCAATTACTCCAACTTTGACGGATAAGTAATCGACTAGAACATAGAGTTCTGAAAATTTAATAAAAATATAACCTATTAGCATTACATTCCCTGTACAATGTAAATGTAAATGTACAATGAAAGACAGATTTCACAATCATCTTAAAAATTCTTTTGAGTCACAAGTGAATAATCAATCATTTTATTTATTACACAGAATTTTCGATGCATTCAATCTTCCTACGTATTTGCATCTAAAGAGCCTGTCAGATACAACAGTTCATACATATATATACATACATACATTATATATACATTCAAGAATCTCATTTTCAATGTATTAAATTTTTCAAAAAAAGCAAATGAACTTTTTTAAATGAAATTATTTGTGACTATATGCCAATTCATACCATTAGATAATTAATAAAATTGGTTTATTAAGTTATATTATTGTCCAATTATTTTTGATTCGATATAGTTACTTATGGAACCGTACTTTACCTAGTGTAATTAGCGCTTAAAATAGCAATATATTTTTAATATCTACTGGATGGTGCTAGACTATCACCTTTCAGTAAGTAGAAATGAAGCTGTAAGTGGTGAACACATTTTATCAGTACCTGCCTATTCAATATTCTAAGCCTTTTTACCTTGTCTTGAAGATAATGAAATACTCAGTTGAAGGAAAATTATAAACATACCAACTACCTATATCCTTTTGCTGTGTGCACGAGGAAGGAAGAAGCATTTTTTGAGGTGGTAGAACCTAGCTGCGGTCAAGTTAATGCAGATCGAACATGGCAGGCTCACTGGGGAAGTACCACCCTCTCACAGAAGATCGGTGTGAAGTAGCCTTTAGTGGCTGCGTTTTGACCGACGAGTGAGAGAGCCGACTGCCCTTTTCCTTTTCTTATCCTTTCCTACCCCTTCCCTTTTCCTTCTCAGTCCCACTTTTTACTCCCCCTCTTGCCTAATCGAGGGTGGCAACACATCCGTAAACCATGTTGCGGATGTCCATGGGCGATGGTACTACCTCCTTCAAGTAGGCCGTCTGCTCGGTTGCCCGCTTTAGCATAAAAAAATACATATCACTTTGTCTCTCTGCGAGAAAGATCACGAAGAACAGCGAAAGAATGGAGAACCGCCATAAATTAGTGAATTTAATCGAGAAAAGATTCAAGTTTAGTATTTTTGTTGGGCCTAGCAGCTTGGTGAGCAGTTTTGGATATGATATCTGGATCTACGTGTGTTCAAGCTTTGCTCATGAAGGACACATTAAATTATATTTCTCAAGCCTAATCCCAGTCACGGGTGAACCGCCGGGGAAATTTCCCACCTTTCGCACTTCTGTGAAGGAAATAAAACATTACTTTCACATCAGTCGTAGTGAACTATGATACAGGGAAAGACTAAATGATAAGACAAAATTCTGCGCCACTCCATGTGTGATCAGTTAACTTTTTTGGAAACAGCCAGTCTTATTTGTGCATAAGGCATTAAAATCTCTTAAAATATTCAGCTGTGCTGAAGGATACCCAAGCTAGGCCATATAAACAGCCCCACTGATAGATTAAATTTAACGAGTTGTCTCCTGATTACCGCCATGCTATGGATTGATTTCGGCATAAACAATTTTAGTCACATCATTATGTAACCATAATCAGAATGTGGAGAATTCGGGGTATTTAAGGTGATAAAAATGCTGACAGCATTTTTCAATACGTGATGAAGAAAATTATACTTAAAAGTATAACCTGGGTTCGTAAGGGATATCGCAATTGTAGAACATATAAAAACGTTTCATTAAGAAAAAGCAGTCTTTAACCCGTGGGTGGTAGTGGACTATTAAGAGATGAGAGTACAGATATCTGATGCTAGTAAGCAACACTTGGAGTGAGAACTACTCATCTAACCTAACTAACTATCTAACCTAATACCTATAAACTTGTAAGTGTTATTTAGACAGCTGATTGGATGGGCTTATTCAGTATAATGCCGTACATTGAAACGTTAATTCAATTAGTTGTCGCTTAAATATACCCTTTCATATAAACATTCATTTACCGGCTCATTATAATTTCCCTGTACTAATTTTTCACACGAGAATTCTGACGTATAAGTAAATCAGTTTTATACATTTCGATTCTACACGAATTGTTAAGTTGGATTTGTGTTTGCATTTCAATTGCGTCGGACACAAGCCGGATATAAATTCGGGACGGTTTCATCCCCTAAGCGACTGATATTAGTTGTTTAGTATGTACGGTTTACACCGACTGATTTGCAATAGACTCAAATTTTGCATTCTACATTTGCATGTTTATATAGCAGTATGATGTATTAATGGTGTAATAGCCATAAAAAGTACTACAACAATTAGATTAGTATAGGAATTACTGTTTAGTGTTATTCGAAACATTTGTAGTTAATATTAATTTAAAAGATTTATTGATTTTTTTTTTTTTTTTTGTTTAAACGCTGGAATTTCGAAGTTCTAACATTCCGATATAAGTAAAAAAATGAAGTGAATTCTAAAACGTATATGTATTTCCCTTTGTATCTGAATAATATCTTTAAAGGGAGCCAAATGTGACGTGAGCTTCATACAGCGAATTTACAAAATTACTCTGACGTTACTCCATCGGTGTTATTGAGTTATCTCGGAAAATAAAATGTATTCAGCGAAGCCAAATATAGTTAGTCTTACTATTTATATTTTGCCAGTATATATTTACATTGTTACCTTTTTTTGTGTTTTTTTCCTGCTTGACATGCACATATATTTCACATCATAAAAGTCGTCGTGAAAAACATTTTCAATGAAGTTTACTATCATTGAAAATGTTTTTTTTTTATTTTTAAACTCCTTAAGAATAAGTTACATGTATTTTATATCAACGTTAATGCCAAAAGGTCGATGGTAGACTACACAAAAGCGACTTACACTAGTTACTTAAAATATATTAAATAAAACATTTATCCATAGAACAGTCTTGATATCCAAGGAATAAAATTAAAAATCTGGATATATGTTTTGCAGGTGGTAGAGCCTAGCTGTAGTCATGTAACTACAGATCGAACATGGGCTGGCTTGACGGGGGACGTACCACCTTCTCACAGAAGATCGGCGTGAAATGGCCTTTAATGGTTGCGTTTCGTCCGATGGTGAGAGAGCCGGCTGCACTTTCCCTTTCCCACCCTTTCCTACCCCTTCCAATTTCCCACTATTCCTCCCCCTTTTCCCTAATAGAGGGTGACAACACATCCGCAAATCTATGTTGCGGATGTCCATGGGCGCCGGTACTACCTCCATCAGGTAGGGCTTCTGCTCGGTTGCTTCCTTGTGCATAAAAAAATAAAATATGTATATATATGTATATATAATTCTCGAAATTTTATATAAATACTCCACGTGCTGAAAAAAACTTGGTTTTGAGTTAAGGTGTTTTTTAAAAGAGTACCCTTCCTAATGGCCTACGTAAGGGACGTAACGATGATTATTACTATTACAGAAAGTAACGACTTCGTTTAATCCTGTTAAATGAATATCACACATTATTACAAATACAATGAACTCATCAAGGGAAGATGCTCGTTTAGATAAACGTTCTTACGTAAACGGTCTTGGCTTTGGCTCATTATTTTTTCTGTAATCATCATTTGTACGTAGTAGTACGTCTTGTAGATATTAGTCGATTTTATATACTTTTACCTCTGACGCAAAATGACGAGTGTTTTAAGTTAGTCGTGAATATATGTGTCCGAGTCCGTTTCTGTGTTCAACTCCGGTGGATATATTGGAGTTCATCGACTCGTGTCTTCAATTTATATTTTATCATTGAAATTTTATTCAAGAATTAAGCTCGCTATGTTAACAAATTTTGTTTATAAGGCGATTTTTAGGAGACAGCCTTTGCTCTGTTATATATTGAAAAAAGCGTCTTAGAAATTTTAAATTTTGGAACTTTTTGTGAACATAATTTGTTTAACAGTGCAATAAAATGTAAAATAAAATTCCATTGTTTTTAGGTACAAAGACTTTTTTTATTACATGATTACAATATGTTTTTTTGACTTTCTTATGAAATGAGGATTTATATTATTAGACAAAAATGACAGAGAACGCTCTCTATTCTAATATACTTGTTTAAAAAGACGAAGGTTCCACCGAGATTTGAACTCGGATCGCTGGATTCAAAGTCCAGAGTGCTAACCATTACACCATGGAACCACGTGACTCATCATACAAATTGTATTATATAAGGTGGATCCTTCATTTAATATAATATATTATTCTTTTATATATATAGTGAAAACACTACTAAAAGCTTCTATCGCACGATGTTGAATGTGAGTATGTTTTAACTGTAAAATGGGGCAAATAAATAAGTTATTTCGTTATAAAGTCCCAGTAATTTTAAATTCAACGTAACATAGTAATTGCATTGCTTACATTTTACAATACGGACGCATTTATTTTACATTATTCCAAGTATTTCTATTTACTTTAAACAAAATGTAGAACGTTTTTTGAAAGCATTAAAAACAAAAGGATCAAATACTACTACAAAAAATCGAACCTAAATATCTCTTGGAACAATTTATTACCTATCCACATAAAGATAGCTCTCTTCTAAATCAACCAAAAAATAGAACATAAAATAAATCTTAATATAAAAGACGTCTCAAAATATTTTTCATCAAACGGCAACATCATATTTTTGCTTTCGCCTTTCCATTTCCCGTGGCTTAAATTGAATTCAAAGTGAAGAAGCAATCATGTAAAATAAGTTTCATACGGTTGTCAGTTGTCAGTCAGCCGCTTAGAGTGACGTATGTATTATGTTTCACGCATTATGTGTCGAGGGTTTGCTGAAGATTTGATGTCTTATACCATGTAATCCTTAGAAATGACTTCTCGTATTGATACATTTATTGCGGGGAGTCGATGTCAACCGAAACGGTTTCTATTTATGATTTTTTAATACTTGCAAAACTATCACATACATTAAAAATATTTTTTCTAACCCACTTATTATATAAGTTTATTATGTGCAGTGACTTATAAAACTCATTATAATATAAATACTTGCAAAGAATGGACGTAGTTTGTTTTGGTATGGTATGGAATATTATTAAATATTTTTGAGATTTTTTCAAAAACTTTTAATCGAATCCATAATTTAGTATGAGATTTGGATCGCTTCGTCGCAAGCGGGATATTGTTTGTTGGAGTTAAATTAGGCTTGACGGTATAAACTTGAATCGTGACATTTACAAAGGCCGCCGAGCTTAACCGCCATTTTGCTATGGGGAAAGGAAAATTGGACAACTTAATTAAGGAAGAATTAAAAAGAAATAAAAAAGTATGTACTATATAATATATATAACATATATAATATATATCGGATTTATTACAAAAACATTATTTTAAAGACAGGACGCCAGCCTCGCTGACGTCACTAATGTCACTTGTTTCAGTACGTTCCAGATATTTTAAAATGAAACTTCAATTCTTCTAAATGTTCTTGTATTTCTCGAAGGTTCTTCATAATCACATTCTTTATGATCCGCACTCTCTGAACTCTGCAGTTCCCCGTCGTGCGTCCAGACGTCATATTTATACCAGAATTCAAACATAGTTCTATTCTCTTTGATTTCGTTTTACTTTTAACAATAGTAACGACGACCAATAAGTTGTTATAATAATTGATGCCAGTTATTTCCATGTTGCATCCGTCATTGAAGCTGCTTGCACCGATATATATATAATGTAATACTATTGTAAAAAAAGCTAGCACACATCTACGAATTCATACTGAAAAAGTCCCTTAATTGGTTGAATTATTTAAAATTGTGCTATGTTTTACCTATTATTTTGTTTTAGAATCTAATAACCATGAACTACTAGAATTGAAGCTTCAAAATGAAATCAAAAATAACAATTGCCGAAATAAATACTACCCGTGAAAATACCTAGTATGATTTGTCATTTCATTTTTAATAAGTTATTATTCTCTCTCTACAAATATTATAAAATTTTTAAATTTCATAATCACAATATTTTCATCCACAAAAATAGGGGTTATTTTGATAGTCCTTGAGACTGTTACAAAAAGGAAATCTTGTAATACATAAAAAATTATTTAACTTATTAAAATAAAATCATTCAGTTTTTAATTTATTGTCTAGCAATCAAACTCGAAGACACTTGTATTTTATTAATCAACAATTTAATCTGTTCACTAGAGATAGCATTTCAATACGCTCTCATAGTTACAATATTGCTTGATTCAAAGTTTGTATTTATGATGTTGCCGTCGTAACTTTGAACGGATATTGGCAGAACACTAACTAAGCTATCAATTAGTACTAAATCAAGTCAACAATAATACGAGTACAGTATGGATAACGTACATGTTTACTATTAGGTATGCACATAAGTCTGTGTAGTTGTTATCAAAAATTACTACAACTTAAACTATAATGTTAAACAAGGATAGATTTCTGAAAAAAAATATTCTCGCAAGTGAGACGAAGAGACGAAATCTCTAAGCATTCCATGGATTCACCGTGCGGGTGCCGAGTTGCAGGAAGAGGAGCTTGAACAGTGCCTGGGGCTGGCGACCCAGGTGAAGGTTTAAAGGGCCCCTATCTAACGCACGTTAAACGCTCACCTCCACCGTCCAAGTTCCTCTCTCTACATAACTAAATTTGAAACGGACCTACTAGGGCTGTTAGTTATTTCTTTCTGGGCTCTGTCTACCGAAAGACTCACCGCTTCACGTATGATTTCTAAAACCCAATCGTGAAGACGCGAGTATAAACCGATATCCAGGAGTATTCTACATTCCACCAGCAAATGCTTACCAGTTCCAACTGCCTCCCCGCAGATCTAGAAATTTTTTATGGTACCTTTACCCCATCTTACTAAATTATTCTGATCTGGGGGAGTCATCTAGAACGCATCAAGATAAAATTTTACAAGTGCTGGCAACCAATCATGAATTTAAGTGTGCCATTTTAATTCTAATGGGATGCAAAAATATTCTATGTCTAGTCACTCATTCTACATTTCTAAGCTGATTGCATGGATCTTATATTTAGATTTCTCGTCTTGCTTAATAAAAGTCTTTTATATCCTTATCTTTGGCCTTCCTACTTGATCCTAGCCCTGCTCTCTTACTTTGTGCTCCTATCATAAACTGCTTATGGAATTGAAGTCTTGATTCTACGCCTAGGGCATCTTTGTTTTTTCGGAGTGATGTAATGACGTCATCATGGGATTTTCCCAGGATATGTCTCTGAGAAACTTTTAGGTGTTTAGATAGCTCCGATGGCCTTTTTAAATTTATCCCAAAATTATTGCGATCCCTGAATAACGCTGACTAATCAGCGCGAGCCCGAGCCACACCATTAATACCTTTATGACGCTTGCATATACTTTTGAAAGAAGGGTTTTATTAAAATCATCAAAATAGACGAGGAAAGGCCATTTTAACCTGATATTAGAAAATATCGTACATCCAAGCTTTTTTGACATTACTTATTGGTTGGTTATCGACCTTGTTAAGATCGTTTTAAAAGCTTTTTATTAATCCTTCTAAGGATGGAGTATGACATATATTATCTATCTCACGACCAAGAACATTAAAAGGAGCATTTTCCGTAACCGTAGAAACGCATTGACTGCCTAATGATAATCCCGGATCGTATGAGGTATATTTTGTATTTCGCCAATCGAGATACAGACTAAGACATGTATTTGGTTTTGTCCTCAATCCATCCGTCCACTCAAAGAATTTATCCACTTCATCCAATAGTAGTTGACAGTCTAAGGGGCTACGTTTTCTTTTGTTATGGTAGAGGTTGCAAACGAGCAGATGGTCTAGTTGATGGGCAGTAGTGACTGTCGTCCGTGGACATCCGCAATTTCTAAGTTACGGATGCGTTGCCAACCTTGATTGTTGGGAAAAAAGGAGGAATGGGAATATGGAAATGGTAGGAAAGGGTGGGAACGGGGAAAGGGTAACCGGCTCTCTCAGTCATCGGACGAAACGCAGCCACTAAAGGCTACTTAAGCCGATTTTCTGGGAGAGGGTGGTACTTCCCCGGTCGAGCCGGCCCATATTTGAGCTGCAGTAATTTGATCACAATTAGGTTCTACCACCTTAAAAAGTATTGCGAGACTTACGTGGAAGTATTGTGAGATCGTCAGCGAAGGCTAAGATGGATTCTGTGTATTTATTATTAAACTAGAACCGATGCTCCATTTTTTGTCGTTACTTATTAGTCTGTCTGTAAATATTACTTACGATATTAAAAATTATTAATTACGATAAAAAAAAATACATAATTATTCCCTACAATTTTTGTTTGAAAGTCTCCCAAAAACATTAATTTGTAATAGAATTTTTTTAACACCTTGCTCGTAATATTATGTCAAAATTTACATTAAGCTGAACTTAAGCTGAAGACGACTTCCATCCCAGTAAATTTTCTTAAAGCTCTTAACGGTTCCATGGTGTAACGGTTAGCACTCTGGACTCTGAATCCAGCGATCCGAGTTCAAATCTCGGTGGGACCTGTTTATTGTTAACATATTTAGATTAGTAAGTAAAAGTTTTTTGTTTAAATGCAGTGAATTCACATTTGACTCTGGTATTAAAATTCCAAGCATAGAATGTTTAGGCTATATTTGATAGGTACCTTGTAATATCCTCCTCCTTTCCCAATATGATGACCAAACATTTACTTGTTTCACTATATTAATGGATTATTCAACTAGCGAGTTTATAAAGTATTTAAAGAGGCTTTTGCGTATCAAATAAAGAAAGATAAAATTTCATCGTCAACAAGCCTGGTAATAATATTGAATTGATCGTCCTGTTTTTGAAAAGAACTAAAACTTGAAGCGAATATACTTTTCCGAGTAATGTCCCAAAAACTCTCACATTAATATGAAAATCTGAATGTAGGTGATCTAGTTAGTTTTTATAAATAATTAATCTGAAGTTTTTTATCACTTCACAAAAATTTAACGATGAACTCAGTAACTTTTCGATAGGAAGGACTTTTTAGTACTAGGATAGATAAAAGTGTCTAACAATCTTTTATAAGTACATTTATGTGGATGTGTTAAACTGAAGGCGCTAAGAAAAATGTATTTTAAAATAAAGCTATTTATTATTGAGGCACCATAGGGTCTGCACACGTCACTTACTAAACTCTTAAAAATGTCATATAAATAGGTATAAAATATATATTATGTAAGTGTTTTATATTCAAAATCTAAATATATCATTTTTATATGATGATTAACATTTTACAATATTGCTTGTTGGACTTTTACATTTCAGTATACAACAGCCTTAAGCCAAAAGTATTTATGCTACCTCAAGTTATACTTAACTAAGCCATCATTTGTTTATAGCAAATAAACAATCATGTATTTGATTTTAACTGTGTTTGCTTTTAATCACAGTGAAAACACCCCTCCTATCTGAATCTCAATGACTGCATTTTGGAGAAATGGTCCTTCACGACACACATGTCATCATTCCTTTGAATGATACATATAAATAAATGTTCTTGTATTGTAGGAAATCACTTAATACATTTGCTCACAGACGTACTTTAAGCGTTAGCCTAATAATAGACACAAGAACAGGAATATTGAATTCCTTGAAAACCGTTTCGTACTTGTATTAAGACGAATTAAACTACCAGGATACAAAACAAATAAGAGAATTGTTTCTAATCTGTTGGATGCTTTTCTGTTTTCATTTATTATTACGTAATTGTTTCTGTATATGTACATATATTTTTACATGACACAGAAGAATAATCAATATCAATATAATAAAAAATATTATGTTAATAGAAATTTCAACGTTTCATCTTATTATATTTTCTCATTTATTTTAAAATATTAATAATGTGTTTTTATAGTTTACATTTGTTTGCCTTTGTATGAAAGGTTGTAATAAAGTTTGTATATCCGATCAACTAATTGCTTGTATAACTTCTTGATTTATCTAGAATAATATTTTGGTATGACGTCCCTTAAAGCGAAAAACATCGTAAGATATATTTTCGCACATCAACGATCTTGTAACAAGTATACATCCTTTAATTTTACGGTTCAAAGGCATTTTATTCCTTCCATGAAATGATACGCTTTTGTTTATATCAAAAAAATTATATACGAATATTTTATCTCAATTTTTGAAGTGATTTAATATGAAATTTACAAATTAATATTATCTACACACAGTTTGACACATTAATATCTCGAACGTTTGTTGAAGATTATAAAAAAATTACAGACTCGATGTAATTAAAAGCAATAACTTCGTATATTTTTTTGACACAACCGCTTTATAATTAATCGTACGAATAGAAACATACCGTTGTATAATAAAGATGGATGAATTCGTTAATTTAATAACTTGATTAACTTATAGAAACATAAAAAGAAATAAATTTATTTGAATAATAATTCCTTTGTAAAAGCTTTACTTAAAGCTTTAGAGGGTAGCATATATTGTTGTTGGTACAAGACGAGATAAGAGAGTTATTCGTTACTCTTATACTCTGTGGTGATTGTATTATATTATGACAATAACCATAATTCTCTAAAATATCTCAATAAAATATCTTAAAGTATCATCAAAATACTATAAATTTATTGGACCAAATCTGTGGAGAGTTTTTCTTACATATATTTTTTATGAGAACGTCTTGATGATATGGGAAAATATTTACCACGTGTGTACATTTTATTTTCAGTAGTCTGTAATAAATTCGTTTTTTGTAACAAATTCCATTACATATGTTATATACTTCATGTTGTTGGCGTTCAATTTCAATGTGTTAACAAATTGGCTTCTGTTTATCAAAACCGAATAATTATAGCAAGAAAATTTTGCACACTTTCAATACAAAGAAGATCCGTTTGTACTTTATGCAATAATCATGTTGTTATTTTAGGTGGTTATTGAGTTACCAGACATTACTTCATATAGAATAATATTTTTTCTCCTTTATTGAACCAATTTTTAATGACTACTAAATATTTAAATTTGCACTTAAAAAAACATACCTCGAAAGTTGAAGACATACTCCCACATCCTAATTGCTATTCAGAATATCTCAAAAATAAATTCAAGTTTGCTTTATTTTATCAAACTTCGTAGCGTTTTGTTGACTAAGTATCAAAATGGATTGTCTTAGTATCAAAGAATCTAAATAAAGATATTTTTTAATGGCATTAAACAAGCTATAAAGATTAAAGGTGATGAAAAGAACAAACGGTTTATGCTTAAATATATTTTAAAATATGTATATACTTGTTAACTATAATGAAACGTTATGGTGGTTGAGTGAAATAGTTCGAAATTGTCACGTAAATGTAGGTTCCATTCCAAATACATCTCATAAAGTGCAGCCAAAGAAAAAATATCAATAAAACATTTACCAGGAGAGGAGAAAAGAAAATAAAAAACTACTTTTATACGAAATTCTGCCGAGAGTATATATTTTTTTACAAGGATTCTATTCATTAAACATTCGATAATCATTAAAAACTCTTAGAAAATTTCTTTATTTATTACTAAAGATTCTCAGAGAATGGGGCAATCTGGAGTATCTTCCATTTGAAGGTATTGGTACTAAAACGGTACATATGATCATCCTACATCCAATATCCGTGAACATTAGCATCTCAAGCGGCTCGGCAGATGCAATCAAAGTATTTGGTTCGCTTGTCTAATTACGTAGAGAGCTCAAATGGAATTGATGAACCTGAAGTGTTCAAAAATTATTGCTTACAAGTCATTTTAAGAATTTTATTTGTACGTAACCATTCTTAATAATATTAAAGAGAATGTAGAATTAAGAATAACCTGAGTCCGTGATAATTTTGCAGATGACTTATTTTGTTAACAGAGATTCATAGAGCAATTAATAAATTAAATACATCAGCACGTAGTGATATTTGTTTGAAAGTTATTTCTTTTTATTATGAAACTTTTAAATTGATAAAATCATATATGTATAAAAAAAAGTTTATATGAAAATAAAGAAAAAGTCCCGGTATATGTCGATAATTTTTGAAAAGAAATGTTTAATTCCTTATTTGAATTTCCTAATTTTAAGTTGATACAATTTGGGCTGCACTTCGATATACCTCGTATATAATAAATATGTGCATTCTGTATTCTTACGATTTATTTTAAAACCAAAACAAATTTGAAATTTAAAGACATGGATAGAAATATAAGGATAAAGTAGGTAATCTTGATTCATGATAATATTTAATTCTATGTAAATGTTTTTTATACATTATAAAAAAAAAAAAACGAAAACATTCAAAACTACATGCCAGCTAAACTTTGACTGTTTTGTAAATAATATATCCTGGTTTCTAATCAGTAGCAAATCGAACTTAAGTTTACTGATCACAGACAAGCTACAGTCATTATCATTTTGCTTGCATATATATATAGCCTCCAATATTCCTAACGGTTCCATGGTGTAACGGTTAGCACTCTGGACTCTGAATCCAGCGATCCGAGTTCAAATCTCGGTGGGACCTGACAATACTTTTTAAATATGCATCAGTTATACTTTATTTTCAATATAATTTATTTTTATTTGCATAAAGTTAATCGATATAAATTACTTAATATATATATATACATATATATATATATATATATATATATATATATATAAATATATATATGTTAGATACAATTCCCTGTTAAATAAGAAATATAAGATTAACTTGATTCTTTATCAATTTTATAAAAAAAAGTCCCCGCGTGTAAATTATGAGAATTATTTTAACTATTTAAATAATGATAAAACTCTTACGAAGAAAACAAATTATGATAGAGATGCTGATACAACTCTATTCCTTTCCTCTCTTCTCTTTACTAAACGATAATATTTAGAATCGGAATACGCCAAGAACATGTAACGTGTCTTCCATCTCTCGTTTCATATGAACCTGATCACGACTGCTGTACAAACCTAAACGTTGGCTAAAATTTAAAATAATATTATAATAAAAAACGACGCTTATCCAAAAATGATTCTTCGATTTAAACGTTTATTTTTATATGTTATCTATTCATTATGACGTCACGTCACATCATTCTTTACAGATCACTTATAAAACCCTTAAAAACAATACAAAAATATCTGTCTCTTTTTCTTTTGCACGATGAAGGACATTTCAATTATTTTTATTATTAAAATTGTGCTCTTAAAATACTTTTATGATTTTAATAAAAAAAATATAATTAAATTAAGCTATCATACTGCCTAATTACAAAAGTATAAATACTTTCAAATGGAAGTTAAAACTGAACGTAGATTTTAATTGTGACGCAAAAATGAAATTTCAACAGAGGTCTTAATTTAATAATCCAGAGAATTGTATTAATCTCAATGTCTCTCAATTGGAACTGCTATAAACATTGTTGATATCGACAAGGATAGAGTCAGTGTATGGTTTTACGTAGTTAAAACTTAATGAAACACTATAATTACAACGATTATTTTATTCATGAATATTTCTTAACTTAGTAAATAATAAATATATTAGTTACATAAAATTATATGAAACTATAAATATATAATAAAATGGATAGTAATCCTAATTCGTTTAATAAGAAACACTATATTATTTCATTGTGTTTGTTAGAGGGGCGAAACTTTTACCTTTTCGTAAGTTATGAATATAATATAGATAATAATTATTGAGTGCCGGCTGAACAAATAAAATGTGAGTTCGACGATTGCATTGAATATTTTGATTATTTTTAATATCAATTCATATAACACTTAAATAAAGTTAATAATAGTTATACAAGGTCTTAGTATAATAAGGAAATATGTACCGAACTTTTGTTCCATATCAAGTGCACACGCTTTAAATTTTTGGTTCAAAGACACTACTCCTTTAATAAAATTTTAAGTTTTATTTTTAATTCACATTAAAATTATGAGTCTTAGTTTTTCGTAGTTTAACAAATCATAAAACAAACCTCTTAAGACTAGATGTTCATAGGACTAAGTCGAAATAAAGCCTTTGGTCTATATAATTTTCTATAAGTACAATTCAAGAATCTTTTCATTTGTGTAAATATCATAAACAGTTTATATATTCGATCTAAATATCTCTAACATCTAACTAACAAAATATTTTTGTATTTTTTTTTTTAAGTGAAAGGTGACAAACGAGCAGACGGCCTACTTGGTGGGCAGTAGCCACCGTCGCTCATGGACAACCGCAACACCTCTGTTGCGGATGCGTTGCCAACCTTGGATAATTAGTAAGAGGGAGGGGTAGGCATAAGGAGATGACAGGAAAGGGTGGGAACAGGGAAAGGGCAACCGGCTCTCTCACTCTTCGGACGAAACGCAGCCTTCTGCAGATCTTCTGTGGGTGGGTGGTACTTCCCCGGTCAAGCCAGCCCCTGTTCGATCTGTAGTTACTTGACCACAGCTAGGCTCTACCACCTATCGACATTGTATTTTTTTTTCAATTTCAATCTCTACAATACTATTTGTATTAATTGATGTTTGAATATTGTAAAATAAAATTACCTTTTTTTATTATTTTGGCACAATTTCAAAAAGTTCAAATAAAACTATGCCTTTTCATATTATCCACATTATGTGAGGCAGTTACAGCCATACCATAATTCATATTCAATAATAATTTATCTCCGATATTGGATCACGTTACAATATTAAATTAAAACACCTTAAATTGCCTTTCAGCACAATTCGAGTGCGCTCGTTGGGGTAGATTTTAAATTTGAATTTAATTCAAATATTAGTTTTATTTAAAAAATATATATTTTAAAAATATATTGAACTGTAATATGTTTAATCCTATCGTTTTGTGGTGAAGTGCAGACAATTATTTACGCTTAAGTGGACTTTACTTTAAAAAGATTAGAGTGAAATAGTTGTTGTAACATGTTACAACTATTTTAAAGTTATTGGGTGTACTGAAACGGTACGTATGATCATCTTACATCCAATATCCGTGAACATTTGCATCTCAGGCGGCTCGGCAGATGTAGCAATCAAAGTATTTGGTTCGCTTGTCTAACTACATATACAGAGCTAAAATGAAATTGATGAAGGTGAACTGTTCAAAAATGTTAGCTTACAAGTAATTTTAGGAAGATATTAAAATTAAATATTCTAAATAATATTAAAACAGTCTTAGCTTAAGATTATCTGAGTTAACGTTAATTTAATTAAGGAGGAGGAGGAAAAAGATAACTAGCAACATTTATGTAAACAAAAATAATTATTATACATATATTAACTATGACTAAGTTAAAAATAGACATTAAAAAGATTAAATAAATATATAATCAGTTTTCTTATAGTAAACCATTCTATAGATGTTTAAATTGGATATTAATTTGTCTGCGGTTTGTCAGAACGTGCTCTGAAGTCTGGACAGAACATGATTACTCAACCGAAATGGTTTACAATAATCGTCGTCTGCATCCATTTTCATATTTTTAATTGAAAGTAAATCATCTCAAACTCTAGCGTCAACAGAAACTGGGTATACTATAAAGGTCTCTCAAAAACTTTTAATAAATAATGAATTCAATGGATTATTGTAGTCTAGTCTAAGATGTCTATTATTATGCGAAAGTCGTTTCTGAAGACTTCTGTTGTTAATTCTTACTCATCTTTCGTCCGATGTACATAACAAGAAACAAGTCTAACTGACAAATACTTTCATCTCATATGAACGTGTACTGTAAATATGAATCGTGCCACGATTACTTTAAAGTAATATAATCGTGTAGAAAAACCAAAACACCACCCAGTCATTAACATGATACAAAATTAAGGCTCGTATGTTGACGCAAGATATATCTATCAATAATGATATGCTAACAGAAGAGATTATATTTACAAAAATAATACTCTATACACCAGCGACAACGATAACAAAAATATTTCTTAACATAACCTTATCAGAAAAGCCAGTACAGAGGATATTACATAAATTAACTGTATACTATTTCAACTTCATAATAGTTTTAAAACTTACCCCATCCCAAATTTTTTCCTTCCTACACCCTTGTTACTGGACACAACATGAAAAGTTATTATGGAGGTCTAAATATTAACTTAGTCTTCTGGGAAATACCTTTTCAATACACTAAAGTTAGTAAATAGGCACTGAGCTAGACATGTGTAACTAATTTATTTATTAGACCTTCTACTGGGAAATATAAGTTTGTTCCCTAAAATTATTATGTAAAACTTATTGTTCATTATAAATAAAAATAGTTGTATTAAGATTAAATCATAGAAATTTATGGTGTTATGGTGTTAAGTATTCAATCATACAGTGACAATTTATATCTGTACTTGTTAAGATTGAAGTCATTCGGTGTAAGAGGCGTGTGGTATTCATTTTTATCAAATATCACACTATTAGCAAATTTATCTCATTGTGCATGTTTAATAATTCTTGGTCACATACAAAGTGATGCTTTATAAAGGTTTATAAATTTCTCCTTTTTCACTTATATATCAAAAGTGGCAAACAAGCAGATGGCCTACTTAATGGAAGGTGGTCATAGTCGCCCATGGACATCTGCAACATAAGAGATGTCGCGGTTTCGTTGCCGACCTTGATTGTAAAAGAGGGAGAGGAAATGACGGGAAAAGGGAAAGCTTACCCAACTCTCACTCATCAGACGAAACACAGTCATTAAAGGCCACTTTACGCCAATTGTTTGTGAGAGGGTGGTACTTCCAGCCAACTCATGTTCGAGCTATGGTAGCATGCCCACAGCTAGGTTCTACCACCATTAATATTATTCTCCATTGTTAATAAATATATATTTTAAATTGTTCAACATTTAATGAAAGACCTAAATAGATTAAAATTTTCTGAATAAATTTATTATACCTCACATTAACGTAATATAGGACATTTGTGTGCTTGTACGTGAAAAATTCATTTGAATATTAACATACACTTCTTAGAAAAGTACTTTTACGTCTCAATCTTGAGCAAAGTTGTAAGTGAAGCTGTGCACTATCCTGGATTGGTTGCTCTGAGGTAGGATATGTTCGTTGTGATGTTTCACTTGTTATGAGTGTCTCATTTCTTAAGATTGTTCTACATAGCGGTTATGTTAATATTAATGACAAGTAACTTAAAAAATGTAGCAAGAATATATAGGTATAATAATACACAGTACAGCTTATATTATATAAAAAATATAAACAATTATTACATAAAAATGTTTTTTTTATATTACAAGACCGTCTTTACGTAAGAAAATAAAAGTTAAGAGATAAACATACAGTTAATAAATTTCCAAATTGTATAATTCTTGTCATTACTCCTGACGTAGATTCGATTTAAATGTAGTTTGCTTCAATAATAAAATAAAAGTTTTATTAATTAAAGCTAAATCTTTAATTACGAAAATACCAACTGTTGTCGATGTATTTGACAACTTAAGTTATATGATGAAAATTTGTTATAATATATTATAAAACTCTATATTCTATCTAGTCAAATAAACTACTACAAATTTTTACTGTGAACTAAATATTTACATACAAAATAAAATATTTGAACCATTTCATTAATTTAACTAAATGTGATGATATAGTTTTTATTAAAAATATAAAAGATATATATTAGCTCATTTAACTGTATTAATAAAACAAAATGCTATATTTTTTATTTATATAAACATCTTTACGGATATTAATTTCAAGTAAGACGTATAGAGCTAAGCTAAGCATAAACTAGTATTAATTTTTACAGAACGATAATCTGTATGCCACACTAAGTGCACACCTTCCTAGCGTTGTTACTTTTAGTACTTTTAATATTTAAAAAAGTGGCGTAAGTTACTCATTATTCTATCCTATCTGGTATTGAAACTGCCATCAATATAGCTCCAACTGATTCAAAGCTAATACGCAAATATATTATTTTGGTATATGCACACTGTTTCGTACCTATGCATTAACTAAAATAATGTAGTATTACAAACAGGCACTGCAATTTTATTTAATTGTTTAGTAAAATAAAGAAAATGTATAAATTACAAATTAAATTTGGGCCTCAAATATAATGTTTTGACCTAGATTCGCTTAACCGTAACATAACTTTCATTTGCGCAATAACTTGTTGTTGTGAAGGGTAACTGTATCACAATTACATCAGACCATTCACCAGCTCCGATAGCCGTGATCGTCTAGTGGTTAGGACCCTACGTTGTGGCCGTAGTAACCCAGGTTCGAATCCTGGTCACGGCAGCGAACAGCTGTCGCGGCGGAGAATATATTTTTTTTGTTTCATTTTTATACACATATATGACTTAATAAAAAAAAATAAGTTTTAAATTTCACATCATATATTCTCAAAACAATTGCGTTGTTATATTTTTCTTAATATTTTCTTCTTTTTTTCTTACACTTAGAGTTATTTATGACGTCATAAATATATTAAATAAATTGTTTTGATACATCTTTTTATTCGTTTGGTTTATCATTTAAATTTGAAGTAATTGTCTAATAATGTATGTCAATTCAAGTTAAAGATTCAGATAAAATAAAGGAAATTATTAATTGTATCATACAATGGCATTTAAAAGGAGGATTATACTAAAAAAACATATACAGTGAAATTAATAGTTTTCCTAAAATAAATTTCCTTACCATAGAGGTGTATTAATGATTTTTTTTTTATATATTAAAAATCAAGCAACTGAAAGCTATATTCTGCTGCAATTCAGAAAGTTTGTAAAAACAATATAAGAAAAATTGAATATAAACATATCAACTATTACTTGGCAAAATGTGATGCCTCAAATAGGTTACGCTCGCTTTATTAAAATGTTAGTAAAACATATGGACTAGAAAGTTTTAAAGACGAGAGGAAATAATTTGTAAACTATTTCGCTTTAAACTACAATATCACGTTGCATGTTCAAAGGACCATAATATATTTCATACTCAGGCCATATGTTAAAAGCATGTCCCATTTCTATACAAACATTGTTCACGACATTTATATATATTTTTATCAGAAGTTGTAATGATTTATTTGTTATAATTTGTAATAAAAAACATATAAGTACATACACTACAAGGCGATCTCATACCGTTAAACAGAATTTGATAGTAACTACGACAAAGTTCAAAGGACCCTTGGTACGTGAAGACATAGTGTAGATTACTGCAATTTTTGTAATTTTATCATTTCCCGATGTCTAAGATTCTGTCATGTATCTATTTGAATGAAAATAAAGTTTTCGGATACTAGGCGTTGTTAATTATTTCTTTAACTTCACAATCCTGAAGTGATCACGGGCAGATGACTTAAAATTGATGCTGTCTTATCTACCTTAAACAGTTATAATAAAACAGTAAACAGTTGTAATAATAATAAACAGCTGTTTGACAAAAAATATAAAAAGAGGGACGAAAAGTAATTAAGTAATGAGATCTAAGATTTTCGCGAGTATTCATTTAAATAAAACTAGTATTATTCGGATTTACTACGCGGATTTTATTATTTAAAAACTACATAATCCCGACGTTTCGGTTACTTTGCAGCAACCGTGATCACGGGCAGACGAGGTGTGAATGTCTGTCAGTTGGTCCTTGTTATTTTAAAAAATAAGTAATTAAGTAGTTTGTAACAATAATTGTATTTATTAAAATGTAACAATTGAACAAAAGTAATATTTTTATGAATTTTCATTTCACAAGTAAAAAGATATTTTATTGATAATAGTGAATATTAATGCAAAAATTTTATTATTTTGATATTTTTAATAAATATCTTAATAGATTACTTATATTGTACTCGCAGATGTGTCCTCAATAAGAGCACTCCATCAATAAGCTGATGAGTCGTTCAGATGACAAGTAATCAGGTAGAGCGACAGCCAATAGACTTACTGTCATCGACACATGAAGCAAAATACAAAACTAAAATATATATTATTCTCATTTTGATTGTACATACATAAAATACATAAAGAAATATTAATTTATAAAGTACATATGTATATAGAAACAAAAGCTAAATAATAACAAGAACAAGTTTTTTTTACGCTTTAAAGCATTTTATATAATTCAAACCCGGGTCGCGAGAAACTTAACTGGGCGGTCGCGGGCCTTTAACCTCCAGGCAACCACGACTTATCTAATCATATACTGTATATTAATACTGAAAGTTGAATTCAATTCTTCATAATTTTGTAATGATATGCAAGATTGAATTGAATAATATCGTATTTAAATTTTATAGTATGGTGTATAAACTACTAGTAGTACTAGTACTACCAGTACTACTAGTATAAACTTAGTGTTGTAACAATATTTATGTCAAAAAAATATAGATAAGTGAAAGGAACATTTCAAAACTTAATTTGAGATGCTGTCATCTTTCTGAATTTCGTGAACTATAAAACTTTGATATTTTATTTCAGTTGTTTGTTAACAGAGTTGTAGAACGTTTCCTACTATCTATCTATAATATGGAACATATTCAAATAAATAATTAAATTATTATTATAACCAAATTTAACAGTGATATCAATTTATATATATCGTATAATCCGATGTTTTTAAAGTTTGATAATAAAAGTTATCCTTATTATATAACGTTAATGAATTAAGAGAAAAAAAATCGTGAGTTTTATATGGAAGTTTTTTAATGTAGTAACTTTAAGACGCTTCTAACTTAGAAGCATATAACTAAACAGTAAAAAAGATATGTCATAAAACGTAATGAAGAGGCACATTAGATGTAACAGGTGTCCGGTTTTTTTACGATAATGGAAAGGCTATGTACCTACTCATGTTTTAAGTCTTTAAATATAAATGTCTCACAATAATCAACCATCTTAAGACTAACTTTTTAAACTAACTACTATAAAAAATTCTAGATTTATTCCAAATTGATTCTACTTTATAAATATTGAAATTGTAATTCAATTTAATAGTTATAAAATTTACTTTGTATAAAAAAATATATTTTTAGTTGGATCTATCCCTGAAATTATGTGATTTCAATAGAAGTTTGGTCGCAGGTTTAGCTCTGCAAGTTGAAGTCAAGTTTAAACTCAATTGGGAGGGATTAAGTACATTCGTACTGTTTAACAGAGAATAGATAAACTAGGATTTAACTATAGCTAGTCTATGGTTAAGCTAATTGAATTTATGTAATTTCAGCTACAATAGATCGAGGGCAAGTCTCACTGAAGACACGTCACTTTTTTAAATAAATATGCGGGTAGTTGAAAAATATTTAAACTTTTTTATTTAAAAAAACAAATGACTGACTAACAAATAAATAAATAACTTTTATAAAAATAATTAATTGCTTAAACAAGTACAGGTTCAAGTTCATTTAATTTTAATAGATAAGGAAGATTTTTTTTTTACTTTCGAAATTCTCACTCTAGGAGATGTTCATAAAGGAATGTTTTTTATTAACCTTTTTTCTTAAGGCGCTCGGAACTCATTCAATGAATATTAAAGCAAAAAACTTTCTTCTAGTCATATCATGTCATATAATATTCGGATGCTAGGTCAGATAAAAGAATAACTTAAGAAAAATAGGAATTATTTTTCTTGAGTTATTATTAAAACATCTATCACAAGGCTTTGAAATGTGACACTTTGTATTATTTAACCCAAGTATACTTTGAAGCACAACATAAAGGTACTACATTAAATTATTTTTGTATTTATACATTATTGCAATATTGGTGTAGATAACTTACACTTTATGTAGTGATTTATTTTCGTATGCCATAAAAAGTACAAAATTAACTCATATATAAAAAATCCTCTCCAATATGAAATTAAATTTTTGGGTTTTAAAATTCTTCAATAAACATGCTTAAAATCTATTTAATTAGGTAATATTGCCAAGATTATTCACAAATTTATTTCGTAAGTTTATCACATATTCAAATAATTATCTAGAAGAAAATCATGAAGACAATGTATTATGCATTAGTGCTGCCCTTAATCAAATTTTAGATTGACCAATCACTTACGGTTGATGTAACCTTAATGTTAAAAAAAAACAATCCATTCAATAAGGATACATAAGTCACTAAGATAAACATATATAACCTTAACCATCTCCGCAAGCTTCTAAAAATCAATTTTATTAAAACAAAAAAATGTTTTCTTTTTGTTATATCAAGCCAAATCGTATCGGTTGTAGGAGGAAGGCGAGTAAGTCGTTGTACCACCCCGTGTGCTCATTAGGAGAAGACATCGATCGACAAGCTGCGATAATGCTTGAATGACAAGTAATCAGGTGAGAGTGATGGCAGACATACTTTGCGGCATCTGACATTTGATAAATTAAATGTTTAGCACATTTTCCAAAATGTTATATGTATTACTCTATGCCTAAATTATTTCCAAGCTAGATAATATTAATATTGTTATGGGTAAGGTTGCACTCAATATCACACTCATTTGAAAATTGAAATATCAATGATTGCATATAAATGACAAAAGTTTAAATATAAATGTAGATAGATTTAAAAAGAGACACTTTCCACCCTATCCAAAGTTTTCTCCTTCAATATATTAAAATGTGTTTACCTTCAAGGCTACAAGTTTCCAAGTCAGTAATAATTAACGTGGTAATATAAAGACCAATAGTATCCTTTTTATCTATTTTTATTTAAAACTCTGCATATAAATATAAAGAGATATTTTAGAGAAAATAAGAATATTTTAAAAATTAAACACGGTCGTTAGTTTCTCTTAAGAGTGTCTTAGATTAAGAATTTGTTACAAACTCTGTTTCTCCTATCACTGAAGCTAGCTGTAAAATCTTACAGTTCACTATAAATGAAGAAGAATTGAAAATGTTAGTAGTTATTAATTTATTCATCCTAATACCTTCAAAATTGATTATATAACTGAATAGAAATTTTAAGAGTAAATATATCACTACATTTACCAGATTCAAGATATGCATTAAAATATTTTAAAAGAATAAATTTTTCTGTTGTTTGTCAATTTTGTTAATAACTCTAACAATTAATTTTCATGAATAGTATTGAGAATACTTATGGACATATTAGGAATAATAAAACACAATCAAGAATCATATCAAACCTTTTTTCTCTTATAATTATTAATACACAGGATTATGCATATACAAAACAAATTTTTGTTCAAAAATTACACAACTTTTTTTTCAATTCAACATTTCGTTTCATTCATCATCATTCAACATTCATCTATACTCAAAGATTATAAAATATTTATAACACTATGTTTAGAAATATTTTAACGAAATATAATGTAAGAAATTAAGTGAATGTGGTAAATATTAATCAGACGACAATTCTCAAACATTTGGTGTTCACATAAAAGGAACATGCACAATCTATTTCCAATATCATCTGCATCTCGTACCACATCTGTATCTCAAGGGGCATGTCCGAGATAGAAATCAAATTAATCGATTGTCTATTTATAGATAGTTCAATTGATGGATGTTGACTGTTCAAAACAGTAGCTTACAAGTCCTTCTGGGTCTGTAGTAAATATTGTTAAAATAATTTACAGTAAATTCAACAATAGTCGATCTAAATATTAAAGAGAATACTAGCTTTTATTAAAATAAATTTAATATCTCATGATAATATTTATGTTTAACTAGCGAGGAATGTGATTTATTGATGCTATTATCATAAATAGGCTCGTAGCTATTGATTACATTAAAAATGGTAGAGTAAAAAAACTTGCAACTTGCAGGGATAGATAGATTTGGTTATATCGGTTAAATTGTTATAACTAGAGCATTTAGACACGTACTCGTACATATACGTGAAAGAAAATAGCACATAATGTGAATAACGTGAAATAAAACAACATAGTATCGTATAAATGAAACTAGTATTTTTCGGATAAACTACGCGTAATTTATTTTTGTAAAAATCGAGATGTCATCTCGTCTGCCCGTGATCACGGTTGCTGAAAAGTAACCGAAACGTCGGGAGTATTTAGTTTTTTACAAAAATTAATTACGCGTAGTTTATCCGAAAAATACTAGTTTCATTTAAATGAATAAAACTCGCTAAAATCTTAGATCTCATTATAGTATCGTATGTAGAGTAATGGCAATGGTCTAATTTTTATCAGAACATATTAAATGTGACGATTAAAAAATAATTAAAAAATATTTTTATCAGAGATATTTTAGGGAACTCTAAAAAAAACAGAATAAAATTTACTTAATTCGGCTTATTATGTAAAGAGGGTTTTATTAATCAAAGTCTACATATTCTTAAGATTTAATTGAGATTAGTATTGGAGTTTAGCGTTTATTTAAAATAATTGTTATGTAATTTTCATAGAAAACTATAATCTTGGAAGTTATATACGTTTAGTATTGTTAAATAATATATCATATTAAATTTAAATATAACCAAATGGTGATAAAACACATGTCACATGAATCATAATCATCACAAGAGTAAGTGTATGATTATTACATTCTAGCTTTTATAAAAATGTAGTTATAATCACTTTTCCTATAGTAAGCCATTGCATTGATGTCCAAATTGGATATTACTTTGTCTGCGGTTTGTCGGTACGTGCTCTGGACACAACATGATTACTCAACACTGAATAGCTTACAATCAACGTCTTCTACATTCACTGGCTTGTCCGTAATTAGAAATCTCTACATAACGAAAAAAATTTCAAAACCATTTATTTTACACTGGCTTTGTAAAAAATATTGACTACACCAATTATACATTTCTAATTTTTGATTCTAATCTATTAAAATAATATTAATTATTTTAATTTAGTTTTAAAGGGCACCTTTGTTTAGATTTTGTTTTTCTTGCAATCGCCAATTTTCCTGTGAAGCCTTTAGTCTTCAACATTAAATATCTGCTTTAGTGTCTTTTAAAACACATTTGCTATACTTTATTATTCCAAATGACAAAAATACAACTCATGCCAACATATAGTGTCTTCAAAACCCCATAGAACTATTTGGTTATGGTTTTGTATTCCCTCGATAACAATATATAGTGTGTGATCACATTAAGTAGGTAGATTATTAGGTAGGTGGATAATGATTTATTTGCTGACTGATTTTCATAATATCCTTAATCTATATAAATTCTTAAAGTTATTTTTCTCATATAAATACATTCTGACGCTTAAAGTAAAAACTGAGAAGGGTTCATATATTTATTTTTTCCACATTTTAATTTCATTTAAAAAATTATAAAATTATTATAACAACACATTTCCTTTTTTTATAATGCACAGATTTCTCAGTACAAATGTACAAGGGAGTGCCGTAAATATTAGTTGCGAACCATTTTCGGTTGAGTAATTATATTACGTCCGCAGCACGTACCGGGATACCGCAAAATACTATACAATTTAAACATTAATAGGATGGCTTGCTGGGTGATAATAGATTAGACGTGTGTACATATCCATACAAATATTTTATATTGTATTTCAATTTCAATTCAATTATCCTTCCATAATTTAAAGATAATGAAAGGCATTCAAAGATATGTATTCGTTTTTACTTTTAGAACGCAAATATATTTAATAAGCGAACCTGAAATACTCACCTCAATGGCATCTCGAGATTATACCTACTTTGAATAATAAAATCTAAAAGAGAGAAAAAGGTGGAATAAAAATAACCTTTTGCGAATCGCTTACAAATAGCTATATAGATAATTTAATTCAAATACCTGTTATAAATGATATATGTATTTATATATATGTATATATATATATATATATATATTTTTTTTTTTGACATACTACGCTAAAAAAGGGACAGTTTCATTACTTGTACTGTAGAAACGTGATTGAACTAAGTGATAATTATACCTATTATTCGTTATTAAATATCTTATAGTTGAATTTAAAATCATCTTCCACGACATATATATACATATATACGACTATGTAGTCTATCTCCGTCATTCCAATTTATCAATTAAATGCATTCCTTACTCTTTAGTCTTTAATGTGTTAATATTCAACTTTTATTACAATAAATAGAGGTAACCGCTAAAAATGATGATATTATTAAATGTTAAATTTATTTGTATACAAACTAGTATGTTTTATTTCAATGTGTAGATCGCTAGCTGTTAAATTTATATATTATTTAGTACAAACAAAAAAGGACTTGTAAACTGCTATCAACTGTTCTTTAAGTAGACAATCGATACAAATACTTACATTTCTGTGTCTGCCATACCTCTTTAATGTTGAATGTGATGTTGATAAGTAAGACAATAGGTTCACTGCATTATTATTATATGAGTAATTCAATGTTTAAGTATTTATTTTGTAATATATATTCCTGTTAGCCCGATGGGTTTGACAGTGTCACCGGGAGTTTAAGATTTTATCTTGTTTAAATTTTTGTGAAGCGATGTGTTATTTTTCTCGATACATAAGGTTCCTTATATGAATGACGCAAATTCTTTGTCATTTTGATAATGTTATAGACTAGAAGTACAATATTTTATAAGAATAATTTTCCAACTTTGACCTCATAGAACTGTTATTTATGCCAATTGCATTGAG
This sequence comes from Danaus plexippus, assembly GCF_018135715.1. Taxonomy (NCBI): domain Eukaryota; kingdom Metazoa; phylum Arthropoda; class Insecta; order Lepidoptera; family Nymphalidae; genus Danaus; species Danaus plexippus. The sequence continues at coordinate 8,193,483 of NC_083537.1, read as the reverse complement.
AATTTTGGACAGAATTGATATGATTTATTTTTTATTTTTGAAAAAACACGTCCTTATAACAAACAAACAATTCCTCAAAGATGGCTTAAAATCACATAACAAGGGTATTCATTCTAAGCCTCTTGTTCCATCAATATCTCCTGCTTACTACCTTGAATGAAATGTGTACTAAGACATTTAGATGAGTGCTTATATCATGAAATGGTTTTCACTTAAGGGTTTTGAGAGACAAGTTAATTTTAATTAATATTAAAGATGTTTTAGTTTGAACTTAACAATTATTTCCATAATATGAATATTTTATAAAATCTATGTAAATGTATATACATTTCTTAATTCACCCACCATAATATTACTTTCAACTTATGAGTTTACATTAAAATTAATGAGAATCAATCCAAATATTACTTTATAATTTCACTGTATCAACTCAATTTTAATGTACTAATAATAATGAAATACATTAACAAAATAATCGAATTATGTAAAACATAAAATAATTCTAGAGCAACTGTCTCCCATACAATACTCTTACTAAGGTCAGGATGCTTGTAATCTTCTTAACTGTAAACACTTGCTCTGTATATTAGGGTTTACGAGGGGTTTAGACAAATAAGTACATTTGTATATAACATTGTACTTCCCTGTATTGGTTTTTTCTAATTAGCGAAAAAGAGTTGCATTACAAATATTATCGCGTAAGTAAAAGTGATGCTTTTAAAAGGTTTATATTCTTCTTTGAAATTATACAACTATAACAGATGATATTGTCATCCCTTATTACAGTCAGTATCTAAGTTATTAAAAATGAAAAGGCTCCAACGTAGTTAGACACGTATTATTTTAAATTTATACATTTCTTTCTGAGCTCAACTCTGATGTTCACGCTGACGGAGTCGCGGGTTGAAGTCTGGGAATATAAATAGACACGAGAGATACTGTGTAAAAAGTTAAATAAGAACAGTTTGGCGACAAGAAAGATTATTTTATTTAAATTTCTCTTTGCTAATTTCGTTATTTAGCTGACTAACATTTTACGCTCAAGAACAATAATGAATTACAAATGAGAATTATTAAGCGTACTAAGTTTACACTTCGATATATCATAAATGATCAGAAAAACTGATTTCTATGGCTTTAGTTATAATTTGTTAATAGCAATGTCCAATAACACGCGTGATTTCTCTTTATTTCATTAAAATGATCCATTTATAAAGGTTTCGCATTTACGTTAAAATAACATTAGCGAATAAGTTGTTACGAAATCATTCAGTTTGCGTGTTAAGATTTAATAAAGCGATAATGAGAAAAGACTAAGGGATCATCATCGTGGTCATAAAAGTTATATTACTAAATTTATAAATACCTCTTATATTTTAATGTTGTGTTTTATTGTCTCGCTATGTTTCTCTTGTCTCGTTAGTTAGTTTGGTGTAGAAAAGAATTATTACACATAATTTTATATTGTTTGTTAAAATTTTCATTACATATTTATACATCGTAATGAAGTAGAGATTCTGGTAACTTCACAATTAAAAACGACGCCAGGCTTAATTTAACTTTTCAAAATAAATACGCTTTTATAATTAGGCAGCTTGACAAATTAATTTCATGATAATTAAATAAAAATTTTATTTATATATACCAAAAGAATTATACCTAAGGGAAACCAAATTTTTTCAAAAAGTTTTTTATATATTGAGATCTAAGATTTTCGCGAGTATTCATTTAAACGAAACTAGTATTATTCGGATTTACTAAGCGGATTTTTTTTTTTTTTTTTTAATAATAAAATCCGCGTAGTAAATCCGAATAATACTAGTTTCATTTTTTATATATTATCAATTAATCTATATAAAAAAAATTAAAAAGTCTTTTTATGTAATTTATAGACTATTTATTACCTTGTAGAATTTTTCATGGATAACCTTCCTAAATATGCTGAAAAAAATAATAGTTTCTAGAGCGTTTAATTCTTAAACATTTTCATTAAATACTCATTACTCATTCACTTCATTATATATAACGGCTTAGCTCGTATTATTGTTTAAATTATATTCAAAAACTGCCCATCAAATATTGGACTGTTAGTGTAAAATTAAGTTTTTCTATCTATAACATAAAGAATATACATACATACATACATACGATATATTCACGTTAAAAATTAAACCAGACGTGAAGGTTTCTGCAGAATTAAACTGAACAATATATTATTTACCTTCGAATTTTGGTTCAGGTAAGAAACCCAGAAATTCTGATCCAATTTAACCTTACTTGCCAGTCAAATTTGTACCTAAACGCTATTCTTAAAGTTTATAGCAATATTAAAAAGATGGAATTTAAGAAATTATAGACACATAAATATTTATAAAACTTGTTTTTGTTTATTGTCTTGGTAAAAAAGATGATTAAAGATGGAATATTGTAGAGATTTTGATCTTAAGTAAAAAAAATAGTTTCATGTCCTTAATTGAAAACTATAATATCATGAATTGAGCATAATTGTTAAATCCTAGTAAGCAGTGAAACGAAAGCTAACTCGTAGGAATTAGTGGGAAATATTTCAAATGTATTGAATTTTTCCTTGGTCATATTTACATATCTAAGAATTTTGCAACATATACATATCCGAATTGAAATATCAACTGTTATTGCTTACAACATATAGTTCTATTGCAAAAAAGTGCAATGTTATATTCATATTTTTTATATTACTTCAAAGTGTGCAATCCACATAGATTAAAAACAATAGGATAAGAATTTTGGCTCTACATTACGCTTACTACGTTTTCATGTACCGCTCTCCAGCCAATTCGTAACCACTATAAGCTACACACTAGGCCCGTGCTTCGCTTTTTAAATTCTAGAAAAAGATTCTGATGTTAGAAATCTTCCGTGAGTAAAACATTAGTATCTTTAAATTACTCACAGGTAGATGTGGGAGAGAGAGGTAGCCATCTTCATAAAAATATTATCAGTAGCAGTAAATCTTCAAATATTTCCTGTTTTACTATTAAACTAGGTACCAGCCCCGGCTTCGCACGGGGTCTTTACAAAAAATATAGCCTATTTAATTTTGAGAATTATTAAACTTATATTATGATAACTTTCAAATGGTACGCCCGATTTAAATGATTTAAAAACTAATTTACAGAAGCTCATGTAGGCTTGAAAACGAAGAAATTTATTTTTATAAGACTTAATACCGTATTTACGTAAATAGATTTCCAATATACGCTTTAGAAATACCAATTTTTAAAATTTGTAAGATGGATATAGTATCCTTAAGGTATAGATTTTCTGTAGACCTATATATTATTTGTTATATCTCAAAGACTTTAGACAGTGTTTTTGTTAAAAGCTCTAAGACGGCTCATGTTTTCCCGATATCTTAAAGTAACCTACAGATGGATCTAGCTGGCGCATATGAAAATTTTATTTCGACCTTTATAATATTGTCTAATATGTTACGTGACGGTGTCATAGTGATAGTTAAATTAGATATTAAAAGAATTACGGTGTAATCGCAGGTCGCGCTAAGCTTCTAAGTAAACTTGTTCATTCTACACGGGTCTGACTCAGAAGTTCCGTGTGAACAGACTTTTTAGTTTTATATTTCTTCTTCGAATATTTTAGAATATTGTGTCACTATTTGTTCACCCTTCGTACAATATAGTCGAACCAATTAATTGTAATTTAGATTTAAAATTAAATTAAGTCATTTAAATTTTGGTTTCATTGCATCCACCCACCGTCGAAATTATAATTAATGCTTCAGAATCGAATAGTCTTCAAGTAAAACAATTACACAAAATGTTCAAATTATTTTTTATTTATTCTATTATTTGATTATAACTATATCATGTGGAACATGCTTTATGATAAGTCTCATAAAAATAAGGACACTAAATCCGACAATAAAAATGAGTTCCAGAAAATTACAAGATTTTCATAATCTGTATTGGTAATTTCTAAAATTAAAAAAAGCTTTGCGTTATATGTTGATTGTAGTCTTCCTCTTACAAACCAAAATAAGAGAGAAAGAGAAATGATGAGATAATAAAAATAGTACTTATAGTTGTAATAGTAGTCTTATGGTTATTTTAAACCTCTTTTCGAGCACTTTTTTAATCTAAATATTTCGATTTATGTCCATATTAATGTAAAATGACTGCTTATATATGTACAATTTAAAAGATAAGCCATAAAAAAAATATACATCTACTACAGCACTACCGTATTTACGTTTTATTGATCTCCTATTTATTAGCGTATATTAATAGCAATTGGAACAAATGAAACTTATTTGAATTTTCTTGTAAAGTTTCGACTCAGTGTTTAAGTGTTTGGCATAAGCTCATTCTGTATTCCATTATAAAAATTTCTCAAGTCTATTTACCAGCTCATAATATGCGAACAAAAATATTTTGTTTCATATTTGTCTAAAATATAATTTACAAAATCTAAAGGTCCCACCGAGATTTGAACTCGGATCGCTGGATTCAGAGTCCAGAGTGCTAACCGTTACACCATGGAACCGTTGAGAGCTTTCAGGAAAGTTACCTAAAAGATAGTTAGATCGAATAAGACTTTCTGGGAAAAGTGAATTTAGACTTGACATTAAAAATTATATTGAACACGCTCAAGTATTTATAATAAGCTTCGATAAAGAAATATTAAAGCAAACTAACTATTCATTATAAACTTACGTCCTTCCCATTATATACGAATATTGCAACTTAATTATTGCAAAAAATTATATGAGTGAGTTTGTAATAGTAATGATGAAAAAACCTTCAAAAGTAAATTTGAAATTAATCTAGTTAGCTCTATGTATCAAAGTATGCTTTAGTACAGTAATTTTTAATTTTAAACTTCAGAATTACAAGTGATTTATTACTAAAATATTCATGATAGCAACCTTTGTTCATGGTATATATACACACATATTTATTTTTATTTTGTTAAGACAGTATATTATTATCCACAGAAAAAGTATGTAACGCCCAAAAAACCGAAAACGATTTCTACATATATGAAGATCTACAAAAGTATAAGTTGCTTCATGCTACGAAAACTTTTCGATTGTACTACAATAATATATGTCACAAGAATATTATAAACTCAAAAATTAGTAGGTTTTTAGAAACAGTTTTTTATTTAAAAAAATATTAATAGAGATAATATCAGATGTCTGAAACTGTTTATAACGAGCCTTGCTTTCCATACAGCAAACTAAATGAGAATAAATATATATAAATGAAATCTAATATTAAAAAATAATAATAATATCTAATTTGATTTCAATACTATAATTAAATATATTCGTGATACTTCTTTTACAATAAACATTTAAGTAAAAAAAAAGATAAATCACAAAGTTGGAGGGGAGTTTGGGAGGTAGCCAAAAAAAAACAATAAAAAAATTATCAGGCTTACATATTCACTAGTATTTCTTCAGAAATGAAAGTGAACTGGTTACATGATTCATTAATAATAATGAAAATGATATGTACCCAAAGATTGGAAAATGAATGTCAATGACCTTGATGGAAAGATGACTTGAGACTCGTAGTTGAATAGCTTTGGAAAAATAATTTTATTAAAAAAAAAAAACATTTACGTCAATACAACTATTTCCTTAACAATTTGGGCAGTTTTGCAAAATCAGTACATGGCTTATACTTATAATATCAAAAGAGATGTTATTGCATAAAATTGTAGTTTATAAACTTTTAAAAACTTAATAGGAAAAATTATTATCTAAATTCAATAAGCATTTATTTAAAAGCAGAAAGGGGGTGTTGTTAAAATCAAATGAAATGTAAAGCACAATGCCACGCTTAAGTCTGAATATCCGGATCAGTAGATCGTCTAAATAAAAATAAGCTCAATGCTTGATCAACTGGAAAGGTGATAAAAAAATCAAAGTGAAGCTCGGACTAATTGCTGTCACTAATAATATTTAAAAAAAAATGTGTTTAAATAATGAGATCTAAGATTTTCGCGAGTATTCATTTAAATGAAACTAGTATTATTCGGATTTACTTCGCGGATTTTATTATTTAAAAACTACATAATCCCGACGTTTCGGTTACTTTGCAGCAACCGTGATCACGGGCAGACGAGGTGACAGACCTCAGGTGACAGACCTTGGAATTATTTGATATGCTTATTTTGTATGAAAGGTTTGTTTCAAACCCCATATTCTTTTTCCAACTGAAAATTGTGGTTTCTGAAAAATCGGATATGAATTTTAACTAACTTTAATAAGATAAATTTTAACATTAATCATTTTTATACATATTGGACAATAAATCGCTGTTCCTGTTGGAAAATTAATCCTAAAACGATCTTACATATCATTATTATCTAATATCATCAATTGCATTTGTTGTTCATCTCGAATATGGAATAATCTTTTGTCTCTTCAAAATATTTCTGAGAAAAAACTATACACAGCTACACTTAAAGTACAAGAAAACAGTTCAATGTAATTGAGTGCTAGCTGTACTAATAATATAATATATAGGTATGCCAATCATGAATTTACAGGAAGAATATTTCTTTTAAGATAATTTGACATATAAAATTGTTATTATTCAATCCGTAGATGTTCTAATGCAGTAAAGATTTAAAATCTACCTAAAATATAAGCATAATGTTGGATAGGCGTTCAATACATTTATCTGGTTTTTTCAGTAAGCGTTAATGTTTTCTTTTAAGGAAATAGGCAGATGTCCTTGGCCGAACAGATGTCGATGCTATGACGTTATTATCGATTTGCCGGTTTAAAATTTCTATTCCGCCCTTAGATAAGGTAATAGTCATAAAAATATGAATACTTCTGATTAAAGGGTCGTTGCGGTTGTGAAAAGACGATTCGATATAAATTTGTATTCTGTTTTAAAATTTTGTGCGATATTTTTAACACCGTATTTTCTTTTATCAAACGACGCTTTGATGTTTTAAGTGGGAAACACTTTGTGATGCGGTTTGTCGAAACGTGTTTCGGACAATAGGTCAACTGGAGCTTTAATAGCTCAGTATCTGTGACATCTTGTATATTTCCTCGTAAATTCAATTTTATTAATTATTAAAAAAACATTAAATTCGCGTTCAAATTATCCGTTATAACATTTTAAAGCAAAGGTACTTAGTATTTAATTTTTAATTATCAACTGCTACTTCAAATGCTAGTCATCCTGATTTCATAAAAGTAAAATAAAAATGTTAAATTTCACACTTTATGTTTACACTAACAACCCTTAAGATTCTGTTAGTAGATTTTGCTTCAAAATTAACGGTATCAGAACTTTGATTTTTTTACACTACCTGTAACTAAGGTTTTTACAGACGCCGTTATCTCAAATCCATGTGAAAAGGCTTACTACTCAGCAGTTTCCGTCTACATCGATGGTTCCTTATCCGAAATTAAATACGATCTAGAGTGTATTTGGTCATAAAATGAGAATTAATCTAAATTTTTTTGTCCAATCCTCATCATTTAGTTTTTCTCTTGTAATACAAATGGAATAAGTTGTTAATTATTGGGTTTGATTTATTACTGCTTCCGCTTTTATGAAGTTAGATATAAATAAGTTTTGAGCTAATATTTACATGGTCTATATTTGAGTTGAACAGAGAGAAAAGTACATGAAGAAAGTACATAAGTTCTGTGATATAAAACTTTGACTCACAGAACACAAAAAAGTTTTCCCCGTGCACAAACATGAAGAGTCCTACAGTCTTATACGTATACGTAGTATACATCTAATAGAACTCTTGCTATAAAGAAATTAAATAAAACAATGGAAACCTTACTGTAATCAATTTTTAAAAATATTTAAATATTAAATTCTTCTCCTGCTATTATTTAAAAATCTTTGATCATTTAGATTTTCGTTATCAACAAAATTTATATCTAGATTTTGAATGTGTAATATATATTTTTAATTTTACTTACTATATAATAAATATTTTAGAGACAAAAAGTACAGTGTACGATTCTATTAGCAACCGTAGAAGTACTTATTCGTCTAAACAGAGAAAAAAATAACCTACATCATTTTGGAAATGAGTTGATAGTCTTACACTGTTAAATCGATATTAACCGAGAATAGTTAACAACTGCTGCAAGGAAACTGGCTTTTAAATGAAAAATTCTCGGCAAAATTCGAACCGTTTGAGAGCTACTATCCCAAAGACATAGACACGCACACGAACTTAATGGCTCCCACACTTAGAGACATATAGATGCCAATAGATGGTATAATAAAATATTACAATAATGTAAAATGTAATTTAATGCTATTAGCATAGAACCGAAAATCGTTTCAATGAGTCTAGTCAAAGAAGCATTGCAGTATTTTATATGAAATTAAAATAAATCAAGAGCTATACACTTTTAATAGGAGAAGTCATAATAAATAAATAAATAAATTATTGATTAATTCATTGCAACAAAAAAGAAATGTATACATCGTTGTTATAAAAATTATAATTCCCCGTGTGGCAAGTACCCATCTGTGCGATAGATTTATGGAATGTTTAACATTAGAAACAAGTTGTCAATCGCCTGATAAATTAAAACGCAGTCTTTTAATACTGAATTATTATGTTTTATTATATATTTGTATTTGGTTATTTAATATTAATTAAGTCATTTATTTTTGTCTTTCCTATTTACCGATCACAGCCTTTATAATAATTTTTGGTCTCTTATTAATTTTTCTTGTCAGGCATCACTTTACTGAGAACGCATCGTTTGCAGGGAAATGTTTTAAAATTTTATTTTTTGTAGTATACAGTACTGCAAATAAATAAATAAAATATAATAAACCTTACCGCCTTTAAGAAGTAAAGCGCACTCAAACGACCAACCAGCTGACTATTCAATAGCAAAAGCGATATTTCTAATAATTTTCCATTTCCACGGCCATATCCCTAACATTAAAATAAATTTAACTTCAAAGTATTTTTCAAATATCTAGAAATAACTATTTGAAAGACTATTTCCATCTGAATATTTCATCACACTTCTGACGATCCATTTTATCCGCCCATTGTACACCGAAAAATAACAGACCGAACCTCATTAACATGCACTATTAATTTTCCTCTGTGCATTTATGGTTTAAATCACTTCAGAATTCTCTTTGAAAATACATTTTATATTGTATACGCTTATGATAAATTCATGAAAATGAACAAATGCACCTAAAATTTACCAAAGAGTTGACCGCACGGTCTAGTGATCATATCGTATTCCCTACAAGATGTACACTTAATGAAGGCAATTTAAAAAAAGTTTGCAGCATAATTTCATTAATATTAGTATGGAAAAAAAAATTGAGGATAAAAATACGTTATGTACATAATATGCAAGTTTTATAGAAGGGTATATATTAATATAAAACCCAATACATGTATTATCTTATATACGTCTGTCTAGCCGAGCGTTGGTTGAATTAAATTAATGGATGCTTTTTATACATAAAAAATATAATAGTAGTAATAATTGTGACCCAAATCCGAGAATTAAATTTTAACCATTTAATACCTCACTTAAACGTTCTCATGAGAATAACCCTTTAAATATAGTAGTGAATAAATTGTTCCTTGGTCAGAATCATGAATAAATATTTTATTTACCAGAAATCCTCTAAGGAAAACGTAGTCCTCGAGAACAAATTTCATATTCTATTCTAATGACCAAAACTACAGTGATATGATGATGAGTTATGTTTTCAATTCCCTTTAGTATAACATAGGGAAGATAATGAGATCTAAGATTTTCGCGAGTTTTATTCATTCAAATGGAACTAATATTTTTTATTTCGGATAAACTAAGCGTGATTTATTTTTGTAAAAAACTACATACTCCCCGTCTACATCTCGTCCGCCCGTGATCACGGTTGCTGCAAAGTAACTAAAACGTCGGGAGTATGTAGTTTTTTACAAACATAACTCACGCGTAGTTTATCCGAAAAATATTAGTTTCATTTAAACATAGGGAAGAGTGGATTAGGAGAATAGTTTTATTCCATATTTTTTTTAGCCGTTGATTTAATGAACATCCCAAAGTTAATATACGATGACCCTGCCTCACTACCTAACAATTGACGGTGGTTGGCGGCGGATTTTTTAACTGATATCTGGAAGTTTACCGTTTTAGCATTTACCCACTAAAGATGCACCGAACTCTTAGGCTGTTTAACCTGACCATATTCAGATGTGAATCATGAACGACCTTTACCGCCAATGGGTACGTGAATGAAGAGAATAAAACAGTCTATTCACAGACGTATCACACTAAATGTAGCTAGTCTATGTATCTCGATATATGTCGTTTTTTATGTTTGTAAAAATAATTCATTATATTTTTAGGTTTTACCATTTTAGGAGGATTATGAGTTATATAGAACATAAATTCCTTTTTATTGAAAGCTGTTAATAAAATAACATAATGAAGATATCTTAAAGATAAAATTTCAAAAATTTCGTAACTTATAATCATTTATGTTTTTCAAGTCATTTTGTGTAAGATTTTAATATTGTTTTAAGGGTATAAAATATAACTTTCCGTCTGGTGTTTAAGTTTTTAATGGAAACCTTGTAAAATTGAGTGAAATATAAATAAAAGATAAGATTTTAGAGATTTAGAATGTATAAAGTATCATATTTTTTTGAAAATTGTGTACATATTATAATATTCGCAAAAAAATCATTGTTAGTGTGACTTAATTATTTTGTGAAAAATATAAATAAAAAATTAAATGACATAGAAATTAATAGACTCTTCATCAACCACAACTTCAATATAAGCAATATATAATTAAAGATACAATATTTGCTTTAAGTGACGTCGATATGTTTATCATTGCCTGAAATTTTACATTTCCCATAACAACTAAAACATAAGGTGCACTATCTCAGATTGGTTGTTCAATGCTCACACAGGTCGTGTTTGAGGTGAGATGCTTTCCCTGCAGACGACTTTTAATACTGCTAAAGTACTTTTATAGACGTATATAATAGATTAACGGAATAAAGTCAAACACGTCTCTTACACTATGGTAAATTAAAAAGTGAAAATAAAAAAAAAATATATAATATTATTGTAACTGTCACTCATAAGCTTTGTTGAGGTTAGCTACCATGGAGAATTATTATCGTCGCTTTTATTGGTACTAACCTAAACTCAGTGTATCTACAAAACTAATTTAGTCACAACTGAACTAGTTTAGATCAATGATGAAGTATCATGAAGATCATTCTAAGCCTTCAAGTACGAGATAGGTAATGCCGCACAATATAAGAAATGAACCGATATTCTCTTAAAGAGTTCTTTGACAAGGGTGATTATGGAGATAATATTTTACTTATTATTAACTTTTTTATTATTCAGTATAAAGGCAAAAATTGGCAGACCTTTATTGAAAAACAATGTAAAATGATTTTGTAACACGCGTATTAGGTAATTAAAGAATAACTAAGAATTATTTTATTAATTTAGTATTAATATATTTTAAATAGAAACTATATAAGTTGGCACATTCTGGTAAAATATATACAGTGACTTCGAAGCTTCACAAGATTAGTGAAAAAAAGATGAATACCGTACAAAATGTAATAAAACTCATTTTGTATTCTGAACCTTCTTTTCACAGCCTTCACACAACGGTTTCTATTTATTCTATTAGACATATGTTAATGATTAAAAATATATTTTTTAATTTATTTATTTTATTACAATTTTATTTTTACTTATATTAAGAATTAAAAAAAAAACGATTTTTTTAAAAACACTTCGTTGGTTAAAGATTATTTTAACGAATATGTTTCAACTATTAAATAAAAAATATAAACAAACAAACTCATTATATCTGGATTCACACAGAGGGAATTCACATTAAAAATGAAACAGCTCGAGGTCATCCCCGCCCACGACACTCGTAAAGTAATACAGGTAAATAGCAAACAAGGATAAACCCTAAAAACACCGGGTTTATAAACACGAATAAAATTCAGATGTATTTGGCTAAATTAAAACACTAGTTCTACTAATCTTATTAGGAACTTTTTGAGACTTAATGTGCATGTAATAGGTGAATTATTTTATTTTAATCCAACGTTTTCTTGACCTTGTGATTTTTGTACCTACGTGAACATTAAACCGTCTGTGAAATTTAATTATCATTTTCACGAGCTAAATCGGGAAATATAACATTATTACAAATACCTACCTTTTTCAAAGCGCATTTAAACTCATAAATCTATGTTTTTTACAAATTTACGTATCAAAATCAACTGTAAAACGGATTGTGACGATTAAATTTGTATTGCGGCAAAATTACAGCCACACTTAACTAGAAAAATAAACAGGGTATATCATTTGACAAATATAAATATTTTTACAATCAAAAATGTCAGAAGCAGTGAGTCCTTGCAATTTTCATGTAGTATTTTATGTAACTATAAAGAGTTAATATATATTTTTCCTATTCACTCTAACATAGTTATTAAGTTTCTGATAGCACGAATAAATGTATATATTCTAGAATAAATCTGGTTCCTGTTTATATTCAGCACAAGAACGTATTTACATAACAGACGCGTGTGTTCTCGCTGCTACGAGGGCCTAAGACACTGATATGAAATAAAGTTACTTCTCTTTTCGACACCGCTTTAGTTGTGTTAAATTATATTATATCAATTGAAAACAAAAATTCATATACGTGTTCTATTTAAATTCACAAAGTTTTCTCTTGATATTGAAGAAATGATTCGATTAAGAAAAAATTTTTTTTTTATATAAACAATTAAATGTATAGTTTGGTGTAAAATTTTCCAAAAATTTAATTTCTTACATGTTAAAATGCTTTAAGTATGATCATCCAAAGACATACAGGAGGTAACAAAAATAAAGAAAAGCCGTATTGTTTAAGGGATGAGTAGGCGCGGCGGGCGGTGGAGTTGTGTGATGCATGAAGGAGGGGAAAGGACTGGTGTGGAGCATCCTTTCCCGGGGAGAGATTATTTAAAGATCATGTTGAGATATAACTATTAGGTATTCTGTTTAAATTAGGAATAATCAAGATTTTCAGGTTTAAATAATTTAAGAAATAAATAATAAGTTGTGTCTTGTAAAAAAAATGATAATACCTTTCTTAGGACGCATGTTATTTTAGTAAAAATTCCAATAACAACTTACTTGTGTGTAACATATACCGAACTGGAATACAGCCCTTTTATAAGACTCGCGGTATTGAAATAAATTAACAGAACTATTGCTTCTGAAGTGCTTTTTTTTTCTACAATGGTATTAATTGGAAAAACTTTTTACATCTCTTAAACTATCCGTCCTTCTGTAGCTTGTCGCGTCAAAGGCGATCGCGAGTAGACTAGAAATAAAATTAAAGTCTATAAATCATTTGTATTTAACGGTATTCCTTTATTTTACTCAAACATTTGTACTACAAATAAGGACAATAAAAATTTTAAATTAATAAAAAATAATCTGTACGAGGACCGAGTTTAACTTACAATGTTATATTTGAAATAAATATTATTAATTATTCTTATTGGGAACAGAAAATGTTCTTCTTTCAATGCTTCACCGTGGAAAGTGATAATGAAAATTACTTATCCTTTATAACAAAAAATAAAAATTCCCTAATCTAGAAATACGTTTGAAAAAGAATAGGTCCCACCGAGATTTGAACTCGGATCGCTGGATTCAGAGTCCAGAGTGCTAACCGTTACACCATGGAACCGTTCACGATTGTCTAGAATCACGGCACTGAAAATCTTTGTTAAATAAGTCGAGTAATATTATACTTTAATTATTATTATTCTGAAGCTCGTATTGTGATAAATTTCTTTATCCCATTTTATCAACGTGAGCTAGAAATTTATCTTAAACATTTTTTGCAGACTTGTTTGTATAATATTAATGAAACTAGAAAAAAATTTTTTACATGTTATCTGCTCTAAAACCACCCAAATTGAATGGGGTCATAATAACTTAAAAAATTCAGAACAAATATATTGTCATCTACAATAAACATTTGTCACCTAAGGTCGCATGTAATAATTTCAATTTTAAACATTACTCCAGTCACCTATAAAATTCATACAACGGCAGAGAAGTAACATAAAGCTTTTAAAGTGTACTAAAAATACTGAAAGTGCCATCAGGCGATATCTCGAAGGTTGTAAGTATAATATAAATACGATAAGGTTGCTCAAAATCTTTATGGGCCATAACTTTTTATTGTGCCAACACAATAATAATTGAAGTTTAAGTTACGTAATGATACTCACCGTGAAAGCCTAGCGCACAACAATGCTACGAAAGATAATAAGAAATAATACCAAAATTCCTTTATAATATATATCGGATTTAATATAAATTCGTTGTTTTTAAAGAGGGAGACGTCAGCATTGCTGAATTATCTAATGTTAGTTCTTTCAGTACGTTCTATCTTAATTCAAAATAAAACTTCCATTCTTCTAAATACCCTCGTATTTCTTGAAGGTTCTTCATATTCACATACTTCAATGGGCCGTCCGTCCGTCCGCACGAATCGAACTCAACCGTCGTGCATCCAAACGTCGTATTTATACGAAAATTCAATAATAGTTCTATTCTCCTTTGAAATAGGTTTTACTTATAAAAATAAATATGACTACAATAAGTTTTTATAATTGTAGAAAAGTAATATCTAAAATGTTATCTGTGAACTTGTGCTGCCATCTGTGATGGTTTAGTTAACGTCAAAACTACTTTAAATAAAAACGTTAGTTCTGTTCTGCACTAAATAGCGTTGTTTTATTATAGGTTATGGGCCCAGAAAATTAATGAAAAGTAGTGTTTTAACAAGTATTTCGTCACGGTACGAGTGTTAAAAAGACTGTTTCGACACGCGTTTACACTGTGTTGTGTAGATTGGCTGGACATTCGTGAAATAAAAGTATTTTATTCAGAATTACGATGGCGGCAAACTACTTGGTAAATGTACCCAAATTACGCGGGCGGGAAAATTACAGCGAGTGGAGCTTCGCGGCAGAGAATTTCCTAATCCTTGAAGGCATGAAACATTGTGTAAAGCCAGAAGGAGCTGTAGTAGGAGCTGCAGACGACGAGAAAACTCGAGCAAAATTGATTATGACAATCGACCCGTCTTTGTTTGTACATGTGAAAAGTGTAAGAACAACGAAAGAACTCTGGGATAAACTACAACAGTTATTCGATGACAACGGTTTTTCAAGAAGGATAAATCTGTTACGGAATCTAATTTCGATAAGATTGGAAAACTGCAGTTCAATGACGTCCTACGTGACTCAAATTATTGACACGGCTCAAAAATTAAGTGGCACGGGTTTTGAAATAAATGACCAGTGGACAGGCTCATTGTTATTAGCAGGATTGCCGGATCGATTTTCACCGATGATCATGGCAATTGAGCATTCAGGCATTAGCATAACGGCTGATTCTATCAAATCGAAATTGTTAGACATGGAGTCAACCATAGAGGAACGTGATGAAGTTGGCGGCGCGTTCGCAGCTCGTTCGAATTCTAAGTACAAGAAAAATAAAATGGCGTCAAGAAAAAATGTCAATGTTGGTAGCACTGCCGATACGTCAAAGTCAAACGTGACATGTTACAGATGTAAACAAAAAGGCCATTATAGAAATCAATGTACTAATAACGAAAATAACGCGTCGAACTTCAAGGAAAAACCCCGAATGCAGTCTAATGCGTTTAGTGCTGTGTTCCTGAGCGGGAATTTCAGTAAAAATGCATGGTATATTGACTCTGGAGCCAGTGTACACCTTACGGCAAATGAAAGTTTGGTTATGAATGCGTCGTATGATCAGAAACAGGAAATTATCGTTGCGAACAGTGAAAAGTTGTCAGTTTTGTGTTCTGGCGATGTGAAAATTATAACTACAACTGGTGATATTGATTACGAAATTATGGTTGAAGACGTTTATTGTGTTCCAAGTCTGGCGACTAACTTGCTATCAGTCAGCCAACTCATAAGCAAAGGAAACAAGGTATCTTTTTCTGATAGTAGTTGCTCGGTATATAACAAAAATAATAAGTTAGTAGCAACAGCATTACTAGAAAATGGAGTGTACAAAGTAAACTCACAAAACCAGGAACATTTGGCTGCATCAGTTGTATCAGGTGTTACATGGCATCGCAGATTAGGACACATTAATAAAGACTACCTGAATCAGATGAAGACTGCAGTACAGGGTATGTCTTTTGATGAAAAAGTGGATATTGGTAAATCTTCATGTGATACATGTTGCGAAGGCAAACAGTGTCGGTTACCTTTCAAGAGTATCAATCAGAGAAGCAGTGACCTATTAGATATAGTCCATACAGATATCTGTGGGCCTATGGAAAATATATCCATAGGAGGATCCAAATACTTCTTGTTGTTTGTCGATGATTGTAGTCGAATGGTGTTTGTTTATTTTCTAAAACACAAGAATGAGGCTTTGAGGTGTTTCAAAGAATTCAAAGCCCAGGTGGAAAATCAAACTAAGAAGACAATCAAAGTATTAAGGAGTGATAATGGATTAGAATACTGTAATAAAGAGTTTGACAATTATTTAAAAGGTGCTGGCATAATACACCAAAAAAGTAATCTATACACACCGCAGCAAAATGGATTATGTGAGCGATTCAATCGTACTATTGTTGAAAAGGCAAGATGCTTACTCTTTGATGCCAACCTAGGGAAAGAATTCTGGGGTGAGGCTACTAACACGGCAGTATATCTACAGAATCGAAGCGTGGCTGCAGCATTGGGTAATAAGACACCGTATGAGATATGGACTGGCTGTCAGCCCGACATAAGCCATATCAGAATCTTCGGTAGTACTGCAATGGTCCATGTAGCTAAAGAGAAGCGCAAGAAATGGGACAAGAAGTCAGAAAAATGCATTCTCCTTGGATATCCAGAAAACATAAAGGGATACAGGCTGTATAACCCAGAAACAAAGAAAATATTGACTAGTAGAGATGTGGTTATAATAGAGCAGGAATCAAAATCTGAATGTCAGATGGAAGTTTCCTCTCAGAGTTTTGATTCAGTGGGGGAAGAAGAAGTTAATATAGATGAACCAAACTCGGAATCTGACCACACAGATAGCTCAGAGGACACATTTCTGGATGTGGTTGATGAGACATATAAACCTAGTGATTCTGAAGCTGAAGATATCCCGCAGATTAGACCTCAAAGACCTACACGAGAGAGGAAGCAACCAGACAGGTTCAAATGTTCAAATTTTTGTGCTGGTGAGAGCACATATGATGATGTGACAGGATTGTCTCTTCAGGATGCCTTAGCCGGACCTGAAAAAGAACAGTGGAAAATAGCTATGGCTGAAGAGTTACAAAGTTTCAAAGAGAATGATGCATGGGAGATTAGCAATCCTCCTCAAGATGTTAGAGTTGTAAAGTGCAAGTGGGTGTTACGTAAAAAATATGATTGTGATAACAACATTCGGTTTCGTGCGCGTTTAGTGGCGAAAGGTTTTTCACAAGTTCAAGGTGTGGACTATACTGACACTTTCTCACCTGTAGTGAGGCATACCACATTGCGGCTTTTATTTGCTCTGTCTGTTCAACTTAATCTTGATATAACACATCTTGATGTGACAACTGCTTTCTTGTATGGAATTCTTGAAGAAGACATTTATATACAAATACCTGAAGGTTTTTCTGAGAAAGTAGAGAAAGGTCAAGTTCTTAAATTAAAGAAATCTATGTATGGTTTAAAACAGTCTTCAAGAGTATGGTACAAGAGAGTAGAGGAATGTCTTTTAAAAATTGGCTTTGTTAAATCTAAGATAGAACCTTGTATGTTTTTGAAAACACAGGATAAGTTAAAAACTATTGTTACTCTGTATGTCGACGATTTCTTCATTTTTTCAAATGATATTATAGCTACTAAGCACTTAAAAGATGTTTTATCTGACAATTTTAAAATTAAAGATTTAGGTGAAATCAAGAAATGTCTTGGAGTAAATGTAAAAGTAAATAAATGTGAGAAAACAATATCAATAAGTCAGGAAGATTATATTGATCAGCTGTTACTTAAATTCAAAATGAGTCAATGTAAAACTGTTCAAACTCCAATGGAGACTAAGTTACATGCATCTAAAGATGAGAATAATGTAGATAAGTTATTGTTTCCTTATCAACAAATGATAGGTTCTTTAATGTATTTAGCGGTTCTTACAAGGCCAGACATTGCATTTGCAGTTAGCTTTTTAAGTCAATTTAATAATTCCTATACCAAACAGCATTGTTCATATGTAAAACGCATATTGCGATATTTAAAATTGACCAAACATTATGGTTTAAAATTTTCTGCAGATGGGAACTCTGTCATTGAAGGATTTGTAGATGCTGATTGGGGTGGGAACACTATTGATAGAAGATCCTACACGGGTTTCTGTTTCACTTTGTCAGGTTGTGTAATTTCTTGGGAGACAAAGAAACAGAAGACCGTGGCTTTATCAAGCAGTGAAGCCGAGTACATGGCTTTAACTGAAGCATGTAAGGAATCTCTTTATTTAAGAAATTTACAGTTTGAAATAACTAATAAGAAGTACACTATTGAATTATATAATGATAACCAGAGTGCATTAAAGTTAACTCAAAATCCAATCTTTCATAAGAGAAGCAAACACATTGACATACGTTATCATTTTTCTAGAGAATGTGTAAATAATAATATTGTGAATGTTAAATATTTACCATCAGCTGAGATGCCAGCTGACTTACTTACAAAGAGCTTGTGCTCTAATAAGCATTATTATTTATTGGATAAATTGGGGTTCAGCACATATGTTAAAGTTAATAATTGTTCATTATACTGATTTTTATCAATATAACATTGTTAGATATAGTGGGGGTGTAGAAAAGTAATATCTAAAATGTTATCTGTGAACTTGTGCTGCCATCTGTGATGGTTTAGTTAACGTCAAAACTACTTTAAATAAAAACGTTAGTTCTGTTCTGCACTAAATAGCGTTGTTTTATTATAATAATGACTGTTGTCAGCTTCAAGTTATTTTTACGTTGCATCCGTCATTAAAATAAATTATTTATAAATTCTGGGCGTATTACAATGGGATGTGAAAATTATCCACCAAATACGATATGTTGAATTACTTATCTATATGTTCACCACAGATTAAAAATTATATAACAAAATTTAACTTCATTTGGAGGCATAAAAGTTAAAATCTCTTACTTATAAGTTATTGCGCTTTGTTTCATAATCGTTGCCTACAGCATCATTAAAAAAATATTAAGTCTGAAATAAACGATATAAATTTAACATATTTCGTAAAGTATCGCTTACGTTCATTAATTATTTCCATCTGTTGTATGGAGAGAACATTTTAAATCCCTAGCACGAGTCTCCCCTGTCAAGTTAAAACGATCCGTTCAAACGTTTTACATTAATTTATCGTAGGGAGAATATACACTATGATTTATGACGTGGCAAACCGTAAGTCTGTCAGTTTTTACTTAAATAATGAGAACTCGTGTTAAGAATACTAATGTGGATGAAAATCATGCATTTGTATACAAAGGCGTTTAAGTGAAGGTTAGGTTCCTGTTATACAAAACGCTTTCAGCCGCTCTGAAAACCATTATTATTCAAACAAAAGGAATTTCACGCTGAATGGCTACCGATGCAAAATCATTTGTATCAATTGAAATAGCTATACATACTGTTTTGCTTTTGCAAAATAATATTTGATTTTATATGAAGTAATTTTAGTTCCTTTTTTGCAACCATGACAGTCTATCAAAATTCATATGTAAACATACTGATTATTATTATTATTTATTTTTTTTTTTTTTGACAAAGACCATTCATTGAAGTTTAAATTTTGTTCCATAAACTTAAAGCTGATCTTTTGAAAAATCCGATCCCAGCTAGTTCTCATTAACCTTATTAAAATTATTTATTTAAAAGTTGGCAAACGAGCAGACGACTTACTTGATGGGCAGTAGTCACCGTCCTCTATGGACATCCGCAATATCTCTGTTGCGGATGCGTTGCCAAACTTAGTTGTTAAGGAAAAAGAGGGGTGGGAATAAGGAGATGACAGGAAAGGGTGGGAACAGGGAAAAGGCAACCACCTCTCCCACTCATCGGACGAAACGCAGTCATTAATGACTATTTCACGCTGATCTTCTGTGCGTGGGTGGCACTTCCCCGGTCGAGCCAGCCCATATTTGAGCTGTAGTTATTTGACCACAGCTAGGCTCTACTACCTTACAAAATATATAAATGAAATGTACGTATATTCGTTAACTTGCAAAAAAAAAAACAATGAATACCAGACACTTGAACAGGTAATATCTAAGGAATATATAATTTAATTTAATTGAACTAAACAATATAATGATAAATTTATGCTTTTCTAATTCATGAATCCTATTTATAAGTACTACATATCCTACCTTCTACTAAAAATAGCTGAATTAACTTTTTTTTTCTTTTTCTCTAATAAAACTTGTTATTATACAATTAAACATAGTGTGCTAAAACTCGTTTACTGTTAGCTTGCAAAGAAACTTTATATTGCTGCAGAGAGTAACTACATGTGAGTGCACCTTAAAAAACAATTAAGTTATAATTTTATAACAACTTTTTTATTGTATATAAAATAAATATCAACAACATAATACATTTTTTTACGAAACAATCCATAATTATATAGAAGTAAGTCGTGGAATAGAAATGAAGTGAATCTTATATCAATATTTCTATGGAACTGAGCTTAGTCAAAAATATAACAATACTGACATTTGTTCTGTCGAAAAATTTCGTAACTGGAATAATTCAATAAAAATGACTGAGTGACACTGAGCAATTTTTAAATTCACTTTGGAAAACGCAGCCTCAATTTCAACTCCCATGTTGTTAACAGACGTTTGTTTTACCCTTTTCATTTTTAAAAATATTTTTCTGTGACGTGTACAATCAAAACTCTTATTATACATCTATTTTTAGAAACGTAGACGTATTTTCGTAAACGAGTATCATGAGATGTTTTAAAGATGAGTCTTTATGTTTACTAATGCAATGTTTTTTTTATTTAAGAGATCTCTCGCGACACAAGCTTGATATGTAATATACAACACTTAAATTTCCATAAATAATTATAATTTCCATAATATTTTTGGTTTATCGGTTATTTTTTGAAAAAAATATTTCATAATCTAGCGTATTGAAAAGATTACTTCGTAACAACATTAACGAAATCGGTCTGCAGGTACGTAACAAAAAAAATATATGTTACAGTTTATTTAATCCGCAAAAAACTTCTTAGTGATATAGATATAAATATATATATATTATAATTAAGCCATTATAAAATTAATTTTAAATAAAAAGTTAATAATGACACAGTTTTTTACACACTAATAGAATTTTTGAACACTGATAGTTACATAAAGTTATGGTCAAGACTCACTTAAGGTCACTTCGATAGTATGAAAAGTATTTTATATAGGGATACCAATTAACGAGGAACTTTTATTAAAAATATAATGTATTATAATTAATTTGAGGGCTTAATGTTTCAAATTCTTAACGTTCGTGAGTTTATCAAAATTGCCTGCCTTGTCTATTTTACAAAAGCGTTCGATGGCTTTTTTCTGGCTCTACTAACTTAATGGACAAACAAATGTTTGGTTTGCGATATAGGCTCTTGCTAGAATTGTGATCGTGCTAAACTGATGTCACTATAGTCACTAAACGCTTTTCTGACGTCACTATAAAAGATTCGGTCGCCGAGAGCATGAACTTTACTCATTAGACGTTTGTTACGTATCCGACAATAGAGGTTTTTTTTAATAGGAATGATAGAAATTCGATTGAACGACTTTACATCTACAGGTGATATATTTTATGATAAATTTTCACCAAAAATAAATATATCGTCGCACTAAATTTTTTTTGGCAAACGTCGTTATAACTTATTGGTTGTGATATACTTTGAAACATAAAAATGTGCAATAGCAATAAGCTAAACAGAAACTTATTACTACACAATAAACTATGTTTCTCAATCCATTATTTTTTGACAAAAAGTATCGAGTACTTAATAAAAAATAATATTAAGTAATTATAATAATATTAAGTATCTATCTCTATTATATCAAAAAAAAATATTGAATTACGATATTAAAAGTAGTACAAATACTAATAACTAAAATATTTAATTATAATGCAAAACTTATTTCAATTTGTAATGGAAACATTAAAGGAACAACTTACATTTTCAATCTTTGAATACTGGCTTCAGCTATTTTGTATACCGTTAATAAACATAAATAGCAATCATAAAGCATCAAGATGTTGTAATGTAATAAAAGTATAGGTTAATCAATTGAGTAGTGAAACATTTTAACAATCGTGTGGGGTAAAAACCAGTTAAACGAAAATATTTTATACTGTTTTACAAGTGCTTTATAAATTAGAAGAGAACCTAAGAGTAGATCGTCAAAGGAAGAGAATATGAAAAGAGTTTGATATAAAATATGGCGGATTTCATTGACCATATAAACAAAATATTATTTGAATAGTATCACTAAAAACATTATAGTGAAAAGCTAATCAAAACAAAAAAAAATGACGAAATTCCCTCAACGTACTCTCCTGCTTCCTAATATTTGCTATTATCCATTACATACAGTGAGCATTTGGATAATATATCAGGTACCTACCCTTTACTAAAACACTGTAAATTTTCGTTATGTGATTAACTTGATCTTCAATACTGATCGTCAATACTCTACATACTTTCACAATTACTACTCCTACTAAGGGAATTGTAAACTTCCCCATGTTTGCTGCTTAAAATGGGTAAAGTTTTGAGCTGTGGGTTCACTAAAACAAAAGAATAGCTTGAAACTGAATGAATAGCGTTGAGATTAAAATCCAAAGCAGCGTTTTTCCACGCGATATTTAAATCCTTTTATGAAACTGAAATAGTTACGGGTATAATATTTTTGTAAATTGCAATGTCGGTACACATCATGATTTTTGTTAGGTACAATTGAATTTAATAAAACTAGAGACAAAATCAATAAGTGAAGAAATCACCCTTTGTATTTCCAACCTTACAAATGGTTATTTTTCCAAATTAAGAGTAATTTCAAAGTGAAACTTTAAAAAAAAAATATAAGTGACATAATGTATTAGATTAAACTGTCTAGCACTTTCTATCATAAATAGCAAAATTTTTCTACAGAAAGGTTTTCGACTAATAAATAGCTTCCCTTACAAATTTAATTGAAACTAATTTTTTTTTATTTTTCGCGTATTTTATTATTTTTAAAAAACCACTTACTTCCGACGTTTAGGTTACTTTGCAGCAGCCGTGATGACGAGACGTGGTGTAAAATAGTTTGTTTATATACATTTGTTTAAATTCATTAGTTTAATTTGAGTTGAATGTTTCTTTACCGTTCTTTCGTATTTAAAATTTTTACTGCCTTATTTAAATTAAAGGTTTAACAAAAACCACAAAAAAAACCTTCCATATTTTTAAACTTTTTAGGTCAGTTTGTTATTTAATGATATTGTCAAAAACAATGCTCCGTCGTGACAGCTGTTCGCTGCCGTGACCAGGATTCGAACCTGGGTTACTACGGCCACAACGTAGGGTCCTAACCACTAGACGATCACGGCTATCGGAGCTGGTGAATGGTTTACCGAAATAAAGATACAGTTGTTACATTTATTGCTGTTATATTGCTCAAGCGCAGAGAAACTTTCTCAGCAAGTGTGACGAAATTTTACAATTATCTGGTCTCTTTATTGAGATATAACAATAAAATTTTTGTCATAAATGTGATACAGTTTGATGTTGGGATATATTAAGAATTTCTATTTTTAACATATGTCTTTTTACTTATAGCTGAGATTAAACAGTATTAAAAGCGAACGTTTGATAAAACAGATATTGTTTTGAGTTTTTCCCTTTTACAACAATAAATATATATATATGTAACTATACAAATTTTTTTTCCAGAAGAAGTCATATTACATCAAATTTTTTTTTTAGAAAACTTCTGTTTCAATTATTATTCTTGTAATAAGAAATATCGTTGTTTTTTAAGTGTCACATCTCTTTCTAATTGTTTATCTGCGCTAATACAATACACGTATACAATATGTATTATTAAATATTGTTTAAAAGTACATATGGTCAATTCAGATATATATAATACACATAAAATAAATAGATATATATAAAAATTATATCTAATATCTCGTGGCTGCATATCCAAGCTTACTGAAAAGAAATCAACACGAAGCGTGCAATAAAGAATTATGAAAAATTGAGAAGTATGTAAATAAGAAACAAATAATTTTAATATTATTGATTATTTAATTGATTATAATTAAATTAATAATAAATTTTCATATAATATTGTAGCCGAAAATCTGTAATTGAAAATATTTAATGCACTCATATTTACCACATCAAAAATTTTAAATAAAAATATTTGTTTGTTACATCTATTCGAATTAAGATTTTTATTTAAACTGAAGGTGCGGATAACTTCTCTATAAACGTGAAATGGGATGAGGCTGACAAAAGCGTCTGCTAGTTAGTTTCGTTATTTGTCATCTAACGCCAAACATTTCTTATAGTACCATTTGTCACAGTAACATAATCTGTTGAAGTGAAAACGGTTATCGCTTCCATAAAATATCACTTCTTCTAGCGATATCTTCCACCAACTAAATAAATTGGTTGAAATAAAGAAAGACCATAGAGATGAAAGTTAAAAAAAAATGAAGTTATTGCAGACATAAATCTCTCCGCCGTTTCATTTCAAGTTTTCCAACAAATCAAAGAATTTCCCGAAAATATTATGAAAAATCGCTAAAAACTTAATTTGTAATAAAATTTAATTTATCTGAATAATGTAATCGATTTATGTACATATTACCATAACTTAGAACTTATGTTTAATTTCATTATATTAAAAACTTGAAGCTAATAGATAATAACATAATAAGATATGATAATAAGAATAACAGTTTAATACTAACTTTAGATAACTGTAATAAAAGTGTTAAATCGGTTAAAATTTTATTAACATAAAAAAAATTGTCACTTCTCAAACGCGATTTGAATTACATACTTAAAAGTCTTTAAAATTTGACGATCAAATTAATTCGCGATATTTAATAGAGCTATTAAAAAAATTTGGATTTACATCAAAAGAGTATTGCAATTAAATAATCATCACTGAGGAAAATTCGTTTACTATTAATCTTATTTCAATTAACCCTAATTTTCCTCATTTTTGTATTATTCAAGGAGCCTTACTCGAATTTATAGTAAACAACTCTAACACGGTTAGTCAGTCAAAACAAATTGTAATATTAATCTAGGAAACATAGTTGCAGTTTGGTACATTGCAATATAAATAAATTATGTTTAAAGAAAAACAGCAAAATTTGTATGTTTTTCTTTATTACAAAGTAATCTTTTTCTGATTTTAAGTTTTAAAAACATGAATACTAAAATTTACAAACCTAAACAATTTTATATAAAGAATGATAAATATAAATTTAGTTCCAAAGATAAACATTTTAATATTTTTCAAAACGAAAGCTTTCTGAAGATACGTTTATAGAACTCTATCCTCTTTGAGTAGAGCCAGTGCGGTATTACTTTACTGTTAAGTGAACAGCACTTTGTCCTGTGACTCGTCGGTACGTGTTGTGGACACAATGGCACAGCTTAAGGACAGTGACTTAAATGTTTATACAAACCTTAAAGTAAAATGCTATTAAATACTCAGAAACTTTAGAATAGTGATCGTGTTATTTTCACTGTTTGACTTAATAACTAAGAAAATATAGCCTTTAGAAAATAATTCAAAAAAACCTTAGCCTGACTTAAAATCATCATGAATGTTTCGAGATATGTGTATAAATCTGCAATGACATCTATACTATCATCGCTTCTGTCACCTTGTTGATCTCAAATTTTCTACCTTCTGGATGCCGGTGCACCCTTGTGTAGATAAAATAGTTTATAACTGTGTCTACCGATTGAACAGTGGTGACAGGAGACGGCTCACTTGTTTGAACTTCTAAGTGAAACTACTGATGTGGTCCAACTTCATTACCCTTCTCCTCAGTTGGTCTTTATAATGCCAAGAATTAAGAATAGTTTTAAAAGCTGATCCACTATGTTGGAAAAGAAATGCGTAATTGTGCTTTGTAACTAGATTTTTCCAATTTATTCAGCAAGTTACGAGGGTGTCGAATGTTTACCATAATATAGGCAAGCATCTAAACCTTCTGCTCACAACAGATCCAGACTTACACTCCATCGAAGTCTCTTTCCTATTGGAACATCATTAAAGCATCTGGAGTAGCTTACATAGGTAGAGGGCACCCAAGCATGGTATTGAATCTTACAAAAGGTCACTGAAGATGGTGTCTCGATCGTATTAAACATTACGGCGTGAAACACTCTGTTAATCCTTCCGGTAGAACCTGCTAATTAATTCGATTTCAATTGCCTCCATAATGTATATCGTTATCCAACGTTTACTTAATGGACACGTCATAGCACACTTAGAAAACAATGATATAAAATAAATACATATACATGACCATTATTTTTTACTTTTTGTTACTTCAACCATCCACTTGGATACATTAACTCTTCAAGAAACATTTCTAAAACTGTCTCGTGTAAATGTGACAGTTCTTTGAAGTCCTATAAACTTTGTAAAACTAAAGGGAATATTTATGTGGTATTGAAATATCTATTTTGTTGAATTACTTGTTTCTTTTTACATAACATATATATACATATTAGTACAGATAAAAAATATGTTTTAATTCTTTGGGTCTAATTTTGATATGCACTTTTAAAATTCATGTAAATATTCCTATCCTCTAGATTTATATATATAGACATAAATAGGGAATGATATATAAGGAAATGTATATACATATGTACATGTATATATATTTAGATAAGTGATAGCTACACCAATACAGAGTTGTGCATAGGACATCCAAACTCATTAGTTGAAGCCATTAACATAACATCAGACCTCGACGTTGTAGCGATAATCATTTTATTATTGAGTGAAGCCAGCAAACTGAATGTCCGATCGTGTCGAGGATTGTTTCATTCGATAGCCCAGTCATCTGCGGTGGTTTTGATCAAAACAAAATTTAGATCCGACAACCAATTTCAATTTTAAAACGGAACTCATGTCCAAAAACACGGTTCAATAACGTAACGTTGCGGTCGCCTCACTCCAACTGCACCAAGAGCTTTTTTGTCGAGCGAAACGAGAAAAAAATAAGAAGATGCATCTCGTAGTTTATATGTTAGTATGATGAAGGAAAACAATACAAAGAAAAATACCAAGAGAAGTGTTGCGTAGCATGGTTAGTAATTTTCTGTCTTACTATATTACTAATTTTAAGTGTCTATTGACACTAATGAGAAAAGCTATACAATAGCGCGAACTGACGAAAATTTGGAATACACTGATGTGTAAAAATTCAAGCCTCTATAGAACTAAGTAAAAGTCTAAAATGCTCTTTATCACGTAAGATATATGTACAGTTTTTATTTATCAACTAATATGCACTTTAGTTATCACATTTAACTGTTTTTTACAGAACATTGTTCTATAGTTCTATACTACGACTCAGTACCCAAAATTTGAAATTTTCAAATTTAGCAATCGATTAATAGGACAAGGCTGATATTGTATCGCCCGGAATTGTCAATTACAAGGTGGTGTTTCGGGATATTTCGTGAGATAATAATTTTGAGATAAGCCCCGACTCCAGCTACATTTTGAAGATTTTAATATTTGCAGAAAATATACGATAAACTTCGATTTTATGATAGATTAAATGGAAAAATTTCAGATAAATATCGGAAATATTATATTACGCCAAACAATGATTATGAAAGGAACTATTAAAATATTCATGCGAAGTATGGACGGATAAAATTTATTTTTATTTTCTTAAACATTGAACATAAAAAAGGATATAGTTAAAATAATTTTATATTACAAGACAAGTGTAGAGGGAAAAAAATTAAACATTTATGAAATATTCGTGAAAGAAAATTTTGTAGATAAGAAAAGGAGAAATCATTATATCTAATGTGTTCGGATCGTATAAAGAAGAATAAAAATTTAAACTGGCACGAAATCGATGGAGAACATGTCGTTCTTTACCCAAATACTACATCAGATAAATTAACAAAAGTTTAATACAGTTATTATTTTTCTTATATTTATATACATATATGTATACTAATTATAATAAAACGTTTATCTTTCAATGGTACAATCATTTTTAATATTAAAAATACAAATCTTGAAGCTTAAAGCTCAAATAAAAAGCATACCTAAGAAATAATTTACAACATTTACTACTTATAAGCCATAATACAGATGAGCTTAGTTTATAGTATTTTAAATTCGGGGTTTACGTAAATAATCTACAATTTTATAATATATAAACCGTTTCGCATACTATATGAGAACTAGAAGCTGAGTATTAAGTAGGCTTACGGCTCTTACAACAACCTTGTTCAGTATACGAACATCAAAGGAAAGGCAAAGAGCGAAGAAAGAAACGATATAAACAGATGTTAAGAAATTCTCAGGTTCGTTATTGCGATACGCTTTGTTGAATGAAGATAAAAGTCTTGTTAAGACCGTTTTATCTCAGTTTTCTTCGTAAAACCAGTTTGATAAGTCTCATGTATGTTACATGTACTTAAGAACAATTTTAATACTTTCCAATGTTTCGTTAAACATACAAGAAATAAATAATAAGGTTAAAATATACATATAAAATACATGACATACAGAAAAACACACCCAAAAGCCAGTTTTTAATATGATAACATAACTTAGTAATTTGTCTTCCCGAACTTTCAACAGATTTAAGAACCTTTAAAATTAAAAAATTTCAGTTTGAAATTCAATGAAAAAAATTGTTTCAAAAAGGATTTCCTAGTAAAGTTTTTATTTCTCCATTTATTATTAGATGTAAGTAAGCTCACTATACAATCAGCTGATCTGATTTAATGGTATATTTTCTTGTCATTTGTATCTATAATATGTATGTATAATGAGTCCCCCGCGACATACATTAGAGGTGACGAGGGTCGATCTGATCTCAAGTTGTTTAATTTTTAATGCGACTTTTAACATTTCTAATGTAAAATAGGAATGCCTCAAATGAAATAAACATAGCAACAGATTTTTATTTTTGACATAAAGTTTTTTAATCAAATTAAGACCTTCTTAACGAGACATAGGTCTTTCGAGAGTATTCATTTGAATAGAACTAATATTTTTAAAATTTACTACGTGAATTTTACTATTTTAAAAACTTTAAATCCCGACGTTTCGGTTAGTTTCCAGCAACCGTGATCACGGGCAGACGAGATGTGAATGACCTATTTTTTAAAACGAGTATGTATGTTTATGTAAGTTTTGTATATAATATTAGTTTCTTTTTCATGGGCAGGCACAAGGATAAATCAATTTTTAAAATAAAAACAATGCTCCGCCGCGACAGCTGTTCGCTGCCGTGACCAGGATTCGAACCTGGGTTACTACGGCCACAACGTAGGGTCCTAACCACTAGACGATCACGGCTATCGGAGCTGGTGAATGGTTTACCGAAATAAAGATACAGTTGTTACATTTTTCGCTGCTATATTGCTCAAGCGCAGCGAAAGTGAATGTAACGTTTCATTAAGTTTGACGAATTTAAAATTTTTTAAGAATCAAAGGAATTTTAATAGTCAGTATCTAAGAGACAATTTAATAGTTGTTTACAATTTTTGGCGTGGTAATTAGTCGTAAGACACATAACATGTCATTCAAAGGTTCAAATAATAACAAAAACGAAAAAAATAAATAAATTTGGGGATTTTTATTACATGCTTGTAACAATAACATACGATTCATGCAAAAATAAAACATGACTGTCTTGAACTCAAAACTTTGGATACTCTAATGTTTAAAATTTAATTATTATCGTCGTATTGTTTGTGACTACCGTCGACACTAAGTGTTTACTTAATATAAATACAGGAATTTGTAATCTATATAATTTATACCACCTAAAATATAGCAATCCAAAAATAACAATATTATATAACTCGAGAGAACATTCACGTTTTCTAAATGTGGAAAATATATTTATAACATATTTTCTTTATAATTTCAAGAGTATCTTCTTATTTTTGAATATCATATGATAACAGAATGTTTTCGAATTTATTATTCTAGTAAGTTATTTCTTTTCCTTTATAAGTACTTGACATCAAATTGTTATTGAGTCACTTTAACGAGGATCGTTTGTAACTGTGGTTGCTTCAATCGCTGTTAAGTAAGTTAAATAAGAATTCTTAATTCAAACATGAACTTCCGTATGGAAAATTTATTCAGAGGTAAATAAACTTCGTTAATGTAATCTTGGTATGAAAATCAATAGGTTCTTCTTATTGAAATATTTATATGAGTATTCGGTTACTCTTTCAAGCTGCTATTATTATTGTCACCTCGTAAACAAGATATAGGCATACAAGAATAAAGACGACGCCAAGGCTATACGTAGTAAAAGAGATGTTTATCTTAACGGCTATTATCCGTTTTGTAATCATTGTATTTTAGTTTAATGGTTCATATCACTGTGCTGGGCGCAAATGACGTCATTACTCTCGACTGAATGTCATCGTTAGTGATCAGAGGAAATTATTACAGATCTCTCTTAAAACATTGTATGGAAGAAAATAATTCTATAATGTCATTAAAAATATGAAAACCACATTTGATTAATTTGTTGGTTTATTAAATATTATGACTATGAAGTCGGAGTGGAATGGAGGTTAAAGGCTTATCATACGTCAGGTCGCAGGTTCGAAACCTGGCAAGTACCAATGTGATCTTTTCCGAATCATATGTACTTTCTAAGAGTATTTAGACACCACTAACGGACGGTGAAGGAAACATCGTGAGGAAACCTGGTCTTATAATTTCAAATTATAAGATTGAAATCGCCAACCCGTCTTTAGTAAGCGTGGTGATTAATGCTCTAACCTTCTCCATGTGAGAAGAGGCCTTTTACTCAGCAGTGCGCTCCGATAGGCTGATGCTTATGATGATGATGATGAATGACTATGACTAGTACTTTGTACTACGACTCGTCTCCCCTAACCATAATACAAAGTCTTTATCGCTGTACAGTAAGTTAGCAATTTTTAACTTTACTAACGAAAGCTAAAGTTATAAATTGTAATTGTATGTTTTGGAATAAAAAGAAATATAGGTGGAAACAATTTTTCTGTTTGTGATGGAGTCCTAACCAAACAAGAATATGAGAATACGAAATTTTCTTATTTGATCAGACAGGTAAGATAGGATTACTAATGCAAATATTAAGCTTACGGATATTTAAATGCTTATGGAGGGAAGCGTTGTATAAAAATTTAAATTTTTTGTTATTTTATTTTGTTTTCCTTAGATGTAAATCATTTTTTTCCTTTAAATAATGGAAATTATATTTAATTTCTAATTTATATTTTATTCCTTCCCATATTTCATGTTTGTTTTATATTTTTGTTACATTTTATGTTATAGCTTGAGTCGTAATAAATATGGAAGTAGATAAAATTAACAAAAATTACCGATTAGCAAAAAGCGTTCGTCCACCCTTTCGTCTGTGTGGCCTTATATGCAAATGTAAAGATATTGAGCGAAAATAGCATTAAAAACTCAGGACTATCTTTAAGTAAGCATCTGGAGCACTGAAAAAATTGTACATTGAGGTCAACATAATCGAATGGAGAAGCAGTTTACTTTTTTTATTTTATACTCGGAAGGGAGTCAATATGTATACGTTTGATTAAAAAAGATACTTTAGCAAGAACTTACTTCCCTTAGGAAAGTTAACTTGATTACATACATCACTAAATGTTAAGCGTGATTCATTACGAATTATACGAATTGCAGTATTTTAAAGCTAGACTTTTTTCCTAAAAACTCTGTACATTTTATATTTAAATTAAAGTAACGTCTGCTATTTTCTTTAGTTACTTAAACACTCGTTGACAGAATTGCTGTAATCACACAGCCACAGCTTATTTGTATTTCGTGCTGAACTCTCAGTTCGCCTCAAAGAATAACATTTGGGTGATTTTTAAATAAATAAATTCGGGTAGAAATATTTTGAAATTGAAGACTAAAATAGTGAAAATTATTATTTTATAAAAAAAAACCTATTCTACTTTCGTAACTGAAATTACTTTTAACCAATAAAAGCATAGAAGTTTATAATATAACCTAAAAATTTTCATTTCGGTAAAAAAATATAAATCTCAATGTTTGATCAAAAACGTCCCCCTGTGTCAATTCCCTGTCTTGTGCCTTGTGATACATAAATTTTGTAAAAATCAGAAATTACTATAGGTTTAAGAAAAGCAACTCTTGACTATTTGTAGTTGTATATGTATTACGTTTTGAAATATATAACTTTTCACAACACGGGGATATAAATAAAGAGATCTAAGACTTTAGCGAGTTTTATTTATTTAAATATATTTTTTTTCCAATAATTAAATCTCCGTTGCTTTATCTTTAGTCCATTAGCGCTTATTTTTAAATTTATTTAAAAATTATCAAACGTCGAATTAAAAATTAAATCTCTTGACATCCGGTCGACCCTCGTCACTCGCAATATATGTCGCAGAGGAATCATTAAACATTTTATATAATGAGATAAACGGGCGTACCCTAAAATAATATTCAGAGATAACTTTATATTATCAGGCTTATACAAAAATCGAGAAACAAAAATGTAAAAAAAAAAAACATTTTTGCTAGAAACATAAACGTCTTGACGAAAGAGTACGACTCTAAAGCCGACCATATTTCAAGTCCGTGAAGTCACGTTAATTTGTAGTAATTAAATAGACAAATGACAGTCGCACAAAACGCCTACCTAATGTAATTTTATAAAAAAGTTTCGTGGGTCAATGTTCTACTGTCTCTTTAACTCTATATTAAAGTTGGTATGAAGTTTAAAAATAGAACATTAGTATTATGAAACCATATATATTTACTTCCCCTTTTTGAAGTTCGAAAATAAAACATGTCTTGTCATCAGAAAAAAAAATGTTATGGGAATAAAAAAATATAATTTTATAATCAAGAAATTTAAAATATGTCAATGCTTAAAAGATTCAAAATATTGAATTTGGATTATATTTTCGTAAACATTTAAGTAGTCTGTGTTATTAAGTGTAAAATGCTACCACTGAAACAAAAAAGTCAAGACGTCAATTGACAATTGAAAAGCTCTTCTCTACGAAATAATTAAATAAGTTAGTGATGTACCCGTAAATTCCTTTCTACTTCGTAGTCTCCCAACTTTCTTAATC
Organism: Danaus plexippus; assembly: GCF_018135715.1. Classification (NCBI taxonomy): domain Eukaryota; kingdom Metazoa; phylum Arthropoda; class Insecta; order Lepidoptera; family Nymphalidae; genus Danaus; species Danaus plexippus. The sequence goes on along the minus strand of NC_083537.1, from coordinate 8,159,948 downwards.
ATTTATTAAACATTATCTTCATTTACAATTTTATTTCTTATGTAATTAATATGTGGGGCATAAAATTTCTTTCCACCTGATCCTATTGATTTTTTGTAAATTGAAATTAATATTTTCTACAATATGCATATAATAAGCAGGCTTTCAATTAAAATGGATTATCATAACATATCATGAACAAAACTGGTATGAAACCGTCTTAACAAGACTTTTATCTTCATTCACCGAAGCGTATCTTAATAACGAGCCTAAGAATTTCTTTACATGTACTTACATCGTCTCTCATATTCACTTCACATCTTAATTCTATATCTTAACCTTAATCTATTATTTTTTTACAAACTAAATACAAATGTTTATCATAAAAACTAGCTGTATGAATCTCTATGGGACCTAAGAATAACCTAATTATCGTCATGATATAGGTAAATTTGTGAATGACTATCTTTAATCAAATCTATTTAATGTTTGATTTAAAAAATGTACTATTGTAGAAGTTTTCGCCAGTTACAGTATCAATAAAGTCGGTAATTTAAGGAATTTTAATATTTTAATGACACAACATTGCAGCGATATCTTGAAACAGAATATGAACTTGGGTGGTGGTTAAAATCAAACTGATATTAGGAGTCCATTCAGATTTGAACTTAAATTCAATGTATTATTTAAAGTGAAAATATAAATCACTATGAAAATCTTACCCCTCGTTTCTCTATATAGAGATATGGCATATGCCATTTAATGATTTAAACTTAACATCACATTTATTATTGAAACTTGTCTTACATACACCATTAATTTGAAAGTGTTATAAAAGATATCTTTTTATACATATTTTGTTTATTTTTGGCCATCATACTCAACAAGTAGGCTATGATTATTAACAAGCAGGTGATTGCTATTTTAACGTTAGAGAGTTTGATAATTGGCGTGTGATGAGCTTGCAGGATTCCGAATTCAGAAGCGAAGATTGATGATCTTCAATCCAGATAAAGATCTTTTTTGATAGTTATATAATTGAGGAATATTTTATTATATTAATCTGTACAAACAGCAGGCCTGGACGTGTCTCTGTACGCTCTAATGTGTAAATCTATTAAATTTTTGTAATTCCTTTTAAAATTTAGTAAACACTTAACAGTTCCTGATTGATACATTAATTTAAATTATATTTGTATGTCTCAGATAATATTATGTTTGTTATACATTTCTTCTTTACATATGATTTTTTTATTAATTACTTTTTCATAGTTTTTTTCAACTCTATAAAATTTATGAAAACGATTTTCGTTTATTTCTGATTTAGTATTTACTTGAAATAATTATTTTTATTGAAGATTTTGTGCTATGATTCATTCCATTCATAAAACTCTTTGTCGAGACGTTTGAGACTCTTTGTAAAAAAGTGTTAGCAGCTTTCTATAGCATTGTAACCAAAATATCTTATATATTTTTTTTTTTTTTTCATCATGACGATGGAGTAAAATATATCGGATATTTGACCCAAATTGTTATATATAGTAAAGTGTTTTGAGATCGGTTTGTGTACTTTCAAGCACGGTATGTCCTAGGACCTAAGATCTTCTCTGATCGCATCAACAGCTATCTCCACGAGGCTACTCTTGATGATAGAGATGAATCTACACTCTTCCGGGAGGTCACAGGTATGGTATTTAATATTGTTAATTGTCACTATCTTTGTAACCTACATAACTCGTGCAAAACGCGACGATCGGCCAGTGTTGGTGGATTAATTTTAATAAGCTTGAATGAAAAAATAAATTACTTCTTTAATATTTATTTATAAGTTCATAACATGGTAAATAGTATAAAAACTTGTTGGGAGATTTATTTGAGTACTACATACACATCGAGCTATTTAGTTACCTGCTTTTCTTCTCAATTCAATCGCGTGAGAAGTTTCACATAATTTATCGAAGCTCAACTGAACTTTAGAGTTGAAATAATTATCTATTTAATTTACATTATCCTTTGTTTTTTATATAAACAAATAATACTTACTTAACATATTATATGTTCTTTATGTCGTGTAAATTTTCTTTTTTATAAGCTGTGCTATAACTAATATTATCTTCATATTCTGATCAAGATTATTTATTGTATATAAATAAAAAACTGTATAGTCTATCTTGTGTGCTATTTTCTGTATTTTAAATTCTTATAACGATAGATTTCATACGCGTTTTATGACTTCTAACACAAGATAAATAAATGATAATAGTGATTATTGTGATACAATGGTACAAAAAAGCTAAGGCAACAAAAATATAAAAATATCACATTCCTTTTCATTTATTTGAGTCTTCAGCACTAAAAAATTTGTGCGTGAGGTATTTGATTACGTATTGAAGAAATAAAATGTATACATTATTAAAATATATAAGTAAAAAGTAGAAAAATAATCAGTTTGTTATTTTATATATCATATTAAATTAATATAATTTTTATATATAATATTAAATAACGTATATACGTATATGTCAGACGGCACGTAACAAGACTGTGTGACTGACACTTTCATCTCGTTTGTCCGTTATCACGGCTGCTGTAAATTACTAAAACGCCGGGTATAATATAAGTTGCGTAATATATACGATTATCATAGTTTTGGTAATTATTAAGCCATTCTTTGAAATGTATATATCGGATTTTATTACAAATTCATTATTTTAAAGACAGGACGCCAGCCTCGCTGGCGTCTCTAATGTCACTTGTTTCAGTAAGTTCCAGATATTTTAAAATGAAACTTCAATTCTTCTAAATGTTCTTGTATTTCTCGAAGGTTCTTTATGCTACGCACTCGCTGAACTCTGCAGTCCCCTGTCGTGCGTCCAGACGTCATATTTAAACCAGAATTCAAACATAGTTCTATTCTCTTTGATTTCGTTTTACTTTTAACAATAGTAACGACGACCAATAAGGTGTTATAATAATTGGTGCCAGTTATTTCCATGTTGCATCCGTCATTGAAGCTGCTTGCGCCGATACGGCCATTCTGGCAGGCGGTGCGTGCTCTGCACCTGCCTGGTGATGTGTTCTCTCTTGCTTAGCTTTCGTTATGTTCTCGTACCCGTTGCAGGTCTCGTAGAGTATGGGCCAGGTTCAAGAATTGATGCTTCATCGTCCGAAGTCATGCCGATACGGTTATACTGATGCGTGCTCTGCATTGTTTTCTGTGATAACAGAGAGATACTTATGTAGTCTAGGTACTTCCACAGTAAACCTAGATAACTTTATATTGTTATAGTTATGATTAACAAATTTGTTGTTGTCGTATGGGTTACGTTGTTTATTACGACTCATCGTGAGACGAAATCATAATATCAGGTCCAATTATTTAATCTACTTATGGCTTTGGGGCGTCACACGAACATTCATAACATATGTCATAGGACGTCTCCATCCGCCTACATAATTGTTTTTTTTTTTTTTTCTTTCTTTATTTGTTTGGCGTAAGACGTCTCCACCCATGTACAATATATTTTTTTTTTTTTTTTTTTTTTTTCGTAAGACGTCTCCACCCGTCTACATAATTGTTTTTTTTTTTTTTTTTTTTTTTTTTTGTTTGGCGTAAGACGTCTCCACCCATGTACAATATTTTTTTTTTTTTTTCGTAAGACGTCTCCACCCGTCTACATAATTTTTTTTTTTTTTTTTTTTTTTTTTTTTTTATTTTTATTTTTTTTTTTCTTTATTTGTTTGGCGTAAGACGTCTCCACCCATGTACAATATTTTTTTTTTTTTATTATTATTATTATTATTATTATTATTATTATTATTTTTTTCGTAAGACGTCTCCACCCGTCTACATATTTTTTTTTTTTTTTTTTTATCTTTTTTTTTTTTTTTTTTTTTTTTTTTTCTTTATTTGTTTGGCGTAAGACGTCTCCACCCATGTACAATATTTTTTTTTTATTATTATTATTATTATTATTTTTTATTTATTTTATTTTTTTGTTATGGTTCGGATCCGCACGCCAAATGCATCTTTTAAAGTAATATATCTCAAACTAAGTGTTAGACAATCACATTGCTAGCAATGATTAATGGTAATGCGTTTGAATGAAGCAATTTGAACAAAATGAAATACGCTCACCGGATAACTATTAGGTAGGCGAACCGTCCACCTAACTGCTTGCTTAGTAATTCTGTGTCGTCCCTCAGATGCTGTGAAGTCTCATCGTAGCTGGTCATGTGCCACATTCGTAGCTGGTCATGTGCCACATTTCGAAGTCATCCATTGTCTAAAATCACTTTACAAGATATTAAACATTCTCAATTATTTTCTGGATTTTGTATAGTTCACAAAATTTTAAATATAGGGATATCCGATTTCTGGGGTTATATTTTTATTATTACAATATCTCCCTTCTGGAATCTTTTAATCGTAGCTCGACCTCTCAAAAACCTAGCTTTGTATCTTCTCTCCGCCTCGACCATCCTGTTTTGAATGTGTTGGTGCATTACTTCGATTTAGACGGACTGATTGTTGAATTGTAATCTAAACTGTCAAAGCATAATTGACTTGTTCGTATGTGCAAAACATCGGCAAGGATACTAAATTTTCCACATGTATTCTTATCACGTAATAAATCTGCTCCGGTTAATATATCAGTAGTCATTTCAAAACCTGGAACTATAGAAAATTATTTCTACATTAATAACTATTTAACTATTCATTGAAATAGTAAGGTCCGATCTCAATCCACGCAAATAGTTTACGATTTGTTTTCTACACCCAGAGATTTCATTTGCAATTGATTCTTGTATAACGCACCACTGCGATCTTGCATTTTATTTAAGAGTACATTTACCAGTTGGTATTAAATTAAAATTCGGCGTGATCTCCTTATTCCCGTCGGAAACACGATTCAAACGCATGACCACGGTTAGCAGAAAAGGAACAGAAATTAGTTATATTCGCAATAGATGTATTTGATCAGGATTTTGGAGTCGAGTATGCTTTCGTTTGAATTACAGCATCGTTTTTGTAGAGGCACTGCCGTTAACCAGACATGTTGCAAATATTACTGTGAAGAGTATGTCTATTGACAATTTTAAATAAAGCAATAATCTCAGTAGTTTGATATTAAAATCATGCAAGTTCTTATAGATCGAGTGAGTACCTTTCTACTCAAGTCTTCCCAAGGCCTCCCTACGTCATCTCATGGTATTCTTAAGGATACAGCAAGGACCTGTGGTTGGCTCAAGAGTAACACGCGATTAGTTCAGAGGTACGCTCTCCACATTTGTGGTGTAGACTTGTCTTCTCACGGCTCCACAAGGCATCCCTACGAAATCTCATGGTTCTCTTATGGATACATCAAGGACCCGTGGTTAGCTCAAGGGTAACACGCGATTAGCTCAGAGGTCACGCTCTCCAGATCTGTGGTGTATAATTGTCTTGTCACGGTACCACAAGCCTTCCCTACAGAATCTCATGGTTCTCTTCAGAATACATCATGGACACGAGGTTAGCTCAAAGGATAATAACAAATGTTAGCTATGGTCTCACGTAATGCCCCTTGTGTAGATGTTGCAACTAACCAATCGTCTGCACACTTTCTAGCTCGCTCCTTTAAAAGACTTTAATTCGAATGTCGAAGTTACTGATTTGGTACGTATTTACAGCCGTAAAGATGCGTTTGAATCAATCCCGAACACACACACTATCACCGGGATCAAAAAAATCTTGTTAGTAATTTTAATCGTATCCCTTGTTTTTTTTTTAGTAGCAAACGTTCGGTCACGCTCTGCATTGTTGACATCATTTGCATGAAAGACTGAGGAGCGTTCTTCATTACGCAAGTTCTCCGGATGATTATTTTCTTGAGCTGGATCAGGATTTACAAATACACTAAGACCGGCAGTAACTGATCACAGGAGCGATCCCACTTCTGATATCGGATTTTATTACAAATTCATTATTTTAAAGACAGGACGCCAGCCTCGCTGGCGTCTCTAATGTCACTTGTTTCAGTAAGTTCCAGATATTTTAAAATGAAACTTCAATTCTTCTAAATGTTCTTGTATTTCTCGAAGGTTCTTTATGCTACGCACTCGCTGAACTCTGCAGTCCCCTGTCGTGCGTCCAGACGTCATATTTAAACCAGAATTCAAACATAGTTCTATTCTCTTTGATTTCGTTTTACTTTTAACAATAGTAACGACGACCAATAAGGTGTTATAATAATTGGTGCCAGTTATTTCCATGTTGCATCCGTCATTGAAGCTGCTTGCGCCGATATATACAACTGAAAATCATAGCTGTCATCTACGTTCGTGTCACATACATAAAATATATGTATTTAAAATAAAATCTTTCGTTCCTGATCCGTTAAAAGTTATTTAACAACTGCATTAATATAAAAAAAATTGAGTATTGATACCTTTTTTATCGTTCGTTTTTCAAAAAATATTCTTTTTCAAAAAATATAATTGAAATAAAAAATCACCAATCGAATTACGTTCACAGATGTGAGATGTAAGGGCGAGACCAAGCGTTTAGTAACGACAAAAAAATATCAGATCTTATGTAGGGCTAACCTTCATACTATTCATGCCGTACACCCTAATTGGACACGCTCTAACTTCTCCAGCTCTATATATTAGTAAGAATATATGTTTCAGTCAGTATTTTACTAGAAAAAATATTATTATTTAACAAAAAACTAATGAACGTGAACAACAAAGCCACGTCAAATTAGCTAATCCAATCTCCAATGTCAAAACAGAGATTATAGAATTCTTTTCATAGAATAGAATAGAATTCTTTTACAACAAAAATTAAAATTCAAACAGATTTTACTAAAATTTTTAGCTTTATTACATTAACTATAAACATTTTATTATGTTTTGACATAAATTACATATACATATAAAGATGTATGTATGTTTTTTTAAGCAAAATATAAAAATTGCCTTATATCACATATCGTCGACAAATAAATACTGAAATTTATAAATTATGAGAAGTAAAGCTTTGACATATACATTAGACTATTTAGTCCGTGTAATTTAAAAGGTGTAAATAAATCTTATCAAAGATAAAAGGTATAATTTTATTCTAAACTAATACTGAACGAATGAAGACAAAAAACTACAAGTCACTCCAACCCTCCATTAAAATAATCTGCAAAATGTAATAACAGTGTTGTCGTCGTATTAAAAAATGATCGAAAGTAATAAATATCTTTGATTGTATTGACTGTGATTTTCAGATATGTGTTTAATTGTATGTCTGTGTAGGGTGCATTTAAAAAAAATACTAATAAGGCAAAATCATAAAGACACGAGGACGTATATATGGAAATTTTGGTTCCATTTGAAAGCAGGGACATTTTGCAAAGTTTAAATTAATCAGCCGATAACAAAACTAGTTCCACAAAGTTGAAAGCCACTTGCGTCTTTGTGGTCTTTGTTAATTAATAAATATAATTGTAATTAATGTCATTTGAGTATTAGAGTAGAGAACAAGTTTCATTTTAGCAAATATATGGTGTCTTTCTTGAAAAATTGTTCTAAAATAAAAAAGATAGATGTCTGAAGACATTACAATGATTGATTGAATTAATATCTGAAATTTGTCCGTAATCCCAAAGTAGAAGAGAAAATCTTTCAAATTCACTATAAATAAAATATTATTATGAGTTATTTTGAGCCAACTACCTCAAATAAGTAATTTATTTAACAATTATACGAAGTAGCATAATATGCGAAGAAAAGCAACAATTTGTTTTAAAATAAGCAACTTGATACTCACTTATCAAAATATTATGAAAGTCTCGTTTAATCAGCTAGCAGAATGTCTCTCTCACTTTACTCACAGTAAGCAAAGAAATTATTTAGAGATCTTTTAACATCAATCATTTTAAAATAGAAATACAGTTAAATACAGTACTTAAATGTTATAACAATTTATCAATCTATATTACATACACATACACATACACATACTATTATTAACATCCTTTGTAAAGTCCAAAATTAATATTAAAGACATTTGGTTTAGATTAAAATTTGTATATAAAATGTGAGAAGTCGTTCGTTCAGGTTTCTGTAAGTATTTATCCCTAGACAGCAATCTATCATCAAATCTCTATCAGTTAATAATGCGTAACTCAGTAAGGGGACCTGTTTTTTCGGAGATAATTTACCAAATGGAAAACATTAAAATTATGGAGAATAAATCCTAATAACTGAGGTTACATCTGTACGGAGGCTGTACGGAGGAAATATCGTTTTTTTGCTAACTCCGTGTTACACTCATCTCAATGTTAATCTAGTCGACAATTTAAAAATGGCACACAATGGAGATAAAATTATGTGCGATTGCTCAGTGGACCCGCAATCACGCCTAGAAAAATATGACAAAAGCGTGTATTAGCCATTAAAGATGAAAAAAAGGTCTATCATTTTTTGGCAATATTTAAGAAATTTAAAAAAATAATAATTCAACGTTGAAAATAGGTCTGCGCGATATATTTATTACGGCACATCAATAAATTTATTTATTGTATTAAATCTTATTTTTTAATGTTAAAAAGTTATGGTTTGTTCTGAACAGAATAAATAATTTATTCCCGTTGAAAATTTTATTTAAAGTTAATTTTTCAACAAGTTAAATAATTGTTAACTAACAAAATTTTCTTTAACTTCCGTCTCAATTGTAAGTGAATATTTTTTTTTTAATAATTGTCGTAAAAAAATTTCTTTCAGAGCCTTTCTTTCTTACACACTTCACAAGATCGTGCCATAAAAGTTAAAAAAATATATATACTTTGTAATAAAAATTCTTTTAAATTGAAAAAAAAACTGAAAAATCCAAGTATTTCACCCGTTGTCGATTTTACCTGAAGTAGTATTTATTAAATTTCTCAAATAAAATGTTTTACATAATATTATACGTATAATAATGTTTAATTTCTTAATATTACTAACAACTGCATTTTTTAACAAAAGTTTTTAATAAAATATCCTAAGTAAATTCGATATTCCATTTGTTTTTTGGTTTTACCTGACAAAGATCACATTAAAAATGGCTTCCGAACGGGAAGTTTGTTTTAGGCTTTAATTATTTAGAGCCCCGTGGAAACTGTTTTATGTGTTTGTTGTATAGGAAAAAATAGGTCAATATATTTTAATTAAAATAAAGACCATTTGCTACATATTCGTTGTTAAATAAGGAAAAAGCAATCGAATGTCCCACGATAAAAGTACTATTATCTGAAGTATATGCATATTTCGTTTAACGAATTGTAAAATCCACGCAGTTAGAATTACAATATTGCGTAGGCTTATTTAACAGTAATATTTTAATAGAATACTGTCATATAGGCAAATAGAACATAAAAGTTTTATATAGCTGAAGACACAGATTACTAGATTACACGTGACTACAATTGTATCTGTAACGATGCAACACCGTCACTAGATGGCGCCCCAAAAATATTTGTCTACAAATGACCGAAAATAAAGACTTAGCAAAAGCATTACTGTGTAAACATAAAAATATATAATTGAATTTGTTAGAAGTAACATTTCAAAGTAAAATTGTTTCAATATTTAATCTGATTTTCATTCTGACCTGGTATAAACACGAAGTCAGCACTGACAACACAAACTCAAAGTCAGTTTCAAAACAAATATGTTAGGATACGGATACAGAATAAGGGGACAGAGTTTTTGATTTGTATATATATATATAGAGTGACTAAACCGTAAGTTACATATAGATAGTTAAATGAAAGTAGGGTGACTAACCCGTAAGTTACTTGGGTGTATTTTGGGCCGAGGTTATATACACTCCTGTCGCCATGAAGTAGACCAGCAGGCGTACCATTAGATGGTGTCCGCTTTATTGAGTGAGACGGTGGTTGACTAACCATGAAACGAACATTATCGTTTTCTAAAACATCCGTAACATGAGTGTGAACTGCGAAGTGATATATATATAATATGTCTAATTTTTTTATATAATTCCTCAAAATTATCGATAAATGCCATGCAATTACAAATCAATACAATACATACGCCGTTAATAGATACTTACACCAATTTCAAAGAATATGGGAAATTTGAATAATGAAATATTCATAAGTTGGTACAAAAGTATTTTGTTTATATTTTATAATAGTGTTGCTTTGTTTTAGAAGCGAATTAAGTTTAAATATTAAAAAATATATGATTAACTGTAAGTAATAATCGCTTTTCTCATCAGCGTGTGTTGTTGCTGTCCATCAATTTGCTAAGCGTTACCTGTTCGTTACATTTCACTGACATAGGATCCAGCGCAATTTTTGGTGTATCAATTTTTTAAAACACCGAAGGACAGGTTGAGACCTGACAAATATTTTTATTATTAGTTAATTCAGTTTTAAAACGATGGTTATTTTAATTTCCTTTACTTTGAAAACTAACTAAAGAATTTTAGCCATATTTCTTTAATAACTGTTTATTAATGATATTAAGGACAAAATTACTTTTTTATATGTATTGAATATATGAGCGATATATATTTATTAAATGAATTCGATTATTTTTTTGTGGAAATGATGTCTTTATCATTAAGTATATTTATACATTTTTGTATGTTGTAAGATGTTTTCGTTTTTCCGATAGAATCGCTTTAAAAAAAGGAAAACTGTCATTGTTGATGACAATAGACACTAACGGAAACGCAAAATTCAGGTAGTGAATTTTTTTTTTACATCAAACAGGTAACAAAGGATTACCAAGATTAAATAATTTTGTTATGGAATTTTAATATATTTAGTTGGCATTTTATAAAAAAAAATCCAAATCCACTTTTGGATTCCTTTGATATATAATAATAAAATAAACATGCTATTATTACACTTCTATTCTATTTTTAGACCACAACATTTTTTACATTTATTCTGTAGTTTTATTTTATTATACTATTATATACTTTCATTCTATGAATATTATATGATTATCTTCAAACACGTTTTAGAAACATTAAACAAATTTTTCTTTAGTATCTCTTTCTAATTAAGTAACTTTTTGCCTTATATGAATGTAGATTGTAGTTTATGAGTCTTCAATCACATTTTCAGTAAAAACTTATATTAACATATTTATAACGTCTTTTACCCTGACGTCTCTGCGCTCCTTCCTCTGAGCAAAAGGTGGTTACATTAAACTGAAATTAATATTAAATACTAAGACTGAGAGCGGAGCCTCATTACTTTAAACAATAAAAAAAAATTTGAAGAAACGTTATACACAAGTAAATGAGAATGTGTACGTTATTTAAAACTTTCGCAAGATAATCTAAATGTAGAAAAAAAACTTCCGTAAAGAAAAAATAGACCATGCAAATAATTTAAAATTATTTTTGTGCATACTAACCTATCCATTGAACGGGTCTTCAGCGTTAAATTTTTGAGGACAATAGTTTTCAATTTACTAGATCTATTATTTACAGCAGTATAAAACTAGCAGTTTTCATGGACTAGTAATTGAGTGATTTTATTGCTACTGATGTGACTGATGTTAGTTCTTAACAGGCCCAAGTTATACCTCTCGCTTCTACTTCTACCGCGCACAAATTTACAACGAACCTATTCTTAGTGAGTTCGATAGTTAGCTCGTAATACTTGTTGACTTTGATGGCATGGTCTTAGGGGATATTTGTTTCCAAAGGAACCGTGATTATCTGAAAGGCTTGATGTAAAACTTTTAATTCAAAATACTGAGACCGAGAAAGGATGTTAGGACTTATTAATTTAAATTGTACCGTAGAAGATGAGATATTTATGGAAGACAATTGAGAAAATCCCTCAAAAAGTTTCAGGAAATCAGAGGTGTCAATTCTCGTCCATCTGAAAGGGAAAAATAACACTTCTCTTACGTATCATATTCACAATTGCCTGGACCATCTGATTCCATGCTGCAATAATTTCAGATCAAAAGGCCCTGTAAATGTAGAAAACAGATTCTTTTATAATTTCATATTTAAATTTCGTTTGATCTCACTTTTAGTACATACGATTATAAATTCTTAATATTGCTAAGGATACTCTTTTGAAAAATGTAAATAAAAGCGTATATCGTATCTAAAAGGTTTGTGAAAGATAAATTTTTACAACATTGTTTTTTTTCTACATAATCAGAAAGTCCTTTAAAAATTCATATTTTATAATTTTCTAAATAAATACCAATAACTTCTGTCAAACAGACCCAGCGTTATTGTTCAGGTAATTATTTTTACTTTAACTTGCAATGTATATAGTATGTTCCTTGGCATAAAGTCTTGCAACTAAATCAGATATCGTTAACCACTTGAGCTGAAATTTTGTAAACCAGTTCGGTTTGAGCACAACTCATACTTAATTTCGTAATGTTGTTCGTAGTTCAATACTATTTTATAAAAAAACTCTGCAGTATGGCTGTCAAGTGTAAGGGCTTGCTAAAAATAAAGAGACCTTAGTATAAATATATAACAGAGAGGAATGTTATTTTTTCATTTTGGAGAAATTATTCTCATAATGTTATACTATTATTAATCTTTAAAATTTATAAGTGTTTTGAATGTTTTTTTTTTTCTATTTCAAAACGTTGTGTTCACCGCTTCTGTATGCGCAGCTGTAAGCTGGAAATCGGCTTTAAGCTGGGCTTTGTGTTTTCAATAGTGTATGTATAAACTTTAATATTGAGTATATATGTGTGTTAGATTTTATTGTCCTAGTTCAATATACTTTATATGCATGCTATTATAATACATTCTATTTATTATTATTATTACTATTGTTATTTTCAACGGGTTGAGCAGAAATTATGTAAAATGTCATCTAATTTTGGATACTAGATCATGTTGAAAACCATACCATGCAATGGTGAATTATGTATAAAAATGTGTATAAAAAAAATCTATACGAATTCTCAGAATTTTAACATTTTATATACAAAAAAATCATTTTTTTACAAAATATTATAGAAACATATTTTTTGTCATATCTATCAATTACATTTATAGGTACTACAAAAAAATTTAAATATGCTAATTTTAATCTAATCATAGGGCTGTTACAAACGAAATTAAACAAAGCGTACTATACAATATACGGAATGCCTGAAACAGCCTGGTGACAAATATTTATGTTACATCATTCATTTTCAAAACTCTTTAACACATATTTAGAATTCTTTACAGAAAATGATTATATTAGTAAAGTACAGACTGTAAGGCGCTATTATGATATAGATAGGTAAATGAGAATTTGAATACACTATCAGAACCAATGTGACCTCCGCTATTAACTTAATAGCACACCTAAAGTATCTGACGTGCAAACATATCAGAATACAAATAACATCAAAAAGAGAAGAAAGTTTTTTGAAAGCTAAACAAAGACATGAAAGGTGTAGAGACTTATTCTCCTGTGACTAACTGTGAGTTCTCAGAGAGTAATCTTTATATAAATCAGGGTTTTTCTGTAACCTGACGCAAACATTAAAACCAGAAAGATTTAGCAAATATTATTAAAAAAAAACATGAATTATCTGCTAAAGGTGAACTTAATTCTCAATTATCTGTAGTATAAAAATGTATTCATTTTAAATGACGTTTCAATTAATACCACAATATTTTTTTGTATACATAAAATACAAAAGAATTGTTAAAAGTCATACGAAAACTATTTGGTTAGATTTTTTCTCTACAATACCAATTGTCTCTGCAATACAAAGTGTCTGCTTTTGATGTTTTACAGGTGTATAATTCGAGTTCCTGTATTTATTTATGCAGATTTGTATTATATTTGTATTTATTATATTATTAAGTCGGACATTCGGTTTACTTGTTGAAGCGTAACGGACACTTTCTATGCGCTGACGCCATTCAGTGGAGCCGAAAAACTTGTACCCAAATTATATCAATCCATTCACCAGCTCCGATAGCCGTGATCGTCTAGTGGTTAGGACCCTACGTTGTGGCCGTAGTAACCCAGGTTCGAATCCTGGTCACGGCAGCGAACAGCTGTCGCGGCGGAGCTTTTTGTTTACTTAATAAATTTCGGAAAAGTGATTAATCAAAATACGGAGTTATCAATATTACATGACTGATTCTCAAAATCTGATTGTTGAATATGTTCCAAACTAAGTATATAATATTTGTTTATTTTTTTATTTTTTTATTTTGCTGTCACAATCCAATATAAATTGTGACAAAAACATCAAATTTGATTTTATTTAACTTGTATTGTTATAAAGAATAAAATAAATTCAATTTATGAAGTGTTACTAAATTATATATGAAATGACTGATCATTCTATGGAGTCAGTTGAATCACAGTTTTTCCTAACTTCAAAAAGAATTTCAATGAAAAATCTTTTCCACTTGACAAAGCCACTTTGAATGATATAATACTTAATTAACGTTTAAAAATCTTGCATTGAATGTTTTATTTCATTAATAACATACTTATATTTGTTAAACATTTAATATTGTTTTAAGTTTTAATTTTTCATAAAATGTATCATAAGTTGGCTGGTACAGTGGCAGAAAAGAAAAAAAATAAGTTTCCAGTTACATTTGAAGGAAGTCTTTGTAAATTTTATAACAATAGAGAAAAACTTTGAGTATACGCACATGTGAATGTTATTTTGTTTATCTTAACTGAAACCTTCTTTTGCAAAATAATCTGCTCTTATATTCTTTTTAAGTTTTCTTTCAAAGTTAGAGCGTTCGAGTTCTATAAGTCAGTATTATTTTTCTTTAATATATAGCATTCCGTGGGTATCGATACCATTTCTAAACTCTTTCACTACTATTGACTCGTAATTAAATTATAGGTGAATATTGTGCGGTTCAGGGTCAGCCATAACTTCTAAGAAAAGAACTAATTAGCTACGTCATATATTGATATGTAATTCAAAAAGTTATAACCTGTAACTAAAACTATATGCTCATTTTGCTACTTGGGTAGAAATGCCACCATATTTCTTTTCCGGTATTAGAGATCTGGTTCATCCGGCCAGATGTTCAATCCACGAAGTCAGCATCTTCATTCATTATATTATTTTTCTTCCTCACAGCGGTGTGGCTCCGGAGTCGTAAATTTTAATATTTTTTTCGCTTATGTAATACTTTTATGAATAATTTCATTAAATCATTTTATTTTTATTCCATATTTATTACAACTTATCTTTATATTTAAAAAAAATTGCAGAGTGTTTGTGTCATGGTAGCATGGTTTTTTAAGCTAATATCTCATTAGATACATGAATTGGCGAACATTTGTGCTGATATTTACTAACAAACTTAATTTGTAGAAATACTATCGTTTTCTTTATTAATATTCATGTGATTTTTTCTTATTATCACCCATTCTCTTGTTATGTATATATGAACGTAGTCATGGACAACATGTATGTGAAGACATCACGCTATGTTTAATTTTTGTATGAGAATAAGAATTTATACTACAACTAGTTTTTTGCCGGCTACTCCGATAAGATCCCGAAATAAAAACAAAATTTTTGTAACCGTATTATAATAAATCATTGAATTAAATCTAAAAATTTAATTAAAAAACTTTGGCTGTATTTGTGTCTAATAGTGTAGTCATGTGTAACAGAATTCAAATAAAACCTTTTCTTGATTTGGTCACAATTCTTTGATATATATTTTTTTCTATTTGTTGCTTAGTTTTACAGAACTTTGAGCTTCATTCCTAAATCGTAATCTAGATATCTCTGTTTGCCATTAAATACTGAAATGAATTTGCCAAAAAATAAGTTTATACTCATAAAATCTCCTTAAATGTTCATTTTGTTGAAATATAAATGTTTTTAAACGAGTGATTATCTAATGGAGAGAAAAAAGATCTATTATACTACTGACAATTATTCTTGTATATTATAAAAGATGTTTTTAACAAAGTAATACACATTTTCACTGGAGTTGATTAAACCTTACTGATCAAGAAACAGCTGCGGCCGTAATAAAGTATAAATAATTGTCACAGAAATCTAGGCACCAAAAAAAGGAGTACGCGAAGAAGTTAAGCGCTGCAAATTAAAAAATAACTAAACAATATCAACTAAATTTCTTAGACCAGATTATAAAAGAACAGAATAGAAAACAAAAAATCGTTTACAGCCGTAGTTCTTATGAATTACGTAGAGTAAACATGACGTGAGGTAAAAGACCTAAAGTCGTGGAATTACTATATATTACTGTGACTTCGAAATGTAATTATAACAGTACAATTGTTACTTTCTCGAAACCCCCAAGTAAAATTCTTTATTTACGATAAAAAATGTAATACTTACAACTAAAACGATTTGTTTTCTTTTGTCCGACAAACAAGATTTTCGCCTTCGTATTGGTGTCCCTTAATTAGAAATGCTTTGATTTGTCGCTTTTCCTTTTCAAATGGAATGAAAGAACCTATTATTAATCATTACCGAATAAGTTTCTGCAACTATAATAGGAATATTATTTTCCAACTTATTACTATAACTATTATTAAGCGATAATCAAAAGTATTTTCTAAATAATGTAAGAATTTTTATACTTAAAATCTTACTATTCTATCCACTATTCGCATCATTTTCAAGGCTATGACTTTGCTAAACATAGAAGGAAGCCGTTCCATTAGACTTGTTTACGGAATTCTTGCTTCATGTCAAAGATAACACGTAGTCAATCAAATTTGTGTCATAGATTCCATCTTACACGCAAAGAACCTTTTCAACAGAACTTATGAACTAGACTGATATATATTAATACAAATAAAAATCTATACATAAATACCAATTACTTTTTCACGTACTGTTAGAGAACTGAATGGGTAACTTAATGTAAGTTGTTTTTGTATTCCTATTCATCTGTACATTGAAAGTGACGTCGTCTGCTTTTTGCATTTAAGTTTAATGGCATGTTTAAACTGTTTAGTCTTTTATTTTATTTATTAATAAAACAATATTCAACAAGTACATATTTCAAAGAATAAAAACAATATGTCATTATAGCCGTAAAATTTTTTTTTTACGATTAATCAGTCTAAATTTGTTTTCTCCGTTTTTGCTAATGATATTTTTTTACCCATTACCATCTCTAGCAACTTTGTGTTAGGAATAATGAGCATTTATGCAAATGTAGGTAAAGTGACAATAATTTCGTATTCGTGAGAGCAGCATTGAGAATTGTAACCAACTCCAAGCATTAATGCTTCAAGGATCTAGCTGTTAATAGACATGCGAAGTTTTGTCATAAAGTGTAGTTGTGTGCTATTTTCACCCTTTACAGAATCTCTAACGTGAATTTTATTTTTCTCTTGTGTTTTATTAATGATGTTTATATTCCTACTGATATAGATATATTGGTACGACCTCGTCTTACGATTACGTCGTAAACATGATACATTTTATGTCTTTAAAACTTAGCTATCAGGTTCGAAATTTGATTGTTCAAGTCCATCTTAATTTTTGACTCATTAATTTTCTTCAATGTATAATGTATATATAAAAAACTTTTATTATTTACTGTCCGGTATCAAGTATTTGTTGCGACGTTAACCTCATTTAATAGAATAAGATTTATTTTTCTTAATATGGGTCAACTGAAATATAGCATTTCTATTTTCAAATCAATTTACATTCTTTTTCAATTGAAGAAATCCAATTCCCACTTTTGTGTTATTTTTAAAAGAAAATGTTACTTGTAGAGTATATATAGCAATGTCTAAAAGTTAGAAAAAAATATAGCTATGTCTAAAAGTTAAACAAAATTAGTAACGTATTTTATTTTATAATATTTAAAATAATCCTACAGATTTCATATTCTTAAACATCCTGTCTTTTTTTGTTCATCACGGAATTCTTACAGAAATATAACGTTGTGCGGTATTTAATTTAATTGAACAGTTAAGATGGCAATATTTTTTTTCAGATACGTTCTTAGGAACATTATTTAATATTGTAGACATCGTTGCTTATTTTTCAGCCTTTGTAAACCTGTTTATAAAAGTATATTTTTTATATTAAAAATATAAAAAAATCGTAGCTTTTTCACATTTTAAATATTTAGACAAGGACTGACGACGTTCTTAAAGTCATTTAAATCGGTTTAATTTTATTGAAATAGACAAAGTGAAACTTTTTCGAGATAATTTTGAATAAAAATAATTATAAAATAATAATAACTTAAGGTTTCTAAGTCGTGGTGGCCTGGAGGTTAAAATCCCGTCTCTAACACGTGAGGGCGCGGGTTCGAAACCTGGCAAGTACCAATGTGATCTTTTCCGAGTGACTGACAGACTGACAGACGGTGAAGGCAAACACCGCGAGGCCTGGACTTACAATTTCAAATTATTAGATTGAAATCGCCAACCCGTCTTAAGCAAGCGTTTTGATTAATGCTCTAACCTTCTCCATGTGAGAAGAGGCCTTTGCTCAGAAGTGGGCTTCGATAGGCTGATGATGATGATGCGTACATAATGATAGTTATTGTTTGCGAATCGGTTATGTGAATAAAAAAAAATCAAATGGATAAAAAAAATATTTTATAGCTTTTTTTTACACTCGAGGATGAAAAAAATTGTTGTCATTATAAAACAAATATTTATAGTTTTAGTTAAGATAAGCTTTTATTTAAATATTAATATAGTTCATCATAATGTCGATTCCGTTTTAGAAAACGCAGTAGAAATTTTGCGTTATAAAATAATTTTATCTAATTAATTTATTCCTCTCCGCACAGTTGACTTTTCCTTAACAATGTTTAGTAAAAATAGTGTAATAGTTATTATGATTTAAAATAATAATAACAAGAGTTTTTTTACTAAGACGATTTTGCCCAAAGTAGCCCTTGCCTTTACCTCTGTTTAAATAAAATCCACAATGTCAATTTATTTCTGTTTTGTTATGCCAAAAATCATTTTGTTTTTTGTTTTACTCGACGGAGCTCACGTCCGAAATGTCCTCGGACTGGAAAGTTTGTTTTGTGGGTTGACAGTTAAATAATTATTTAAAACCCTACGGAAGCTGGAAGTTTTGTAAATATATAATAAAATTATAATTACTGTTTTTCATTATGTCATTTATGTTTATCTACAATTAGTAACGCAATATTCATTTACTGCATATTAGTTATTAAAACACACTAAAACACAGACAGTTGCAATCAACTGTTGTATCTATTAAATTGGTTATGAATTTGGTAGTACGGTGGTTCGTTATCCAAAACTATATTATCTGAAGCATCAATTCCAGTAAGTGAATTCTATAGTGACTACATATGAAAAATTTTAAGTATACTTGTTAGATAGTTTCTTTTCAAAGGCTTATCTTGATTTTTACACAGTTGAAATCCCTCCATAATAAGAATTTGTTTGATTACACGTTTCAAGGATCACATTGTTATAGTTTTGCCAATCGTAAGGTAATTTTCTAGTTTATTCCGTCTCAAGTAGCCCTCAACTCCTCATTCGAGATGCATCCTTGAAGATCCATTCATCAATCTCTCAATGAAAATCCAAAAAATAAAACATTTTTAACAAAAACAAAAACTTTTAAATAATTATTTTTCAAAAATTCAATAGAATGTCGGAAATAACTTTTTGCCTACGTAGGTACTTATTTTGAAATTACGACGGATAGTTGTAGCCTTGACGATTAAAAAAAACGCACAATCTGTTAGCAAAGTGAAAATAATTCAGAAAAATGAAAACAAAGTTATCTAAACGAAGCAAAATAATCCCACAAAACTAGGAAACCCGACAAATGTTATCCTGTCATGTCAGAGATATAATTCCGACCAGGGACCTATTTAAGGGCAATAATTCGGTCTTAATGCCGGCCATGGATTTCTTTGCTTAAATCCTCGATTCCAACCAATACCACTTACACACCCAAGTATAGTACAATATTTTTTGATCATTATGAAATTTATGTAAACAATATTAACATTATTCACTCTGATCACATGTCGAGAAAGACCGGACAAAAGCATTATTGTCATTCTCTACAAAGTTATTAAAGATAATTACAAATTTGAACAAATTTCTTTTTCTTCCTATTTGTTTAACGTTCTAATCGCATCATTTGGAGAAATTTTCTAATGCAAAG
Organism: Danaus plexippus; assembly: GCF_018135715.1. Taxonomy (NCBI): domain Eukaryota; kingdom Metazoa; phylum Arthropoda; class Insecta; order Lepidoptera; family Nymphalidae; genus Danaus; species Danaus plexippus. Next base: position 8,139,830 of record NC_083537.1, on the reverse strand, counting down.
CTATTCTCTATCTATGGTATTAATATAAAATAACCAGCCCTTGACATATAAACTTATAAGGGTGTAGTTATGTGAGCAACAACAATACTGACGCCATACCTAGAGATGTCTATCTTAACGGCTATTATCCGTTTTGTAATCATTGTGTTTTAGTTTAACGTTTCATATCACTGTGATGGGCGTAAATGACGTCATTACTCTCAGCTGAATGTTATCCCTTATGATCAGTGAAAGTTATTGTATACCTCCTATAGCTCTTAAATCATTCTGATAGTGAAAAGTCAATCTCAAGTGTTTCAAAATCTCCATGAAGTATATTCTTGTTGACTTGGTATAAGAATATGTTTTGAAATTATTAATTATTTGAAGACAACATGTTGATATGGTATGATACTTGTATGAGTTAATATAAAATACTGGTGTAATATATTTAGTGTAAACTCGAGCGTATTCTTTTATCTAATGAATTTGCATTTCTTCAATTCGTTGCATTTTTGATTGGAAAACCGTTGACTTTAAGTTGGCAAAGGTCGTTCGAACATTTCTCTTTGATGCTTAAAGTTCAGTTTTTGTAGTACCTAGCTAATATTCAAAACATTATAATAACTGAAGTTTCATAAATAACTTTAATATTAAGTCCTTTTTCTTTGTAATATTAAAACCATTTCCTTCTGAAATTTTGCATCTGACGATGCTACGGTTTGCTGTGGAAAAAGTTTAAGTAACATAAAATAATTTGATGTTGTATGCAAAATTTGCCATCTTAATCAGAAATATTTCAGTAAATAGGATGTATTATTATTTCTACAATTTGTATCACTCAACAAGAAGTGCTGTTCACTTAACTTAAAAGTAAATCATCATTGCCCTCATTGAGAGACGAGAACGTTAGCAAAAAGCATTTTTAAAAACTACATTTTATATATGCATATTTCGATGTTACAGTCCTGGATATTACGCGGGGATTTTCATATAGATTACTTAAAAGCAACAACTGAAAGTGAAATAAATAAAAAACCCAAATTTACTTCCAAACTGTATCTAAAAATACAAACTAGAGTTGATGTTAAAGAAACTACTAAATATATTAGATTTTTCCATAAAATTCTTTTGATTTGAGTAAGATTAAGATAATATTTTGCTTTGTTGGTGACGGAGTCCTAAACAAATAAAAATACATGTAAACGAATTTTTCTTATTTGATCAGTTAGGTACGAGAGGATTACTAGTGTAAAATATTTACGTTACAGAATGTATACATATTTATGAGGAAAAGGACCATAAAGGAATATTCTTATTTATTTTTGTTATCTTGTATTATAGGTGGTTTATAGCCTAAAGCGATGATTTAAAAGAAACAAAAGAAAGCGTCTTAGTAATATAATATCCTATTATAATTATGAATTTGATTTCTACTGAACTATTTTTAATTAAGTGCTATTTTTATATTATTCAAATTCGTAATAATAACAAAAATAAATTATATTTTGAGAAATTGTAAACCGTGGAAGATCCTCCTGAAGTTTTTCGTTTCAACCTTTTAACAAATCTCCTTTATCGCCATGCCTCTTCTCCTTGTCTAAACCTCAAAGTAGCCATGTATTTTTCGCAACGAAGCCCCAGCTGCCAAAACAGCTGGACCCCAGAAAGAGCACTGTACACCTTACTCACCCCAGGACCACGACCATACAAAAGTAGCAATACTAAGCTACGGTCTTAATTGATGCCATTATTACTAAAGGTCATTGTTATTGTTTCACATCTAATCAAAAAACGATTCCTTTTAGTTATTCATATAAATTTAAATAAAGTACTCCGTGATATTAAAAAACTACTTTCTTTAACTTAGTCCAATATTGGCACGAACTTGAAGAGTTTAATAGTGTCAATTTTATAATTCCTATATACCTAATATTTTTAAGACAAATCTATTTAAACATCACTTTGGACACAAAAATATGTAATGATAAACACAGATACGAAAAATGTATAACAGCAAACAAAAATATGATTTAACTTAACGTTTTACAGTCGTTTTTCGCGCGAGCATTTTAAGATTCCGGAACATTAATATTTTACATCAGTAATCCTCTCGTAGCTGTCCGATCAAATAAGAAAAATTCGTAGACTCGTATGTTCTTTTTAGATCCAATTCTAGACAAAGAATTTCATCAGTAAATTTAAAATGACTAGTAGATCTTTAAAATTTTAGTTTCTGTTTGTATAATTAAGTAAAGTTTTATAACCGGTTTTAATGTTTTGTATATTTTTTTACTTGCACATGCTTATTATAAAAAAAATTAATTCATTATATTTGAAAATTTTTTGTCAGGTAAAAGAAAAAGAAATATCTTACTAGTTTAATTAAAATAGAAAATAATCTTCATAATTTGTAGAAATTTTTTGTTTTGTGGTGTATAATAGAAAAGCTATAAAATAATGCAATCACGTAAGTAAAAATTTTAAAGTATATTGTTAAATGACTCACAATTCACTACACATTTCAAATGTGAATATTTCTTAAATCACATTGAAACTGTAAATTCTTCTCACTTATGATGTCAGTCGCAGACCAGCCATTAAACGTATCGAATATAAGGACAATAAATGTAACTGTGACGTCATTAAAGTGATGGTTTTATAGTCAGTTAAATCACACTTACAAAATAACATGAGAAATGAGAATATTTAAAACCTTTTTTATTTTGGATTTAAAACCTCTTTATGAACGAGACGAACGACACTTAAGCCGCTTCACATTTCAACATATTTGAAGTTGTTGAGCGTATTTCCAGTTCGTAAAGTCGAGATCGCGTTTTTTTTTTTGAAGAGCGTGACTCTCCTTTATGTTACTATCTTCAATATTAGATTATCTATGCAATTAAAATTTAAACATTGAGAAACTTATATTTTAATCGCATACATTTTATTATCAAAGATTTATGATTTTTGCAAAATTTTCATTTATCTTTATCATATGAAGTGAATTAAAAATTTATAATGATATTTTTAACAAATAACTAAAACTTTAATAAAAGGGAACAAATTTTAATTAACTTTAAATTTATAGGATTTACATTTGGAAATTGGTATGTTCAATGGAACGTAAGAAAGTATTAAATTTGTTTTAAAGTACATCTAAGATGATGATATCAAAGACTTTTGCGAGTATTAATTTAAATAAGACTAATATTTACGTATGTACTATCGCGTTTTTTGTTATTTTAAACCACATACTACCGATGTGTCGGTTACTTTGCTGCAACCGTGATCACGGGCAGACGAAATGAAAAATTTTACACCATAGAACATCCGAAAATATTACTTTTATTTACATGTAATATATTTTTAAGAGTGATTATGATATAAATCCTTTATTATGAATTAAACTAATATGCAAACGACTTATCAAGACTTTAATCATTCAACTAAGGGTATCTTAATAACGAAGCTAATAATTTCTTTACATCTATTTATATCTTTTACTTCGCACTTTACTTTACCTTTGATGTTCGTATTTTGAATAACCTATAGAACGACCGTAAGCTTACTTATTACTTCAGTCTCTTGTTCTAATGGAGTATACGAAACGCCGTAGATATTATAAAATAAGAGCATATTTAAATGAAAGGAATCAAATATTGTTAGAGACTTATACTATTTTTATTTAAAGAATTAATTATTGACTGTTAGTAGAAATTTTCACAATCCATATGATGAATAAATTATAATAATATGTTTAAAAAGATAAATACAAAATTACATGTGATACGTTACTATTGGTAGTTTCTTTGTAAACATGTTTAATTTTTTTTTTTAACCCAAAATAGAATTATAATTCTTTCATTCGACGGTCATCATCATCAGCCTATCAGAGCCCACTGCTGAGCAAAGGCCTCTTATCTCATGGAGAAGTTTAGAGCATTAATCACCACGTTTGTTCAAGACGGATTGGCGACTTCAATCTTATAATTTGAAATTATAAGACCAGGTCCTCACGGTGTTTTCCTTCCCCATCTGTCAGTGGTGTCTAAATACTCTTAGAAAGTACATGACTCGGGAAAGATCACATTGGTACTTGCCAGGTTTCGAACCCTCGCCCTCGCGTATGAGAGGCGGGCCTTTAACCTCCAGGCCACCACGACTTCATTCAACGGTGTTTGTGTGTAAAAACTATTCACTAACACGTCAAGATGATGATGAGGCTGTATCCTTTGATTAACTATAAAGGTCTAACAAACAGAACCACCACTCCATAAAGTTACATTCAGACATTATTTTTTTATACATTCTAATAAAATGTTTTCAAATACTTTTTGTGCTGAAAAACGATAAATTTTATATCGTTTATTTGTTTAAAAGAAATTATATTAATGTTAATTATGTATCCCATATCAGAAATATTACATGTTCTGAATGATGAAAAACAAATAATTTGGTACCAGAGTACTAAACAATAATAAATTCCTCTTTTACTTAACCAATAAACTTAACTCAATTTGTTTAGACTCAAAAATTTATAGACTCAATATCGTCCTCTGCTTAGAAATTAATTAAAAAAATATATTGAGATATATAGTTATTTATACTTAAATGAAAGTTTAATTTAGAATTATCGAAAATAATTTCACAAAATAGAAAGAGAATATAGTATATTTTTAAATTAAATTTAGCCACTAATAAGGACAATACTAAATAGCCACGTACAATGCAGAAAATTTACAATAAAATCCTTATCCGTGATTCACTTTTAACCTACGGAAAAACTTAGTTAAAGATAATCGGAAAAAATAACGCAAGTTAACATTATAAAAAAAAAAAATTCAAACTAGATTAAAGTACACAGTGGGTTGGGTATTTACAGTTACGTTAGGAATATGAATTTATTACTCCACCATTATATAGTTATTTTTTTTAATTATTATATATTTTACATTTTCTTAATTACTCCCATCGATTAATTGACAAGTGATTTAAAAAACTTTCTTAGTACCAAGGGATCCTAGTAAACCCTTTAACAAATAAAAATGTTTTTAATAAATTCTTTTGATTCGCCACCATGTTCGTATTATATTGTAACAAATTATATATGACCTTATTACATTACGCCAATAGACACACCGTAGTAACAATATTTAAGAGTACCATAATATATAAGTCTTAATAATTTAGCTCAGAAATTCTGACATGGATGGCATGTGTTTTAGATGCTATTTTAGTGAGAACATTACCGACGACTTAAATGTTTTATGTATCTACATACCGGGCAATCAGCAATCCATAATACAGGCCTAGATTTTGCTGTAAATTAATGCGTGGACATTACATTACTACAAAGGAAGGTAGGCAAGTCCAAAACAAACAAGACATATAACAGCTATCTTTGTCCTTTGTCGATTTAACTGAAAAAGAAATGAAAAGTCTAGGAAATCAGCTGCTTTTACAGAGATATATATGTGGATTTTATTTTTAAGTTTTTTTTATTATTTTCTACCACTTTATATTTTTGTAAGTTAACCCAGAGTTTGCTATGGCAACACTAAAAATTTCAACAGAAAATGAAAGACGATGTGAAGGCGACTGTTGTGTTTGCCAAATAAAACTAAGATTTTGTATTTTCAACCATTCTTTGTTAACAATACCTCCCACATATATATATATATATATATATGAGTCTGCACAACGTCAGTGAACGTCGCTACAGTTTGTACAAATAAAAAATTATATACAAATAAAACACTATATAAATTCTTATCAATACAGATCTTATCTTAGGTTTTTATTAACGTAATATTTAGTATATATTTTTTATATTTATACTGACAAATCATTAATTCATATTCAATTACTCATCAATACTTCAGAAGCGACGTTTTTAATTTTCGTCGTAATTGGTGTATTTTTTATTATCTCAGAAAAAAAAAATTAATATGAACTATCATTTATTATAAAATGTGGGAGATTTAAAACTTGGTTACAGAGCCGTAGAAATTTGATAAATAGACTCTTGAAAAACTATAAATATTACAAAATTTATTGATAGCATTATATAAAGTGGCAGTGAGAATTTTGATACACCCACTTGTTTCGAATATATTGCTATTTCCTATGAGTGTGAATAGTTTTTCCCTCCTGTAATATGGGCTTCCTTATTCTATAACACATCATTTATATCTAAATTCCAATCATCACAGAAACCTGGATTACGTTCACATACAACCTTTAAAATTCCTAACAATTTTATGAATTTCGGTTTATTTGTTGAGCAGATAAAGTTTAAGCATAGTAATTTAAAAAGTTATTAACGATTTATTAAGTATTATTTTAATAATTTGATTAAAACAATACACAGGGAAAATCAGTATACAATGAAACATGGGCATGCGAATAAGTTTAGTAAATTTATTTAATATATAGTTACCAGATTATTTCATAGCTGTTGTTATAAACATCGGAATGATTTCATAATTCCACCACATATAATTCCGTATGAGACTTAAAACGACCCACATTTGGTACAATTAAACTTGCTGACGCCTCCACGCAACAGTTGACATTAATTACCATTTGATTTATTTAATAACTGGCTTTTGTGTGACCACATCTGACTGGAACGTGTTTTATTACCTTTTAACAAGCTATTTACGTCTGTTCAAATTAAGGCATTTTTTGTTAACTTCAGAAATAATCAGTCGAAAACAACCGTACTTAGTGTCATAGATTTCATCACTATACCTTAATGGGTTAAATGTGTATAAAATTAAACGGATTCCTTAAAGATGTTAATGTTTTTATTGTCACCTCAGTGATTTTGACTCTTGATTTATTTTGATATTATATTTCAAATTTATATTTAGTCTTTCTTTTATTTGTCGCATTTGCCTGTTATATTAAATGTACATAAACGATCATTGTCAAAGAGAGTTATTTTGTACTTAAATAAAACCTAAATAAGGTTGTCTGTTTGTCTTTATTATATAAAACAAATAAACAGCAAGCGACATAAAATCAAGGCTATTATTATCTCTCATACGAATTTGTTGGAAAGTTGAAAAACCCCTGCAGTTTTCTGTGTTCATTCGTTTATTTTCTTTATAAATGGGGATTATTTACGCATATCTTATTATTTTAATCACAAAGGTTTTTTTCAAACTTTTATTATTTTAATTATCTTACTTACCGTACGTATAAGACTCTTTAAGCCAAGAAAGATGTTTTTAACGTAAATTCATAAGTTTGTTTGTGATCCTGTATAAATATTCCCTGCTAAGCGAAAAAATATTAATGTCATTTCCGTGGGCTGGTTTCTTAAGAAATATAAGTAATTAATAATTTTAGAAATAATAGCCTAAAATTATATTTTGGTATATTATGAATTTAAGAAACGATTTGAGAATATAAATGATAATGATCCTAAAAATTTATATAAATCTGTGACATAGTCTTTGTGGTACATCTGTTTGATCTATTATTCATCAACATTGAATATCGAAACTAGGTACAACCCATTATTTCTTTATTTTGTATATTATGACCGTAATGGTTATGTTAAAAAATATTTAATTATATCGAATTTAATTTAACATATTTTTACTAAATATGTTTATAATATTATACTATCACTCACTGTCACTTCTGAATCCTGGGTACGAAATCACTCCTTTCCATATTGCAGGTGTGAGGACCCTCTCAAGAAAAAAACAATAAATTCAACATTTGAAACTACAAGGCTGGATTGTTAAACATTAGAAAATGATACAGACACCTTATAAAGTGACCTCTTTCTACCCTCAATAATAACAAATCATAATGAGAGCGCACAAAAAACAAAAATAGAACCTGTTTTTTCCTGAGTACTTTATAGCAAAATTGTACTTCTTGGTTAGCAACTAGACCCCACAAAGCATTAATTCTCAAAGTCGGTTACAATTCTCAGTGCTGCTGCTATCAAGAATTCAAAGTCGTCGCTTTACCAAAATCTGTATAAATATTCTCAATTCAAAACACGGCGTTTCGAAAGTAATGAATGGCTTAAATAAACATCATTAGCCAAGGAGAGGAAAACAATTAAGGACTATTTAGTCGTTAAAAATTATTCCTAAACGTTATAATCTTAAAATTATTTTCAAAACTCTCAGATTACTAAAAGGCTATTATTAATAATTGGCATCTATATTAACAATTCAAGTATAACTAACGCTACAAAACAAATTTTAGTTTATTAAATTAAAGAAAATTAAAAGTATATTATAATAAAAAAAGCATATCTAAATGTCACATATTATTTATTTTTATCATATATTAGCTTCTAACATTTGAAATTGGCGTTATGTAATTACGTCCCATGACTATTTATACACTTTAACCATATCATAAAATCATCGTTCTCTTCACTATAAAAAAATTTGGACGGGAACCAATAAAATCTTCGAAGGCGCTTTGGACTGTCCCATAGAAGTTAAATTTTTTTCTTGCACAAATTTATCCCAATTTCAGAAAAAAGATAATCTATTAAAACAAGGTCCGAGGAGTACGGTGAATGTTTTAGACATTCCAATTGATGCTCTTCTAACTTGGTAACTGTCTGTCGTGCAGTGTGTGGTCTAGCGTTGTCCTGAGGCAACAGAGGCCTAGGGCAATTGACTAGACTCGGTCGTTTAGCAGCTAGCTTTTGTATCGTAGTGTGGAACTAATAATAGTCTGGATAAATAATAATAATAATAATAATAAAGAATAAGAATAACTTGGACGTGGTTTGCGATGGACCTTGAACTCTGGCCGAAACTTCCAGGACGAAAGCTTTGAAACCAATAACAGACTGTATTTTCTTTTCCGACACCACATTAGCTTTTGTAAGGTTATGTTTATAAAATATTAAAATCCGAGGGAAAACTAATGTCAATAATTTATATTTAAAGCAATATTATTCTCATCAAAACTCATTTGTAAGACCATCCAAATATTGTAAATAATTAATTCGTTTTTGTAGATCCAAATTGAGTGTCGTGGTGACCTAGAGGTTTAAAGCCCGTCTCTTATACGTGAGGGCGCGGGTTCGAAACCTGGCCAGTGCCAATGTGATCTTTTCCGAATCATAGGTACTTTCTAAGAGTATTTAGATATCACTGTCAGACGGTGAAGGAAAACATCGTGAGGGGAAACCTGATCTTATAATTTCCAATTTCAAGATTGAAATCGCCAACCCGTCTTGAGCAAGCGTTTTGATTAATGCTCTAACCTTCTCCATTTGAGAAGAGGCCTTTGCTCAGCAGTGGGCTCCGATAGGCTGATAACGATGATACAAATATAATTATTGTAATATTAGCCTCTGGCAAAATTATCGGAAGAAGGGATGACTGAAGTAGAAAAAAGTCAAACGGGAGACATAAAAAGAGTAAGCAGTGTCGGACGGGGGTGAGAACTATTTAAAAATACTTGGTGTATACGCGTTTGAAAGTATTGTAATAAATCGAAATTCCGAATCTCTACTATGTTGGATGTCATTTAGATCCAATACTGGTAAGGTATTTCTATACTATTTACTCATGCATATAGATGCATTAGTAAATAGCTTGAGATCAAAGTGGCCGGTAGGACAAACGCCAATATCATATGTAAGAGTTTAATATTATATTGGAAGACAACAAATTTATCGCTTGATGTATTAAAAGTTGACTATCTCGTCATAAAAATATGTCGGTAAAGACAAATGTAAAATGTAAAAATTAAATACATTGTTTCCCTTGTTTCAAAACATAATTATTAATAATCAATATTAGTACCGATTTATTATGAAAACTGAAAAAATCTTTTACTTATGTCTATCAATGGGGATCGCATAAGATAAATTGTACAAACGGAAAATTACAAAACGAATATGAACCAAGAGCTTTAGAACAAATTGCTGTTACTCACCAGTTTGAGATAAAAGCAACAAATGAACATGTTTTAAACTTGTAGGCGCAGAATTTTAGCCGGAGGCCGCACCACTTTATTGTTTAGATAACAAGTAATTTGATGTTTTAAACATTATATTTTTGTGACGTAAAATTTCACAAGATTAGCATCGTCCCTCGCGGAGACTGTCCGAAATATGCAATCAACATTATGTTCTATGGCTACTGTCTTAAGAGCTCTTTGATTCAAAAACAAATAACCAATAACCCTGTATTAGCTGGTCACAAATGTGAGTAGATTATATATTTTTTTATTGAGCCAACTTGAATATATTGAAATATATAAATGTAGTATTAATGTTCTAACATAATAGAAATGACCAACTTTATATTATATTGCATGTTACCATTAAACTTAATGACTACAATATATTGAACAATATTTAAGTGGAAAATATATAATTATTATAGTTGTTTTTTCCACAACAAACCCACTTTAACAAAAACAGCAAAATTACTTCCAATTTAAGTTAAGTCATACCAGTATCCAAATAAAATATACAATTAAAATTAGGAAACTAAATATTAAATAATAAATATTAAATACCTATTAAAAAAAAATATTAGTAAAAATGTCTAATAATTGGTATTTCAGGAGTATTATAGACACAGAAATGTGTATATTAATAAAATTAATTCATATAATTCGTCCTCACAAATGTTATTAATTATTACAAGACTGCTTCTATTCCAAATAGAGACCGAGAATAACCAACAGTGAAAATTGAACGCAATATATATAAAGAGAGAGAGATTTCACCACGAGAATGAAAGTGAGCAGAACAATAATATAAAAATATATTATTAAGACAATAAACACATTTTTTTTACATTTCAATCCATTCGTTCGATGTCATAACAATAATTTCTTTACCTCTGGCGTTTTAAAAACATGTCCAGTAGCAGAAATATGTACATATAAACGGTAAAATGATTAAGAATCCCGCGTAAACTACAACCTTTTCGCCGCACACTGACTTAAATATATTTATTTTCTCACAGTACTATTAACGGCTGTTATTGAAAAAAGTATTCGCAGGTAAACAGGAAAGAGATCAAATAAGAAGAATATCTATTCATCGACGGTAATAATGCTAAACAACTCGGAGAAGTTATGGTTAAGAGTTAGTATTGAAATGATAATAAATACCTTCCTTTATTAATCTTCCTTTATTTTATATGAAGTGTTCAGTGTATCACCTAGATCCTTCAAAACAACAGAACGCAAAAAAAAATAAATGGTATGGGGTTTTCCAATAGGGACGCTTGAACTTTGACAGCTGATTGCGGCCATGTTGTTTGAGTGACAGCTGTCAAATGCAGTGTGTTATATTCATTCCGTCCTCCCAAACCACCATGGCAGGTTACAGTGTCGAGCAGCACGTGCAAATCATAAAATTGTTTTATGAAAATGGGTCTTCAGTTCGAGCAACGTTCCGCGCACTTCGCCCGTTTTACGGTCGCGATGATCGTCCTGCCGAGTCGACTATCCGTCGATTGGTGGACAAATTCGAGTCAACCGGGTCAGTTAACAATCAGCCGGTTCCCGTGCGTCAACGTAACGCGAGATCTGCCGAGAATATCGCCGCTGTGCGCGACGGTGTCCTCGAAAACCCGCGGCAGTCAATTCCGCGTCGCGCACAGGAACTCGGCCTTTCGCAGACGACAACTTGGCGAATTTTGCGTTGTGACTGGAGCCTGCACCCGTACAAGATCCAGCTGACCCAAGAGCTCAAGGTTAATGACCATAGACAGCGCCGTGTGTTCGCTGACTGGGCATTAGAGCAGTTGGAAGTTGACGCCGATTTTGGCAAAAAAATCATCTTCAGCGACGAGGCGCATTTTTGGATGAATGGCTATGTCAACAAGCAAAATTGCCGTATTTGGGACGAGACCAATCCACACGAGGTTCACCAAGTGGCAATGCACCCGCAGAAAGTGACTGTTTGGTGCGGATTTTGGGTCGGAGGCGTGATTGGTCCGTATTTTTTCGAAAACGATAATGGTGTGGCCGTCACCGTCAATGGTGAGCGATACCGGTCGATGATAACCAACTTCTTTTGGCCTGAAATCGAGAATATGGATCTGGACAACATGTGGTTTCAACAGGACGGCGCTACGTGCCACACAGCACACGCTACGATGGAAGTTCTGCACGAGCAATTTCTGGACATGGTCATCTCGCGCGGAGGCGACGTGAACTGGCCACCGAGATCGTGCGATTTGACCCCGCTGGACTTTTTCTTGTGGGGTTTTCTTAAGTCGCAGGTCTATGCCAACAAGCCGCAAACCACCGATGCCCTCAAAGTCAACATACGCCACGCCATCGATCAAATACAGCCCGATTTGTGCGCCAGAGTCATCGAAAATTGGACCTTTCGTGTGCGCGCCACCAACCGAAGCCGTGGCGGTCATTTGAATGATGTCATATTCCATACATAATGGGGTCGATAGACCTTCCAAATAAAAAAAAAATTTCGCAAATATCTTTCCTACATGTATTTTTTTTTGCATTTCAAAGATCAAGCGCCCTTAATGGAAAACCCTATACCTTTTTTAAACCATCGGAGGCAGCAGTCAAATGCATACAAAGAAATCATTCAAATCGGTCCAGCCGTTTCAGTGACATACACACGTACAATAAAAGTATATATATATATATATATAAATATTACATACTTGAGTTTTCGAATTTTATAAATTATAATAAATATTTGATAATTTAATTCGTCACACATAATTCTTTTATTATTTAAGTTGTTTTAAGCACTATCAGATCAACTTGAATATGTAAAATATGTATGAAATAACTATGTTAATAGATACAACAGTCATATATATTTTTATTGGATTCATATAATATGAGAACTAAGAGTTGAGAATTGAGTAAGCTCACGGGTCTTATACAGGTTGTTCAAAAAACGATCATCAAAGGAAAGGTAAAGAGCGTTGTGAAAGAAACGATATAAACAGATGTAAACAAATTCTCAGGTTCGTTATTACGATACGGTTTGTTGAATGAAGATAAAAGTCTTGTTAAGACGTTTTCATACAAGTTTTCTTTACCAGCTCAGAAATTAGAAACAAAACGAAAAATGTTTCATGACTTATAAAAGTCAATAGACAAATTTCAGATGTAACTTTTTTTTTGTTTCGTTAGTGCTTAAAGACATAATCAGCGAAATTCTCGAATGAATACGGTCACTTGAAGATTCAACTACTAGAAGCGAAGGTAAAATAAAGACCAATTAAAAAACCAAAACATAAAATACAAATAGTTGGTATTTTTTCACGTTTTAGATTACGAATATCATAGCAGCTCGCATGTAATATTAAGGAGATAATAACATATTTAAGAACAATACTTTCTGGAAAAACCACACCAACTAACCCTGTTTTATGACTGAAATTCACAGATATACTGCTGTGATTTACAAACGAGCTTTACTTAAAATAATTAATTTGCAGTTTCATTAATTTATCATCTCTATACACTGTGATATACCCACACATTTATAACTGCAAGGTATAACTGATTTTAAGTTACAAAATTATTTTTGCTATTTTCGAGTTGAGTTATATATGTCATTACTTTCTGAGCAGACATGTATTTTTTTCTCATATACCATTTACATATGATAAGTTATATATGTATATGATAACTTTTTTTAAGTAGCTTGTGCACCGCCTTTGAATAAATGATATCATAATAAAAAAAAGCTGTAACTCACAGTTCACTTCTCTCACTCGAGCTCTCGACTCTAGAGTACTCTTTGAAATGCGGTACATAGACAGCGTACAGGAAATTTTTTCATAAAAGTGTGAATTATCGAAAGAGTATCATGCAATTGATAGGTATATAATGAACAAAAATAGTTAACTATAATGATCTGTGCATACTTCGAAATAGAAAAAAAATATAAATTTTTAACGTTATTCTTCTTTTTGTATAATTTTTTTCTTTATAAAGAAAACAAGGTTACAATAATTTATATACGGCTAATTATACAACGCAATTTTATATACAAACCGGTAAAATGAAGAGTAAAATATATGTGTATAATCACTTACACTTACCGTTTAGTAGAACCACCTCCAGCTTGCTGTTACCACATAAAACAACACACAAAATGAATTTTAAATTACTGCTAACACTTAAACTAAAATCAAACCTATTCATCAATCACAACAAAAGGACATACTACCCACAAATGTCAGTAAAAAAATAAATACACTGATTATGTAAAAAATCTTTAAAGTATTAATTAAATGTCATATTATGTAAATGTTATTTAAAAAAAATCTAATTATATTGCGTTTAAATATAACAACAATTAAAAATTTCAACATTCAGTTCAGTGAATCTAGTGTCATGATAATTGACGAAGTCGATTAAAAAATATTGTAAATTCATAGTAATTTTGGCATTTATTTTTATTTCTTCATTTTTCTAAGACTAAATCCACACTATAATTACATTGTTGAAAGTGATTAATTGATATATTTGCTATATAAAAATGAAATTGTGTTATAACAATGAAGTAACATATCTTCTAGGTGTTATAAAAATAATAATTATTATTTTTGTAAGACCATATAAGTTTCCCATGGAAATAAGATCAAATTGGTTTGTCCATTGATAAGCATGTGTCCGATACTAAGAATAAAAGAATCTATGTAGGTGTGTACCGTGGAAATAAATTTGTCCATTGATCTAGTTTGAAAAGCATCATAGTGTCTGACGCATAAAATATAAATAGATAAATTGAGTTTATTGAAAATTATGTACTACTATATTGTTTTATAACAATAAAAGAGTATAATTCTATTACAAGGGCGTAATATGCTGTCAATATGGCTGATCGTTTAATTAATTTGTTGGTAAATCTTATGTAAAGTTGCACATTAATATAATGAAATTGTTCTTTAGAGTATCAAGATTTCTTCAATGATTCCAATCAAAATTTTTGATTCTAGACTTTTAAAAACCTGGAAATAAATATTTGAATGTGCTAAGATACTTCAAAATACCATTACGAGGTCGTAAATTTGTAAATCAGGAGAGGCCGAGTACTAGTAATAATTATTTATAATAATTTAAATTGTGATTTGCTTTATAATAAGAAGCTTAACGTTATTTATATTCAAATATTCATTGGCAATTCATATGATAGGAAACTAGCGCCCTCTGTATGATATTGGAACTTACCCTCACCTAAATATGTTACCTTGAATATTATAAATGGGATGTAAGTGGTGATTCTGTTACGAGCTGTGAATCAATAAACATCTAAGTGGAACTGTCTAAAATTATTTCTAACAGGATATACAATTAATGTCTAATTCGATTTAATCAAATAGTTTTTCTACTCTACCTTCGTAAGTTCTTGAAACGATATGCTATTTGAGTAACTTTAACGAGGAACGTTCGTCATTGGGATGGTTCCATTTTGTACGGTAATAAGTTAACATAATACAATATGAACTTTATGACATAGGTTTTCAATTTTTTATTTATGTTTCTTAATTGATCAAATTTGATACGGCATTCAATCATTTAATATACTTAAATTATTTATTTACATAGTAAATCCTTGTCTCCTCTTGCGGTATTAAAGTTATTAAGTTTTTTAAACTGTTTAAATTTTAAAAACCTTAAAAGGATACTAATAAAAATTTGTATCAGTTGCTAAAGAGAGACGATGAGAAAACTTCCTTATTATATACCAAATCCCAGATTATTTCTATCTCAATGTAACTTTTATATCTCAATGATATCCGGAACATCATCATCATCAACAGCCCATTGGTGTCCACTGCTGAACAAAGTCTTCTTCTCGCATGGAGAATATTAGACCGTTAATCATCACAATGCTCAAGGCGGATTGGGAATTTCAAAATTATAATTTGAAATTATAAATCCAGTAACATTATAACCTCAATGATCTCCGGAACATAAAAACAATGTATACTATTTAGAATGTGAAGGTTTATTATATAAAAACACTTCAGACTTTTTGTCATTAATGTTTTTTTTTTAGAGGTAAAATATGCAACTTATAAGAATTTTAAGAAAACAAAAACATCCTATTAAATTTGTATTATCCCTTTACAAACTTCTAGTTTGAATGTGCTGCATTCGTAGTACATGTTATTTTATTATGTGCGATGATAAAAAAAAAATTATACCGATTAGGTACAAAAATTAAAAATAGATTTTTAGAAAGTGACGTTTACCGCAAACGATATTTTTATTCGCTCATGTAGCCTCTTAGCCTCTTATCAAAGGGTCAAGATTTTTTGTATTTAGTTGAAATAATCTGAAATGGTTTTTTTTTATTAAATATTTCTAAATACTCCAAAGACTTCTGATAAAAATATAAAGCCCTAAAAATAAAGAACGAACAAACGTACATAATACTCCTATTTCTCATAGATTACGGATAATCTACCCACAGATTCCAAAATGGAACCGAGTATTCGATATTAATTTTAGACGTAGAGACTTTTAAAGGATTTGGGAGAAAAGGGGTCACAAAAAATACGAGTATCAAAGTACAATTTTGCCAATAGAGGAAGTCATTTTTATGTCGTTATATACTTTTACGAATATATTAAAACTTATTCCATACAGACGTAGGTTTCAAATAATGTAGATAAAATTGTTAGATGTAAACTATACATATGATATAATATTCTTTACAAAGTTATTACGATAATGGTTCATAAGAATTCTTGAGTATGTCTTATTTGCAACATTTAACAGTTCAGGGTCATCTAAGCTACTTCATATTTCGGTTACGTGAAATTTATTTGCTAAATTTATATATCATACCAGGGATATGTATTTCTATTCTTGGTTGAGCAACAAAATTTGCTATAAATTTTGTAGATATGATGTAACAGAACAGAATAGAAGATTAATATTTGTAATTAAACATTCTTACTTCTAAAGAACTATTGTTTTAGTTTAAAATAATAAAATAAATATTCTACTACGCGTTTTTTTATTATTTTAAAACTACATGTTCCCGGGGTTTCAGTTCCTTCGCAGCAACCGTGATCATGGGCAGGCGAGATAAAAATATCAGTCAATTGATCTTAAATTATCATCTACCGCCAACGATTTCTTAATTTCCTAGCGCACCGCTCTGGATGCCTGCAGAATGTGCTCACTGAGTCCCGAGGTCCTGCAGTGTGGTCACGGACATTTAATTATATATTTTTTATGAGGGGGTCCCAGGTGTTGGATAGATTCCAGTCAACTTCTCTATTGAAATTGGGACGTTTTTAATTTCAATATCTCTCGCGAATTAATCACGGTATAAATCGGTTTTCACGAGCGATACAGTAATATATTTGTTAGATATTGTAACAATTTACTGAATCGTAATGGTAAAATGTTTCATAATTGATAATATTAATTTGTGAATTGACTCACTGTTGTAAATTAAAATAGAAACTATTAGAGGGTAGTTTAAAACCGACTGCCAAGTGTTATAATGTGCTTAATGCAACAGTCAGTCAATTTCCATCGCTTGGTAGGTGAAGACTTTAACAAGTGTGCACTAAATTGTGAATATATATTGTGTTTCAAGGAGGGCTTATACTTTGTAAGTAATAATTTGTCTTTCATACAATGTTCTAGCTATTAAAATTTCACTAACTGAATTAATGACTGTAAATTCGTAAAATGTGATATAGTGGATTGATCTTGAAACTTAATCTATATATGTGAATTGTGATAAATAAATGTAATTGTTTTATTTAAATACCTGAAAACTATTAATATGAAAGCCGGTGATTCAACGTTAATCAATGATTACAATAAAGATTGTGACATAAGTATGGAATCGTTTTATGAAGATCGTCGAAAGTCGTTGCAAGTAAAACTAAAATTCCAACGCTATGTAAGCCAATACTTTCATATCATACAAAATATATACTGAAAATTAAACCAGATTACAATGTATTTTTTAGTACCCTCTTGCCGAATAAATTTATTAATATTCCTTAACCCAAACAATTCTTTACATTAGTAATCCTCTAGTACCTGTCTGATCAAATAAGAATAATTCGTTTACTCAAATTTTTGTTTGGTTAGGACGCCATCATCAACAAAGAATATTATTTTTCCTACATTTTACTTATATCAGAGGTATTCCATAGCACAATATATGAATAAGATTTAACTTTGTTAGTCGTACGTGTATATTCTAGCAACAATGCGCTCTGACACGACGTTAATACAGAAAATATTGGAAAATTCCTATATAATACCGAGCACCTTTAGTTACAAACTTATGAATATTTTCTTTTAAGTGGCAATAAAAGACCATAACTTTATTTTTCCTCAGTGAACTCAGTGTGTCTTTACTGTGCTTTTAAGTAAATTGCTCTTTGTTTTGTGACCCACCGGTAAGGGTTGCAAATTAAATATAGTATTTTAAGATATGAATAAAATTGTGATAGGACAAAAAAGGTCAATCTTGTTCGAATATTTTTGAGATCCCAATTATTAGTTTTTAATTGTTTCATAAACGACTAACTATTATAGTTATTTGTTACTTATATATAATACAAGACAGCTTTAAAGCCTCTTTAGAGTTCGGGCAGCACTTATCCTAATATTGATATATAACTTCTTTAAAATAATTATTATTACATCCAACATCAAAGAAAAATTTTATGCTCAAAACCATTTTTTAAGACATTTAAAACTAAGCACAACAATGGTACTTAGGAGAACAGTCACTTTTTAGTCGATGTAATATAAATAAGACCGTAGGATAAAACATTGTGCTTTTCCTAATCATACCGAAGAGTATGAAAAAACAACTATCTAACAGCATCCGCACATACTGACTCATGGACGTCTATGACAGATTTTTAAGTACTTTATATAACAAAAATAACATAAAAAAATTATGAATGGTAAAAATTTTTACTATGTGTCTTTTATTTAACAAGAGCAATACCTATAAGAGAAAAAGAGACATTTTTAGTACGAAAAATTATTCGTTTTGCTTGAAGTGTTCGTAGAAGTGAGTATTCGTCATAATATAAGAGGGTATTAACATTGACTACAAAACCGACAACAACCATTGCCTCATCACATATAATGTGAGACTTATCCTAATTCCTTTTCTACGTTAGCACATATGAACTAAGAAGAAGTAGATAGTAATTATAATCAAAATGGCTTTGTCTCTAATATACTCCTTAGAAAAGACCTATAATAATTACTTTTTTATTTCGATATTACCGAAGAGCAATACACAAAATATGTGTAGGTGCCAAGATATCTTTGTTGAAGAAATAGTTTTCACTAAACAATCATCTTCGTTTCAGATCAATTTTTATGTGAGCTAAAAATGTAATAGAAAAATATATTATTTTCAAAAACGATTCCGAAATTAAATTAATATTAAATAACTTATTTATTAAGCTAATAATATAACTATGTTACTTTTTCAAAAAAGATAAAACGATTCATACCCTATATAAATTTAATTAAGTTCCTTTAAAAAGGTCTTTTTTTTAATCAAAGTTTAATAATCCGAGTGTTATTAAACTTTTTGAAAAAAAGAAAAATAAAAGTAGAAAAGTCCATTTTAAAGAATATCAAAAGTTTTTATATAAAAAATAACATCCACGACTACTTGATACGCTTATACTTTTTGAGCGGAATTTAAGAGCTTGAAACAGCGGAAATAGAACCAATTCTTTCGATAAGGGAAAATATATTTTATACGTAAATACGTAAAATACGTAATATCTTAAAGAGAAAGTATTACATACACATCTCGTCTCAAAGAGTAAAAAAAGGTAGTTTAAAACTATCAAGTGATGCCTGATAGAAACTTGTTCAATAAAAAGAAATACATGCACATAAAATAACTGAAATGTGAAAAGTTCGACGAAATTTCACTGTCAATGTTTATAAAGTCAAACGAAGGAACCAAAAATAAGATATACTATTAAAATTTGTAAGAAAAAACTTTCATACATAAATATTCTAAAAAACATAATAAATTCCTGCATTATGTAAACAAGACTCAGTCACACATTTATAAATATGTTTTTTTTTATAATTCAAATATATCATGACTCGACTTCATAAACTATGTTTGAATTAGTTTTAAAGTGTTTTTTTTTTTTCATTATACTGATAACATTGTTTGGTTTTAAATATAGGATATGTTGCATGGACCCGAACGCTAGTCTGAATGTTTATACTGTAAGTTTGTTACAACGTAATTAAATCAGGATCTCAAAACATCGTTCCAGCTGTATTGACCTACACCATGTTTGTGTTAGGTTGTTGGATGTGGAGATTTTGATTGGCTCTCCAGTCTACGATGCTTTGACTTGTTGAGGCTAAATTGTCTGAAACAAAATTATAAAACACCAGACAAAAAATATAATAATCTTAGATTTTATTCGGAGCCATTTGGAGTAAAAGGCTAAATAAACCTCCAAAAAATTTAGGGTATTGAATAGTTCCAAGCAGCACGTAACACAAAGACAGCCGTTTTTATGACACAAAGTACTGCTTTGTTCCCCAAATAGAGTAATGCTCTAACCTCTGGTCTGGTGCTAAAAAGTATTAATTTTGGACAGTCCAGCAATTCGGATTAACCACGATGTCATAATCACAGATGGTTTAATAACTTGAGCGAATGAGCTCTCTCTGTGTATTCTATCGTCTGCACTATGGGAAATGTTCTGAAGAATGGTTCAATATAGTGCCTGTGTCACAATTTTATCATCGGACTCGTGTACAGGATGTGGAACTACCTTGTTCCCGAGGTTTTCCCTAACAACTATGAAATAGGTTTTTTAGAAGTCACGTTTACAGGGTCCACCACCACCTTCTAGGCCGGCAACGTATTTGAACCCCTTGTTTCAAATATACATGGACGACGGTAGAAATGAAAAAACACAAACATTTAGTCAAAACGTTTTGCTGCCACTCTATATCAGGTTAGTGTATGAAGCTTAACTCGACTCTTTTCTTGAACGGAGACTACAAAGAAATATATAATTAGTTGTAATATTTTCGAGAGTACATACACATTTAAATAATTCTATATATTTAGATATAACCAGCAAACTTATTTTATTTTTTCTTGTTGTTATTGCTTCGGGTCACTTTTCAGCATTTCCGGTCACAGGAAGGTAAAATGGAACCGTTTTATTTGAAGCTATAATTATTCATATTTTCATAAACAGAAACAGAATCCAGACTTACATTGAAACAAGTGCTAGAAAAAGTAATCATTTCTAATAAATTTCTAATTTGTAATTTCTTTTAAAATATTTTTTCATTTTAATATTAAATATTAGTGTGAGGATTTTAATCGTTATGAACATGAGAAAGAATTTTAGGATAAAACTAAATTTTTCTGCGAATATAGCAAATAAAGACTTGTCAGATTAAAGTGGGTGCATCAAAAATTTATCTGGGAAAGCTTTAACTGAATGAAATGTTACGAACAGATGCCCCTTCACAACTTGACAAACTTCAATAACATATGGCGATAAGCAAAGCGATTATTACAATAAACTTAATTTGTTTTTTTTTGCGTGTAGGACACAAATATATTATATATTATATGTATGTATATATTATATGTATAACTGTTTTGCGTAAGCTTCTGACAACTAAAAATATTAGTGTTATGGAACAATACTTATATATTTAATTCCTTCAAAAAAAATATATATATATTTAATTCCTTCAAAAACTCAACATATTATTTAAGTTGCATCAATATCTCTTTATTGCCTATTATGTCGTATATATAAAACTCTATCGCTCATGTCTGTATACGTATCCTAACATATTTGTTTACTAAACAGACTTTGTTTGAGATGTCAGTGCTGACATTGTACCAGGTTAGAATGAAATTCAAATTTATCTTTGAAAGGATTTTCTTTTGGACATCTGCATCTCAAACTTTCAGCGGATTTGATTTACGCCTTTTAGAAATTTCTGTTTAAACTATTGAATAATTATCTTTGGGTCAATTATGCCTTCACATTCATAGATTTTTTTATTTTTAACTATTTATGTCTGCATGTTTCAGTAATGCCAACTAGCGTCCTCTTTGCACGATACAATAAGATATAAAATAATATTATTTATTATAATTTAGAAATTTTATCTTTTTACATCTATATTAGGAAATAAACTTCAAAAAAATATATAAATAATACGAAACAAAACCAAAAAATAACACTGAATAAAAAAGAGCTAAAACACAAAAAAAATGGAGGCGATTCAGCAAATAAAATATACTGGTTTTTTATATTAATGAAGAAATTTGTTAGTATTACTAATTTTCTTCGTCACTTTGTAAGGCAAAAAAAAATGTTCAATTCAAGTGATAGGTTCTTATCACGATCACAACAAATTGTACAAAAAAACTGAGAAAAAAAAACACATTTTAAATAATACTGTAAATAAGTAAATATTATTGGAAATAGAATTCTAATTCTGAATAATTATTCCCAAAAAAAATATTGAAATAGCGGTACTTTCGTATTTCATATTTTAAACATGTAAATTACGTTACTTGTGACGACCAATGAGTATTTTACATTATGATAAACTTATATAAACTTTTTTTTACAACAAACTCTCTGAAAAGCAAATGTCCAACATTTCGTCCGTATGTATTTTTGTACCCTCGCAATATTTCTGTGTTTTCGAACTTTATATGATCAGTTTTCAGTTTTCCAATCATAAACTTACTTTGATACTGTCATATGCAATGATTTATGTATGAAAAACTAGCAGCCGTATGTGGTTATACGACTCAAACCTACGCTCATAGCACGGTATCTGTTTAATGATTAATTTTGTTTCGGTGGATGTCCAATTGTTAGTGAATCAAATTGTAATCCATTTAAATAAACACACGAAATCGTTTTAGAATGAGTGATTAAAAATGTGACTTATCTTTCCACAAAACATATAACAGCTTCCGAAGGGTTTGGAAATAAACAATTAGGGCTGTCCAAGCACAACACAAACTTCCCGATTGGAAAGTACCTTTGTCTTAATTTGGAACTGGTAAAGCCACACAATAAAGCCACATATATAAGAAAATATTACTGGCTACAATTGGTACAACTGATAAGGAAATATAAATTCGTTATTATAAAGTTATTGTATTATTATTCCATGCCTTTGTATTTAAACATGACATCAATGTTGTAGATTTTATAAGAAATGTTAATTTACAAAATTTTATGGCAAAAACGTACGGTGAGTTCAGGACTAAATTAATTATGTACGATTATTATATTACGCAACGGGACAATGACAGGGACATTTTTAAAATTAAGTCTATTTTACGTCGCTTTTTAGAATAGAATTAACATTATAATTTTATGGCTTATAGCAATAATTTAATTCAGTAGAATATACGCAAACATAGGCAAATAATGTTTATTTTAAATAATAGAACACAATGTTAAATAAGTTTCTGTTTCTTGATCCAATAAAAAACTCAATCAGATACACAAGGCTTTAGTATAGTATATATAAGGTAGATTATATAATAAAAACGAAATAGAATTATTGAGAGATACTAAATTATTTCATTTTAAACTGCGTCTAGAGAAAGTTGTGGTCATAAAAATTTGTATGTGTCAGAAAGTGTTATGCGTATGTTGTATAATGCACATATAAATAGAAAAAATGATATTAAGAATTAATTAAAACATATCATTTAGGATTGTTAGTGAGATGAGTAAAAAAATAAGTGTATGAATAGTAATTTCGTTGAACACTTTTTGAGAGCAAGAAGACCTCAAAAGTCAGTCAACGTCACTTCAGAATTACGGTAACTGAAACGCTTTTTGAGAAACTTTCATTAAGGATGGAAATCTGTCACGATAATGCGATATACTAGATTTAAGCCTTTAATGCCCTACTTGAAATAATTTAAAACTACACTCATAGAAAAAATATATCCAGCTCAACTTTCACACACAGAAGCGTCTTAATGAAAATGGCAGCAAGTCGGAAACTTTGTAAATAATGAAAATATAACGCATCTATGCCTTATGACAAAACTTTGCCTCTCGTTTAACATCCAGATCCGTCAAAGCGTTAATTCACAAAGTTGGTTACAATTCCCAATACTGCCATCAAGAATTCAAACTTGTTGCCACTTTACCTGAATTTGCATAAATACGTACAATTCTGAACACGAAGTTTCTAAAGTAATTAATGGATTGAATGAATATCATTGACAACGAGTGGGAAATAATTAAAACTTTTATGCTATACATATTATAGTAACAGTGATTCCTAAACGTTACAATGTCAATCGTTATTATTCGATTTTTAAAATAATTAAAAATACTATTAATTTTAACAACCAATCAATAGAAAGAAATCTAACATACAAGACATTACTCGATTGAAGAAAATTTGATTCTAAAAACAAAATATTAGTGACTTTTATTTATCTGAATAGACTACTGGAAAAATAAATAAATAAATATACTGGAATCATCAAAATGAAGAATTATTAGTGCTATTGGATATATATAAGTATAACATTATCTTGGTCACATCAAAAGTAAATCGCTGCTTGACCTAAATTACAAGGATAAGCAAAAATAATCTCAACAAAGTGACCAAGATATCAACATTATAAGTATACCGATACACCGTGATTAATCATTTCTTTGTGTAAAAAAAATTCAAGAAAAAACGCAGACATTACATACATATTATAACAAAATAGAACACAACAGGATTCAAAGCAGTTTATAAAAAGAATCAATCAATCAAACTCGATTAACTAACTGTTAACCGTGACATCAAGTGACAGTTCACTAACCAAGGCGAACGAAACGATTTCCTGTCTAACGACGTGTCGTTCACGACGCAGTAGGTGAGCAATACTATTGTAGCTTTCAATATGCAGTTGATTTTAGATAGAAAGATAATATTTATTTCTCGGACAAAAGAATAAATTTTGTTTTAAAAAATACAAAATAGTGGCAAGAGTAAAGGAGCTTTAAAAATTACATTAATATATATGACATCTGAATTGTTTAATTATTAAAAATCTTCAATGGATGTCTTTTTATAAATATAAATACTGCAAACATTATAAATCGGTTAATCTAAAAAGGCTACTTTAATTATATTTAACACAATCCCAAGTCAAGTTAAATTCAGTAAAAAAAATGGACTTTACATTTAGAAAATGGAAATTTCTATATAAAACACAATAATTTATTAAAAATATTAATTTCATTCTGCGTATTTCAGTAATTTACACAACGTTCCATCAAACTGGCCACAATATATATAAAAATCAATTATCAAAACACGCAAATAGAACTGTTTTTTTTTTACTGTCGACTGTCTATAGATTTACAGCCAACCCCCGAGACTATACGGACTTAAAATGTGTTCATACCTTTTTCAATGTATATGTCAAGCGTTTAAAATCTCAAGAAGTTCTTTCGAACCAATGTATTCAAATTCGTAGTATGACCAAAATGTATACAGCGTGAGCCTACGAGTTCATGTATAACCGTCGTTAATACAAATGAATTAAATGTACATAACATAATTTAAAACTGGTTAATTTAGACTTTGGCGACAGTTTCATTACCACAGTTATCATTATATAAAGTTACGAATAAAATTGTTTTAACCTTTTTGGGAATGGTAAATTTTTTTTTTACTTAATGACAAATAATAGATAAGTTAGTTTTTGCGCGCTACCACAACCATATCACCTTTCGAATTGCGGTCAGAGATAAAACTATAAAGTTTATTAAAACAATAGAAATTGTAACCATACGGAAGTGCAAGTTTAATCTGTATCACGTGACTTCATGAAAAAAAAACGATACCGCTGCTACTACTCAGAATCCGAGGATAAATTGTCACCTATGTCTTATACAAATTTCATATCAATATTAGTGTAAAGCTTCATCAAAATCTGTAAAGTAGTTTTTGCATTCCCAACATTAATAGGTTGATATGATGGATGTCATTTAGAAGAACTGTAATTACACCGCAGTTTCACTAATAATTTTATACGTTTGTCACAAAAAGTCCTTAATGTAATAATAAACCGATGAATTATACAAAATTATGGAAATTTATAAAGGCAATTTTAAATTTATTATTTTTTATCTACACGATAAAATAATACAAATACAGCCTTTATAAACAATTGATTTTATATCAAATTAAAGCCGATAAAAACCATAAAAATTGAGACAGTAACTTTTATGCAACATCCATCCATATTAAATCAGAAAAGAAAAGTCTTAAAATCAGATTATTGTTTACTTAACTCGATAATGTGCGTGTTCAAGAAACCTCTATCATATTGCCTTATTTATATTTTACAATTTTAAGCTGATTTCATTTGTTATCTGAAGAAGCGACAGGAGTGTTTATAGTAGTCAATTTATCAGTTGAACAACGAATAACTTTTGTGAGATCTATGATTTTCGTGACTGTTCATTTAAATTAAACTAATATTTTCGGATTTACTTTGCGTTTTTAATCATTTTAACTATATACTCCCGACGTTTCGGTTACTTTGCAGCCACCACGATCATCTCGTCTGCCTGTGATCACTCGAAACCTCGGGACTATGTAGTTAAACTAGTTAAAAACGCGAAGTAATTCCGAAAATATTAGTTTTATTTCAACGAATTAATATTGTATAACAATAAAATTAATAACTTGGCTTGTGGATTTCCATAGTTTCTTATGATGAAAACCTAGAAATCCCTTCAAAAAATACGCAGAGGTATAATAAATGTAGATACTTCTAGGATTGGGTTAGTTTTAAACAAATTTTAAGTAAATTTTAAGCATTCCATCTAGAATGCAAAGCTGATCGGATTGCAAATGCTGATAAACAAACTTTTATGTATGCAAATAAATTTTAATATAAAAGATTTTTAAAGTAATTTAAGTTTTAAAAACTTTAAGTACGGCACGGTGTGTACAATAATAAAATTAGGAATACTATCTTAATATAAGAATAACAAAATACGGGAAGATTATATTTTTTTAAATACATGGTAATATTTAGAAACCCAAGGCTACATGCTTAATAGAAACACTATTAAAAATGTTCATAACGAACTATGTAGACATTGTCATTGTACTCGTGACAATATCATGTAATAACATGAGATCAATTACACAATCTAAGATGAATATCTCATATAAATATAAATTTAAGTCAGAGAAAACACCTCAAGTTACATTCGAGTCGGATGACTACAAAATATATTATGATACAATAATCATCACAGACAAAGTTATACATCACAATGAACAATATTGCAAAGTTTCTTTGACGTAGCTGTACCTAACACCTACAACATACCTGGCCATTGAATTGAAAATGTGACGAAGAGTGTAAGCCTTTAAAACTGTTCCAATCCAACCAACTGTAATCTACTGGGGTCATCCCACACGCTGAAGACACTAGACACACATCAAATCGAATCTATTTTATTACAAAAACTAGTTATATAAAACACCTGCAGATTCTTTCATAAGTATTATAGTTAAATTAATGTAAATAGTTTAGTTTAGTTCATCCACCTTAATAAATGTTTGTTATATGAAACATTTTATAATTTTAATGAAGTACTTATTATATAAATATAATTATAATGCAAAGTTCACTCTGTATTTCTCTTTTAAATAAGTAATACCACACAATATACGAATATATATTCGGACACAGGCAATTGGGACTTTTTAACTAAATTTACCATACTAGTCCACAAGGTCAAGGGGGGCCGCCCTCTTCCTCTCTTTTTTTCTGGGATTGCCAGTGCCCTGTGAACCACATGCTCGCTGTCTCTCCTCATTACGTGGCCGGACTATCTTAGGCGTGTTTCAGTGAGCTTTTCCTGGACTGGAATGACTTTGAATCTATGTACCTCGGACGTATTTGTTTCGAATTTTGTCTAGTCTAATCACTCCGCCTGACCAACTGAGCATCTTCATTTCGGCCACGTGTAGCTTCTGAGCATGTGTTTCCTTCACTGTTAAGCATTCAGCTCCGTAGAGCATCGCAGGCCTTACTGCTGTCTTGTACACTTTCCCCTTAGTGCGTATGGGCATGTGCGGGTCACAAAGAACTCCAGTGAGTGTGCGCCATTTTGGGCACGCGACATTTATCCTGTGGGATACTTCGGTATCGACATTTGCGTCTGGCGTTACTATTGAACCCAGGTATCGGATTTGGTCGACCTTTGGTTCTTGAATGTGATGAATAACAAAAAAATATTATATTTTTGTGTAATGTACACTTAAAACGATTAGCCTTTGTTTGAAGCGTCAAAACTTATCTACTAAAGATATAAACATTTTCTTTACCATAACAATTTATTTATATAAGTAATATATATATATACGTTTTTGACTTATGTATACATCAAATTAATTATAAGAAGCAACAAATTATATACCTCTCATATTTTAAAATACCATATTATACCTTAATAAATTACCAACAATAAAGGTTGTTTGGGACGTGTAAAAGATGAGTTTCGAATTTAATAGGAAAATGATAATTGCTGTTTTGCGCTTAATAACTTTTTTGAAGTCGGTAAACTATCTTCTATCGATATTGATTAATGGTTTCTAAACTTTAGTTTGTTACTTGTTCCTCCGACAGACTATATATTTTAGTAAATGAACGTCTGATATAGTCATTAGTTATCTAATAGTTTATTGGCAGCATTACTGTTATAAAAAGACCATCACTAATCTGTTCTTTGTACGGAAAAAGTAGTCCTATATAATAATCCTAAATAGTTATAATCCGAGTTAGAACTGAGGCTGCCATTTGTTATTTTAGTTAATGAACGAAAAATTATTAAGACGTAAAAAGTCCAAATCACTTATCACTATAAGGATTACACATCTCTACAAAAATATAATTTTCGAAGGCTCCATTACTTTCAACCAGAACTCCAGGAATCTTGATAAAAGGTATCGATAAAAGGAAAGTTACTTTCTATGTTACCATTAACCCTTTTCACTTTGACATATGTTAAAAAAATCTTTTCTTTGTTATACACGCTATTAAATATATTACATTTCGATTTTTGTACTTAATCTAAACACGAGTAAAATAAATGAGGATATAACCAAGTATATTATAAAGAGGTTTTAAATAATATTCTTCTAGAAGTCGTTCTTATAAATAAAAACATTTATACATAAAAAGTTAATAATCTTAAGAATATTTACCATGTAAATAATTTCCTCAGCTTATATTCGTGTTTTCATACAGAACACTTATCAAGCGTATCGTTTGAAGCGACCGCAGTGACAGACGATCCTCGTTAAAGTGACTCAAGAACAATTTGTTGACAAGTACATACAAAGGAGAAGAAGTAACTTACGAGATTAATTAGTAGGGAACAGAGCTATAAAATTCATTCTACTTCAACATCCTGAATTAATATTGAAGATAAGAAAGTTAATGAGATCTAAGACTTTCTCGAGTTTTATTCATTTAAATGAAACTAATATATTTCGAATAGACTACGCGGATTTAATAATTTTAAAACTACGTAATCCCGACGTTTCGGTTACTTTTCAGCAACCGTGATCACGAGCAGACGAGATATATAGAATATATGCGAAATATATTAGTTTCATTTAAATGAGAAAGTCAAGTCTGATATAGATTCTTTTATGGATGTAATAAATGTTATTAGTTTGTAGTACTCGTATCATACTTAATTTTCTTTATAGCATAAAATGTATGTATTTAAAAATATTAATCGGTACATGAAAAGTTTTATTATTTCAAAACTGACATCACATAAGCGATGATTGCGAAATTCAAGTTAAATACTTAATGTGTTATTATTTGCAAATTTAAAAAAACTATCATTAGAAATAAGTATCCAGATTCAAATATGTTATTTGGAAGTATTTTTCATGTTTAGTAACTAAAAAAAATAAGTTCCTACGATGGTTTGTCCCACTTCAATATGATAACAATTAACAAGTACTTGCATATCTTGAGAATGCACAATTTAACTATTAAATAAATTTTAATCAGTAATCGTGACAGTCAGAAAAAAGAAGACAGCCATCCTACGAGTCCATTGTATCTTACTATTGAATCTGAAAATTCGGTTAAATTAATGAAACGTAACATTCACTTTCTCTGCGCTTGAGCAATATAACAGCGAAAAATGTAACAGCTGTATCTTTATTTCGGTAAACCATTCACCAGCTCCGATAGCCGTGATCGTCTAGTGGTTAGGACCCTACGTTGTGGCCGTAGTAACCCAGGTTCGAATCCTGGTCACGGCAGCTAACAGCTGTCGCGGCGGAGCATTGTTTTTTTCTCGGACAAACTTGTATTCAAGTTTTTAAACCTTATAATATATATGAAGTATTGAATCCATCGCTATTAATTAAAAACTATAATTGGAATTGAAAATCTTAAAATAAATGTTAATGTAAAAAAATATTTTTTTGCTAAATCTTTTCGTAAGTGAATTTTATTTTTACTAATGATGTTATCTTTAAGATAGTGACCATATGAGTTTGAGCTTTTAGAGACTTAATTACATATTGTCTCTTTTATTCAGTTCGTTTAATCCAAACTGCTCTGCTGTTCCTGAAAGTGTATATTACTTTCCATGTGAATGCATATTCCGGACACAGCGGATAAAACGAAATAGGTTTAATAATCATAAATTTTATTTATTTGACTTTCACTTTTAATGTCAACTTATGATTTATTACAAAAAACTATACGTTACACGTTAGATGAGTATACTCTTCTTCACAATTTTAAATAAAACATACAAGAATAAACTAACGTATTTATAACTTAAATGATTTTCATTTTAATCTTCATTTCAAGATATATAAGAGTTTTCTTAAAGTATTGGAACATAATTATGATATTAAATTAGTTCACAGTTTCTAAAGCGACTAATCCGATGGGTAGAGTAATTGCTTGTATTCAAAGCAGAGTAATCAACGTTTTCTACTATTAGACTTATGATTTCTGAGCTCACGCCGACCTAACCTTTGATTTAGTTTTATTCATGTTGCCTGAAGAGTCTTGAAAGCCAACGTTTTTGCCAGGCCAGGACAGTGAGAATACAGTGGACCCTCGTAGAGTAAAACAGAGATAACTTTGAAACAATGAACACAGAACATTTTAGAACAGATCATAAGATATAAAATCCAATAAACAAACACACAAATGCTTAAAAATTTTGTATTAAATGTCAATATATTTGAACGAGTTTCGTTTCAAATGGAATATGTCTATTCTTACTCAGATATTGCCGTACGCTCGTTTAACCTTTAAATGATTGCGACTTATACAATATTTCTGGGTTACTCAATGATGAGCAATTATTAGTTAGTCCAAAAATATGTAGGTGGAGAAAAATCCTAAACAATTAACGATTTTATAAATAACAAACCCCCACCCCCACACTGAAAAATTGTTTAATGCCAAATCTTCTTTTTTACAAGTTTACAAGAAGAGTTCTTGCAGACTCGTCATGCTGATCACGTATAAGTGATCCGTAAACATGATAAGAAGATAGTTGCAGTGGTTTCCCCTTGCCGTCTGCACTTCTTGGCTGCACTTTTTGGCGCTATTTAGACCCCAGGGTTTACTATAGCCTCATCCAGCCAGTGATGTCTAAATGCTCTTAGAAAGTACATATGACTCGGAAAGATCACATTGGTACTTGCCAGATTTCGAACCCGCGCCCTCACATATGAGAGGCGGGCCTTGTAACCTTCAGGCTATCACGACTTCAAAGTCCACCACGACTTCAAAGAATTGCACACATCCAAAGGAATATTTTATTTTGTTTACGGTTATATAAAATTTTGTTACAATTTTGTACAGGAACGGACAATATTATTCTAGCGATGTGAGGTACACTGTGTTTGTACTGTTTGTTTGGTCGTTGTATACGGCGAATTTGTTTGGCCATACAGTTTTCTTTCACGAAATAAACGTTAAATTATTTTAACCAACACCTTAACAAAAACAAATAAATAATTGCAATTTAAATTGCTGCAATAACATAGGTACATCTTTTCTAAAATTTTCTTCCTTTCACAGTACCCGGACTAATAAAGAAACAACTAGTAAAAATCAATATATTAAATATTGGCATAAAGTTCTTTAAAAGTATGAATTTTCGGATTTTTGTCTCTTAATTTTTTATTATAAAACAAAATGCAAGGTATAAAGTCACTTGATTCACCTATAAATAAAAGCCAAAATGTACGAGGAAACACGAGTTAACCCATCAAAGAACCGAATTCGTATGTAAGGTGCAACATGGAAATTATACGAGTAACCTGACTTAATAGTAACGTACGGATTGCTCTTTACAATTTGATTTAATAGAACCAAACATGTACATATATCGTTTCAATAAACAATGTAACGACCAATAAACATCTTAATTAAACTATAAATATTCAATACACGTTTTTAAAAACTCAATTTTTAAATGTTAAGAATTACATGCAATGAAATTTATACTCGTAGGTAAATAGGTATAAACCATGAGGTATTAATATTTTTAGATTATAATGTTTAGGTTTTTATAATTTTGATGTGATCTTTAATTTAAATTAGATTAAATTAAAATTCATATAGTAATCAAGTACAATGATAACTGTGTGGTTGTTTCAATTCATATTTCAGTCCTGCAGCCAACTAACGTTATATCCACACTATCCTTCAAACACATTTCAACTTGTTCACAGTTGTTCTACTTTTTAAATGGTAAAAAATTCAAGATTTGTTCATAAAAAATGTAAAATTAACATCTATACTAACAGACAAATAAAAACAAGTGAATACTTACGTCCGAATGTTTGCATATGTGTCGGTTACTGAAACTATGTTGTTATTAAGATGGAATGTTCAAATATTTATCACAGTGACAATAAGAAAAACCAAACATTTTTAACCACCCACTCAAATAGATATCGAATAATAAAGCTTGCTCCACCCAATCTTGATTAGAAGCATATGTTCCGGACTCCAGGCCTGACCGTCTTCAACTTGATCATAATCCATGGGATTGTGATTTATGAACAGTTCTAAAGAGTAAGAGTTGCTCTAAACGTCACAAGAAATTGGATTGCCTTAAATAATCCTTAGGTAATGCTGGCAATAAAGTGTTTAGGATGAGTTTGTTCTGTCATAAATAACGGGCCTTAATGTTTAAATACGAATATGTAAGTTACAAAAATTAGCTTAAACGAAACTTTAATTAGAACATTGATTATTGATATTATCCTATACAATATTGCACACAAGCAGTCATTAAAATAAAGATATTTCTTTCAACATTCGTAGAATAACATTATGTTTATTCTCTCTTAACTGGAAACTAGTGGGTATAGTTATTTATGTCACAGAAGTAAAAATGAATTACATTTAAAAATCACGAAAGTGTGTTCTTCGACACGCATCGATGTCTTTAAAGTTATATATATAATTTAACTAATTTACTTTGAGTAAAAAATTTTAAAGAATTTGTAAACTCTCATCAACTTCAACATAAAAAATTTATACATTTGACAAACTAATTTCTTTATTTTTTCAAACAATTCCATAAACTATTTCCGTCATAACATTCGTTTGCTCGTAACCACTGATAAAGAAAACGTGTTTAAAATTGTGAAATAGTAGCCGAAGTATATATTAAAGTAAAAAAAAACTGAAAACCTGATTTGACTCTCATGTCGCAAATAATCAAAAAATATTTGTTTTTGAATAACCTTTTTATACTGACCACAGTAAAAATGGTTCTTGTTCTGTTTCAAAATGTCTCTCGTATAAAGAAAAGCTTGCAAAGGTTGAAATCAAAAACGTAATACATCGTCTTCATTTTTAATAATGTTCCTAAGAATATATGTAAACCTTTGTCATAAACATTTTCTATAATACCTGTGCACTCGAATAATCATATCCCGTACATTTTTTGTTTGGTTAGGACCCAATCGTGAACAAAAAATATAGAATAATATAGAGTCAGTCTGCTTAATATAATAACGAAGAACGTTATTCACAAATTTTGGCAGTCACGTCAGAAGAGCAATAAAAGACGAAAATAGAACGCGTCTCTACGCTTTACGGTAAAACTTTGCATCTCAATTAGCAACTAAACCCTTTGAAATATTAATTTTCAAATTTTGGTTACAACACTCAAAACTGCAATCAAGAATTCAAACTCGTTTCCACTTTTACTGAATTTGCATAAGTTCACTGAAATCTAAACACGACGTTGGTGAAGCATTGAATGGCTTAAATAAATGTCATTAACAGAAAACAGAAAATGAACTTTCTCTACGTACTTTTGGAAATAGAATTCATAATTTTCAAAGTTTCACATTAAAAATACTACAGTAGTTATCATTATGTCAAAATAATAGTGCACTGCAAGGGATCAATAAAAAAATATAATCACGGGTTTCCAAATATATATTTATCGCTTAAATAAAAACAACTCGTTCCCTGAGTCAGCTGAAATGTATTGGTAAGCAAATGATAAAAATATAAAAATTCAAAATTAATATAATATACTTAAAAATAACTTTCATGCTGTATTCAAGCTAAATGTTATTTGGGTTTGTCACGTCGTAACTTAACTGTTAAATATAAAATAGTTCTACGCTACATAGAGTAAGTCATGGCAACATGACAAACATAGAGTAAGTCAAGTCGTCTTGAACACGGTGCTTTTATAATGATCAATAAAAAAAAAATAGCCCAACAACTTTCAAATACTTATTCCTTTATTCATAAAATATATCTCGTAAATAGTAATTTTAATTTAGTCATCCTCACAGATAATTGTTTCACTTCAAAAAGCCTGTCACTTTAATTTCGCAAGTGACAAATTGTATGAAAGTCAATATAGAAAAGGTTCTCGAAATCTTGGATTAAAACGTCTTTCAATTCTTAAGAGAAGAACAACCAACACAGCTTTAACAACGATCCGCTATAACTGTGGAACGTGGGATTATTTCTCAAACAAAAGGAAACAAATCGTTTCAGAAACAAAAAAATGTATTATATTTTAATACCATGACAAGGAACCCTGAATTGTTTTGAATTCAATAATAATGACGCCATGAACCATCTAGTCGTTTAAAAACATCTCCATTCTTTTAATAATATAGAAGAAATACGTATTAATTTGTCTCCTCATATACAACAGAGCGGCTGATGGTATGGAACGCGATTATAATAAGGCTATAAAATATATTTATACAAAGCATATTCGTTCAGAGCCTTGCGTGTTTTGAAGCCGGAGAAGCGCGTCATAGATCAATGTTAACGACACTATCAACCTACAAAAAGGGCGAAGCCGCACAAAGCTACACGATTGGATACAGAGATATTAAAACGAGATATAACTTATAAGTAATACAAATATGTATATTAAAGTTAAGAGTATAAAAATATGTTAATGATACTATATACTGAATTAAACTCAATAAATTAATAAGTCAAAGTTAATAAATAAATACTAATATGGGTAGGAGAGCACTTTTTAATTTGAATCTGCACATAGGTACGAATAATAATGCAAAAATAACCTTTAAAATATAACCCGTTTATCACCTTACATTGTCATTTCACGCGATTCTCGCATTCCGTATTTTCGCATTACTAATATTTTTTTATCGATAAAATTCTTTTCATTTATTTCCATCGATAACTTTCATCTTCACGGCGCATCGTAAACCGATTCGATTGTTGCTTCATAAAAATATTTAATCGATTTCGTCAACCATGAAATAGATTGCATGGCTACCATAACTGGTTTTCTTTATTATCTTTTTCTTTCTTAAATATAAACATCGACATCTAAATAAAACTTACCTTTTTCGATTATTATATTTAAAAATAAATAGATAAAACATATGCGTGTCCGACTCTACAAAAAAAAAGCAGGGATAATAACGCCTTATTAGACTGCAAATATCTAAATAAAACAATAAAATTTAAAGATAGTGCTTTTATTTAAATCTATACAGACTTCGCCAAATACAAAAACTTCAACAATTTTTGGATGAAATTATCTCAAGCTTAAGTTATTGATCTTAATGAAAATAAATGCAGTGAAAAATGTGCGGACTAAATATAAGAAACAGCGTCGATTGTAACTATCAGTCCTTACTTACAACTAGAAGATTTCTACGTACAAGAGTTTTGTCGGTAATCAATACATTGGAAAGACTGTATTGGAGTCTACATTTTCGTACTGTCTTATCAAGCCTCCATACAACTATAGTGACACGCAAATGAAAAGCGTCCAATAAGAAATAAATAATTACCCAATGACTTAAACATTTTAACACGTAGGTGCTCGATTGATTTATACAACTGAAATGAAAAATACACAATACGTCCAAGTTTCGTTAGGACTACGGGATGAAGTTGATAGTGAATTTGAAATTGTCATTCTATCACTGATCGTTACTTATTAAGATTAGACACTATTGGTATCGTTTAGGCCATTGCCTTAGAATAAAATTCAAAAAAAAAAAAACACTTAAAGATTACACACTAGCTCATAATACAGAGCAAATTAAGTGTCGTTGTTGCTGAAAAATCTTTGGTATGTCATTGAACACATTAATATATTAATAAAAAATAACGAAAATAATATATCACGAGCAATACACACTTTTTTACTTCGCTGTTTATATTAAACAGTAATTGCTTATTCGCAAAGTTCGGATGTTGTTTTTGGAATGGCTCGTCCGTAACAAGCTGAAACCTCAAAACGAAAATCACATCGAAATCTCTACCTAACTTGGTAGTTTGTTCTGTATTTGTGCAACAATTTACTACGGTTTCGGGGTTTTTTATGTCAAAAAAATTAAGAAAATTTATAAACGAATACAATCCCATGAAGCTGATTCGTCAAATAAAACCTTATTAATAAAATATCATGCTTTAAAACTTTGCAATGTCATGTACATTAAATAAAGAGGTCGTAATTATTAATTATCTAGTGTGTAATCTCGAAATCGAATCTTAAACGGCGTTCCCTGCGTTATGAAGGCCGTTCGCGCTCAGTGGTATCGTGTTGAACTCGTCTTCTAAATCATCATTTTTCCTGTAAAATAATTCATATATTAAATTGAAATTTTTAAGTTAAAACGCAAAAAAAAAAAACTAGCAATAAATTTTAACAAAATTAATAACAACCACCACCAAAATGTCAGCCAAACGCGAGCTACAATTAGGCTTTTGTTATGTAATGTGTTTTGTTAAAAATAATTTAAGACAACAAACTATAACTGGTAATCATAGATTTAATAATCAACATATGTGCATAAAGTTACACGTACAGTGATGTCCTACGCAGTTGATCTCTTAAGTCGCAAACTTTAAGGTACGTGAAATTCTAGCTTTCACTACGAGACGTACACTAATTTCCAACTAGCTAAAGTTACACGTTACATACAATAAAACCTTCACAGTATTCACTTTGTTAAGTCGCAAGCGGTCACAAACGATCCTCAGCGAATTGGCTAAACAAAGTCAATTAGTCGGTAAACACGAAGAGAAAAAACATCCGACGTAGATTTATAGAGCGAGCTGGCTGGGTTTGTGCTCGGATAACGTTGGTTCCGTATAAAGCTGATTTGCTTTAATGAGACGTTCCTTTGTGTGTGTATTATTCATTAGCCCGACAGCATGTATGGACATGAGATAACAGCTAGCAAATTTTAGAGGTTGTCTATAGTATGGGAAAATCGACGATAGTAATCAACACTAATGGAAAGGTTTACCTCCGTGCTGCATGAGAACAGCTTTTATGGCCAATATTATCATAGTGATTTTACGAAATAATGCATGGAAATTATTATAATAGCAGGAACAAGTAATATTGATATATAATTATTAATGAATACCATAAATTTATCACACGAGAATGATAAAATAGATACGAAATTCATAAATATGCTGTGATTTGCGTTCGTCAAATTTTTAAAGTACAAAAAGCAATATTACGCCATGCGATATATTACCACAAAAGCTAATTTTCATAACAGTTTATTTCAACATAATTAAATGAGAAATAATATAATTTATTGCACAATAATAATCATATTTTAATCCAATTAGCATTCAAATTATATTTCAGAATTGCGAATCTAATCAACGCGTAATCGATTTGGTAGGTGACCAGAAAATTGCATTATATGCATACCTATCAAAGGAATTTGAGGTAGTTTGATAAGTAAATCATGAAAGAGCCACGGTCTAAATACCGGAGAGGTTACTATAAAATGTAATAAATATGTTACAACTACTGTTTAGAACTGAAGCACATTAACAGAGCAATGATATAAGCGACAAATAACATACCGTTTCCTGTACTTGTAAATAATGAGCACGATGAAAGCGTTCCCTATGAACAAGGCCGCTATCAGCAGCGACGGAATCACAATGTCTGGAACAATACATCCGTATAAAAATATTTCTTTACATTTAAAAAATCGATCGATTTACACCAAATATACCTATGAAACTTTAAATCTGTAACATTCACATGAGACTGGATTGTTTGGAATTATATCTTAATTTTCAAACAGAAACTGTATCGTTTATTATAATATAATCAATATTCGATATCGCTCCATTTAAACTTTCAATGGAGCTATTTGCTATGAATTAATCGACGGTTAAATTTATAAAGTTTCTTACAAGAGTTAAATGAAAGTTGAAAGTATTTCAAACGTTCTAAATAAGTGTAAAGCGTCATATTCATTGTAAGAATAATTGTTGGTAACAAAATGTTTAAAACTCTTATATTAAGTGAATAGAATTTGTAGCCTGCTACTCTTGTATAGTTAATTTAAGTTAAAGCAATTGTCACGACAGAAAAGTCCACGTACACCTACAAGTGCATCTTTGTAGCAATTATGCAATTAATCTTTCTACTCTATTGAATTAAGGTCAAATAGCAAGCGAATTTTTATTGAAAGCACTTGTAACTTGTATTTACACCACTTATACTATTAAAGTTAGTTGGGTAATTATATCACCACTTTCGTGAGTTGATCTAAGAGGTTATAAAAAATATATTCTCGAGGTTTCGCAGACTTTGAATCGAGTATTACTTACATCGATACTTTAATTTGTATATATATCAAAAATTACTAGTCTATATTTAATTACAAAAGTTCTCAAAATGTCTGTTGGGTCTTGAAACCGCTATTCACAAACTTGGTTGCAAATCCTCAAACATTTACAGTAGGAACTTAAACTCTTTCCCATTTCGCCTAAATTACCCACGATACAAGGAACCAACTGGAAGCCAATGAACTGGTAAAATGGTTATAATAAACAACATTAAAGGAAAAGAAAAATATCCTCTCATTATCACTCCAGTGAAATTGTTCGAGAAAATTCTGCGCCTGGAAATTATATCCAAATCCGACTGGCGTATTTACATTTAACTGGAAAAGTTTTCTTGGGATTTCAGATCTTCGGTATGATTTGAATTATCAATTGTGATTTCAATTAAAATATTAACAGAGATGAGAAAATAAAAGAAATGTTTTTCTTTTTAAATAAATTATGATAAAATTGGAATTTACATTTTGTTATAGAGAATTTTGTGTGCAATAAAATGTATAAAAATGATATTATGTAGCGGTGGCTATGTACGATCGAGTCCGTACCAGCTGTCGGTATAATGTGATACTAACCTACTATCATGTTGGCCTCGTTGTGCGGCAGTTTTGTTTCTTTATCAGTAACTCCCGATGAATTGTCCCCGGCGACCCTCAACGTCGCCTCGTCTGCGAAACAAACAGTTTAATATGTAATGACACTACACATTTTATCAGTCATTCTGTTATCAATTCTAGCTTCTGTCTCGATGTCACAGATAAATAACATTTAAACAAAATTTTCAGTATCATCAAATAAAGCTACCTATAGCTGACATCCAAATGAAAAAGGTTTAAATGGAACCTTTGTGGAAAGAAAATATTATTAAATGTAGTTCTTAGAAAAATTACAGTTTAGACTCCTGGGAAATTACTATATAGACCTATGAAAATTAATTGAAACTATTATTCTTACAACCAATATATAATCTAAGTCACTTGAGCAATATAAAATTGCTATGAACTCTCGGTACAGAGGGACCGCCTCCAATTCAGTGTTGGACAAAAGGGAATTGTGGCGAAAATCAATCAGCTATAACATTATATTGTGATGCGATATTGTTCATCGAATTTATATTATAATATACGTAAATATGTTAAATAATTATAGCGCATCGATATCTCATATTTAAATGTATACGGTACGTACTTATTTAAACTATGAATACAGGAAAACCAAGAACAAATTGGAGAATGCAAACTGCTTTATCTCAGTACAGAATACATTTAGCATCGTTTGTAACAATGTTATAAGATCATAAATAAATCATTTCTTAGAACTATGCTAATATTATGCAGCTGAAGAATCCGTTGCTTCTGTTTGTATGGCTGAATGAGTTAATCACGGAAACTATTGGCTTTTACCAAAAAAAAAATTCCCTACTGCGTATACCATTTATTGATGAACATTTTTGTGCTTTATATTTATATTTGTCCAGTGTAGTAGAGCGTTACTGACAAACGTGGTGGAAACTAAAAAAAAAAAAAAAAAACATTGTTTTTGAGAGCTCTGCGTGCGCTGCGTTAGTTTAAAGTTTCGCAAAAAAACAAAAAAAATCTCCCAAAATATATTTAGATTTTACTGTTACTCCCAAATTTTGCGAACCAAATCCCGTGCAAAAGCTGGTGTACTATAAAATTTTAAAATATATTGTATTAAGTACAAATTTTCAAATAGCATTCTTCAGTGTAAGATGCGAATATTTTGCACGAATTTTGTAACCGATTTATTGTTTAAGGTTTGATATATGAAGTTCGGAATAGTTTTATCTGTAACATTTAACCCTCCCAGGTGCCGTGTAACTCAAATTAACGAGGTCCGCTTGAAAGGGTTCATAGATTTAGTTATTACATAACCTGTTCACAAAGAACATACACACACTTATATATATATATATATCATAATATGTATGCATAATTTATATATACATGTTCTATTTTCATAAAAAAAATCTTCGAGGACTGTTCTACGTATTCGGACTATTTGAAATAAAATCCGAATTCCTGAACATTAAATACTATTTAAAATATTTTAATGAATTATTAATTATTAATCTTAAAAAATTGCAATTAATAATGCTTTATGCGGATTTACAAATAAATAGCCATTATTTACAGCACAACTCGTTAAAATTCTTCAAATCTGCGGCTTGGTAAATGAAATTACGAAAATTATATATTTTTTTCTAGTCTTTACAAATCGGAAATCTTTTGTACTTCCCAACACTGAGGGCATTTAAAAGATTAATTATTTTCACTGGGTCTTTTGAGATAAAGTAATTTTTCACTAAAGAAAAGCTTTTAAGAGATAGCCTAAAAGGAGTACTTTTTGACGTTATACATTTTATGTTTCAATGAAAATTATTCAAAATCTGTATATTCCGTCCTTTCACACTGTTAATGTTTTATTAATAATAACCTCTGCTTGGGCATGTGATGCTTGTCTTGGATCTCATATATATTATTCGAGTAAGCTGCCCCCAACACTCACACAGCGCTCCCTATTCCCACAACTTATTAAACTGACCCCAGGGACTTTGAAACTTGTAAATTAACTCCTATCCCCTTTATAATCTAATCTTGAGCTTTTGTATCTTTGTTACTCGTTGGCATGTTTATTACATAGATTAATTTAAATAAATGTCACATATCCCTAAAGTTTTAATTAATTACGTAACATCACATGAAAAATATTTTTTTAAACAATGGTATAACTTATTTTACATGTAATCATATCGCTTTATATTTTTTTGCATGACTTATCAAGACGTAATATTTCTATCAGACAAAGTTATTACAAAACGATCACTGAGGGAAAACAATATTCGTGACATATATTTTTCATTTATATATTCATTATTCATAGAAATTTCGACTTAAACAAGACAAATTAAATATCAATTTTGTATATCAATATCGGAGTTATTTGGATAAATCAAAATTAGGAAATATTTGCTTTGAAATTTCACTCTCATATCAGTAACAGTCCGTACCAGGGTCAATGACTCACTATAACTCTATATATAGAAATATCTATAACTTTGCCTTCAATATAACGCTTTGATAAACATTCTTATCGGTAAGAAATTTCAATTTGATATATGAATAAATTCCTAAAAATATATGTAATAAATTTTTCTGCCATGTGTCGCTTAGGGTGCTTTACTGTCAATCTTAAATTGACTTAATAAAAAAAAAAACAAAAACCCAGTAGACGCTTGAAATATAATGTAAGAATTATTAATAATTTTTTAATAAGTAAATAATTCAACTGAATAGATTTAATTTAAATCAGTGCAGACACGCTGAAATGTCAAAAAACTAAGAAGTACCTACATTCCACGTTCAAAGTGTTTCGCATAACGAAGAACACTTGCACTAATTACGTGTCGTGTGCAAGGGTTCTGTGAATGTCATATAATTATAGAGGCTAATATAAGACATGCATATATATACATAAGATGTAATTAAAATCAATACAAAAAGTAAGTTACAATGCTCTCACAAATAACTTTGAAGTCAGAGGGTAATGTCTTAAATATGAATGTTTTAATTATCTGTAGCGCATAATCTGTCAATTGAGACAGCTGTCAAATAATTGACAGTGTCAAATACAACAAGACTAGTACAGAGAGACTCATTGGCGTAATATTCCACAAATTCAGTGAGAATGAAGTCATAGCTAAAAAAAAAAGGACTCTATGTCATCGGTGATTTCCAAATTTTTGACATAACTTTTTTTTAAATTTTTGACATAACTGACCAAAGAAAATAGTGAACCGTTTTTATTTCGATGGACTTTTTATTTTCCGGTTTTCCGTTCATATAACTTCATACTATCGTGAGAGAAGATTTATGAATGAATTTTTGACGATACTCACTCGTGTTGAGGGTGTACCTTTGAGTTAATGTTCTGCTCGTAAAATATTTAGTAAGCACTCCGAGTAGTAAATGTATGTACATTATGAGGTCCATTTAATTTGTAATTCAATTCTTTATTTAAGGGAATATAGGAAATCAATTATTACCTTTTGATATCACATTTGATTGCAGTTGATATATATATACTTGTGAAGAAAATTTGAAAAATAAATGTTATTATAGTTGCAAAAAAATTTAAAGCAGTGTCTTAATGTTTTCGAGAATATGAGAAGAGGAATTAGTTTTAGAAAATTCGAAGGAAATTTTTATATTTTAA
Source organism: Danaus plexippus (assembly GCF_018135715.1). Lineage (NCBI taxonomy): Eukaryota > Metazoa > Arthropoda > Insecta > Lepidoptera > Nymphalidae > Danaus > Danaus plexippus. The sequence continues at coordinate 8,096,428 of NC_083537.1, read as the reverse complement.
AATTTCACTAACATTAATCTATTAGTTTATAATTACTTTGCTTAATCTCGTAAAAGCGTTTAGAGTTTAGGTAACCGGATTAAAGCTTTACAGTAAACTAAAAATTAATATATTTTTTCATATTAAACTTTAAGATATTTGAGATGATAATAAAATAATATTAATTTACTCTTAAAATTTTGGCAGATTAGTAGGATATTTTGTGACAATATTTAAAAATTACGCAATCGCCATTTCAGTGAGACGATCAAATTATCAAGAGCAAAACCAATCAATGAGGATTATTTAAACTCTTCTCCTTATTAAGATTGTGAAAGAAATCTTCAACGCTCTTTGAAAACTTTATCGAAATTTGAGATTTGAGATAATACTGGCATTAATTAAGAAAATATATATGATAGTTAAATAAATCTTTAACCTAATTAATCCAATTTCAAAGCATCTGGACTAATATTTCCATAACCGGGACTCTGTACATATAAACCCTACTAATATTAGATATAAATGCGAAAGTCAAAGTATGTATTTATGTTTGTTGCTCGTTAAATCATAAACTACTTAACGAATTTTAACAAAAATTTACAATCTTACAGCTCAGCTATCAGAATTAGATATAGCATACTTTTTTCCCGTATTAAACATGGCGTAACAGTTGTATTTTTTATGAAGTATCGTAATAGAGAGCGCAGATGACACTACCTTTTAGTTACCGTAACGGGTGTTTGAACACAAATTCCTCTGAAAGCCTAATGCCGAAGTCCAGGCAAATCAAGGACAAAAACTACACGAAAGTAAATAGTTCTTACATTAAATAATATGATTTATTTATGATATATAATTGATATAAGTCGTGGTGGCCTGGAGGTTAAAGGCCCGCTTCTCATACTTGAGGGCGCTGATTCGAAACCTGGCAAGTACATACCAATGTGATCTTTTCCGAGTCATATGCACTTTCTAAGAGTATTTAGACAAAACTAACGGAAACCTGGTCTTATAATTTCAAATTGTAAAATTGAAATCGCCAACCCGTTTTGAGCAAGCGTAATGATTAATGCTCTTGCCTTCTCCATGTGAGAAGTGGCCTTTGCTCAGCAGCGGGCTCCTATAGGCTGATGATAGTATAATTGAATTCAAAAGTTTCACAATTTTCAATTAATCGACTACGTATTAGTATTGAAACACAGGTTTTTTGATGTACTCGTTATCGACAAATAATAATTCTATTGGTGCCAACACAATACCGATAAATTACAGATAAATTATATAATGTGATAATATTAAAGCCAATCACAATTTTATCACGTCTCAGTATTTTTAGAATATTTAAAAAGTTTGGTATCTATATAAATTTGTTTGTAATATTGAAACGGTTAAATTGTTGTATATATTTTTATATATTTTATATGTAAATAACTATGAATAATCATAAAAGAACATGTCTGAAACTGTTCCCAAACTTAATCCGCCATTACGTTCACTAATGGGTTGTAAATGATTTGTAACACATGTAATAATAAATATTTCATAAGGGATTTAAATGGTACAATAACAAAATCTTAAATCAGTATACTTTCTAGAACAATCTCTACATTTCTTTTCCAATTTTGAAATAATAATTCCTATGCCTCAAATATAAATTCTGTCAAGTCATTGAGATGCTAAATGAAAAGTTTACAAAAGTTTTTTTTTTAATTGCTATATCGGTATAAGTTTATTAAAGAGGAATAATTTATTGAAAAGACGAGCTAATTCATTTTATTACTGATAATATGTAATTATTCCGATTGTTATATTTATATAAAAAAATATATAAATAATCTTTTTTATTTATGTTAGGAATATCATGTATGAATCTTGTTTTTATTTTAAGCACATTAAATAGATTGATTGCATATTTTTTCAGCCTACCAATTGTTCACAAGTTCATCATTTACATAATTATTTAATATTCAAAACGATCTGATATTGGTTTTGTCACAAAACATTTAAAGAATAAATTGACTTATAAGTGATGAAACGAATTCATTGTAAGATAATATCATACATTATCATGTTTCCGCTGTTTTAGTTTTCTCATTGTTGATATTAAATAAGTCACTATATAGAGCTCATCTTATCGAATGCATTTCATATATAATAAATATATATTACGTACAAAAAATATTATCGAAATTAGAACTTTTTCACGGTTAGTATTATTCATCTCTTACCGATTTATAGCAATATCCTTTAACTAGCAAAATATATCACCAAAATTAATTATTCACAACGGAAATTCGAAAACAAAACCATAAAATAAGAACTCACTTTATGACCACGTGCTTTTACGTCAAGGGACAAAAATACCGGGACCTCGGTCCGAACGCAGCAGACGCTGAACTCGAAATAACGTATTTACTAAAACGTGTATCCGCTGGAAGCCCTTCAACATTCAAAATAGTAATTCCCGTATTATTTGAAATACAACTCTATTGCAAACACATTAGAACGAAATTCAATTGCGATGATAGTGTAAATAATCACATTGAAACCGAAACACATATCGCTGTTACTTTCTTTATAGGGAAATGCGGCTGGTGTGAAAGAGAAAGGTCATGTCCACTGCGCATGTGCGAAGCTCGTAACAACTGATCAAGTGTATAATGAAGACAGATAACCTAAGTCTCTGAAAAGCTTTGAATAAATAAATGATACACTTATTACGTACTGATTAACATAATATTCATATCGTTCTATTTTATTAATATAATAAAGTTATTTTTAATAGGATTACATTTTCATTATGTCTTCGGCATTATTATATGTATAATAATAGATTTTGACATATTTTTTGATAGACAAGTGAGAAAATTTAATTACTGTAACGAAAATATAGATTATAGAGCATTATGTTTTGCCTGCACTGTCATACTTAGAATTGGACTTAAAGATCGTGGATACTCAGTCAGAACAAAATAAATGTCAACCACCATCCAACAACATATAGTCTGTGCCAAAGACCTTCATACAAAATACAGCTGTTATGATGTGATCCCACGGGAACTACGCTGAATTTCTGAATAAATCATAGCTCATAACGTATTCTGTTGTAAAAGTTTTCTCAAAACCTGTCAAGTAGTTTTTAAAGTAAATAGCAACAAACATCCATACATCCTCACAAAATTTCGCATTTATAATTTATGTAAGATTTTTTAAAAATCAAGTTTGGTATTTATAAAATAGAGTACGTCCGTACGTTCATTTATTAATTTTAATATCATGACATATTGGTCTAGGAGTCAGTAGAGAATCAAACGGTTTAGTCATACTTAAAAAGGTTTTTGGCGGGATACAAATAGGAAATACATAGTTGGTAAACACTGGCTTAAAAGTTTAATTATCGTGATATTAAAAATCTATCATATAATTACTAACCACTTGTTGCATAAGAAGTAAAAATCTCCTTTTGAAATAATGCTGTCTTTATAAAAAAAAAATCTCTATTTCTTTAAATAAATAGAAGGCCAACGCTGTGTAAATAAATGGTTGGTACTTATTTTAAATTACAATGCTCATACCTATCTTCAATTTAAAATTTGTATTTATCTATACCTACCTATGATGATGTTTACATACAAAATAAATGACCTCAATAATATCAATATGTATCACTTACCAATACAAAGTGCTGGAATCGTTTCATTCCAACTATTATCATCATAGCACCATATAACGCGAGCCCTCTGTCGCGTATCTTCGAAAACTAAATTCACATTACACATGTAGTGCGCAACATCTGCATTGCGATATACTAAGTAACCGTTAGATGGCGGTGGCAGCGTTACGCAACCTATACCTGTTGAATAAAACAGACGCTAGATGGCAGTATAACAAGAGATTATAAAACTAGTCTATTCGCTACTCGTATTGGCATTTGTTTCAAAGAGGAATTAACATGTTTTAAGGCTATAGATATAGTAATGCCATCTTTTGTCAAAGTCAGGAAATTTCATACAAAATATAACAAATAATCCGGGAAACTGCAAAAACTACACAAAATTACAGTACAAACTATAAGCATATAATATGTTAATATATATTATAATTTATAATAATCTATATTATTGTGAAATTTCATAAACATACATTTGGAAGTTTTTGCTTGAAAGAAATATCTATATATTTTTCTATGGTATAATATTTATTTATAAGATATTAAAATTTTATTATATTAGTAGAATAATCTTACTTTTATAGTGTAACAACACGCCTCTCTTAGGATAGGCACCTTTTGATTTCGCCTGAACCACTATTTCAACAGTATCCATGGCAGTGGTTATTTGACGCGGGAGGTCCACTTGTTCGCACGTACTGAAAAGAATATTGCCATTGGGATCCACCACAGACACAAAGTCTATACATTCCTCTTCAAACGGACCTATACCTGAAAACAAGATTAATTAGAAAACTAACGAAATTAAAGTATTTTGTTTGGTCTCCAATTAATTAAATGAAAAAACCGACGTACAATACTCGTTCACTGCTATCATTCACGTTTTCGTTGACAGAAAAGTCCTAGGGTCTATTACCATTGTCCATTAATATTCGCAAAAAAATATTCCAAATTTTCCATGTCTCGGTATATTTCAATTTAACAAATTCTGATGTAATATCCTATGTATCCACATTCCACTTACTTCTCAAACTAACATCTAGCAATGTAATCCTTATCTTCTGTTCTAGATTCACTCGAAGTTTCCACCGGCATTCTTCACCAACATAAAAATTAGGGTAACCCGGGGTCCTGATGTAACCCTCGCTCTCAGGACCAGTTTCTGACAAATACACTTCTCTGTTGCAATAGTGTATTGATAGTAAATCTGTAATATTTATAAAAAAACATTACTATTCAGTAAAACGTTGCGTCGTAACAATAAAGTATCGTATCGAGTCCATGATAGCGTCACTATTCATATTTTTGTCTATGATTAGTACAATATAAAAAACATTTTCTCACATCAAATCGTTCACGAAAATGCCAATGTAATTTAAGTTATGAGTTCGTATTGTTATTTCACTATCACCTCTAATTAATAGTCAACACGGGTTCAATTTTCTTAACAGGTTTGTTGACGCCCTGGGAAGGCGAGAGCCGAATTTGTTCCTCGAATTGTGACCTCAGACGAAGTTTGTAATTAAATTGACGGAGGGGCATAGTTTTGTTCGTTTACAGACACAAAATATCATTTATCAGAAAATTATATTAAAACGAATGATAAAAATGTCGAGCGTCACAATAAAATAACCTTAATATTTAAAATGTAAGGTATAGGAATTAAAATATTAAATTAAAAAATTAAACGCTTCATCATGCGACTACTATTTTATTATAATGATAAGATTTGGTGTAAATCTTTAATTTTCTCTTATACATTTATATCTGATAGCTTTTGAAGTAAATAAAATAAACATATCTACAATGGAGTGAAACAAAATAATTTTGAATTATTTAAAGTGATTTTTAAATAGTCCTTATCTTAAATATGTTATTATGATATAAGGGTGTGATCACAAGTGTACATGACATGAAACTCCTTTACTAAAAAAGCTAAAACACATTAAAATATACGAACAGATATATTATATTTATAAATATATGTATGTATTATCATTCATGAGGACATTAAGAAAAGTAAACCGACTCCAAAATAATACAGAAAGCCTTGAATTTGTTGTTCGATATTGCTGGATTATCTGCTAAATTCTACCCTAACTTTGTTCGTCGGTGCCGAGTGGGACGACCTTGACCTGGATTCTTGAGACGTTCTGAACCCAGCCTTAAAGGTTACCTTCCATCATAGTTTTGTTGGGAATAAATTTTATACATTAAAATAAAATAAAACATAAACGTATGAATCATTACAAATTTATTCTAAGCTAAGTAAGCTATTTCTTATTAATTTTTTTAAAGATTTATTTGATATGAATTTTCTCATTTATATAAATATATCAATTGCGAGGGGATAGGGTAGATATCTATCGAATAAAAATGGCATCTATGATTTCCAATTTCGCATGTCACAAATTATCAAACCCCAAACATTGTTATACTATCATTATCATATAATATAAGCCTAGCCGGCATGTAGGGCTGTTTGTAATATATTCTGCATTAACATTAATAACTTTACTAAGCAATAGATATAATCTCGATATTTATTGAAGTCCATTTAATAGAAAATCTCTCGAACCGGTTAATGTTAAATAATTTTGATTAAAAAAAATATACAGGATAGAACCGAAATAGATTTTAATAGACTTTATAAAAAAATAAATATTTTAATAACAGTGAATATGTGATATTGTTACTAGTTTTATTTATTTAGTAATAACAACGAGTAAACGTATACCTTTACCATAAGTGAAAGTTTACATCAAAATTACCTACACGAAAGTATCAAAACGAAAGTATCAACGTATTATATTCTTAAATTAAATATGTATGTATATCAGTGAACGAACGTCACACTAACCGCATGTAGTTAATCACGTAACCGTAGTTAGATACGTATAATGAGTTTACTAACGCCGAAATTATTTTCAAAATGACTGAATTCAACCTGACTATAATTGTGTTATAATAATATAACATATGAAAGTCGCAATAACATTTTAGTATATTATTATAAAATTCTTTATTATTATCCCCTATAAAGCATAAAACTAGGTAATATCGACAAACAAAAATCATTACTTATGGCCGTGGCATTATTAATCCCGTTGTCCATAACGACACAATGCCAGTGATATATGGGAGGAATATTATAGGACAAAAGAAACCCCAAAACTGATTATGATATTATTCGTGAGAATATCTAATGTGAAGGTCGTTAAATGTACTGAATCCTTATACAAATACAATACATGTATTAATTGAAAGTATAAGATGTATATTATATTTAGAAAATTAACTTAATAATCTCCCTCATAAAATTACTCTGTAGAATGTTTGTTTATTCGCGATTAACTTAAAAACAAGTCGTATTTAATATAACAAAATTCTTGTTATTATTCAGTATAAATTTAGTTGAAAGTAAACTTTATCTAACCTTAGTTTGTGTTAACCGTAAATAGCAAATGTAATAGTAATAATAATAATTGTAAAAATAAGAATTCCGTAACTAATACATTTAACGTAATTGTAAGAAATTTCAGCCACGGAATAAAAGCATAACATAATAAACATTACCAACACCGGTTTTAGTTGAATTATATACGCGTCGGGAATAAAAGCGATAACATTTACACGGTTAATTTTCGATTTCGGGGTAAATGGGCTATTGTATCGATAACAACGAAAACCAATGTAACAAAGTCTATCGACTTCGAACACGTGAGAACAATTAACGAAACAGAATAGTTCTGCTTATAATGGTTATTCGGCTGACAGGGGGGATGTGAGATCGGTAAAGCAAAATTTTATGTAACAAAAACACAATAGGGATTTATAATTATATTTACCATTCTAACATAAGCCTTTATATAATGTGTCGTTTAGATTGTTGAAGTTTTATATGAGCTTAGCAAACCATTTTTTATTTTTTGAGTTAAACGTCTTTTATGCCTTTTAAATGAAACTAATATTTTTCGGATAAACTTCTCGGATTTTTATTATTTCAAGAAACTACATAATCCCGACGTTTCGGTTACTTTTCAGCAACCGTGATATAATATAGAGTATATCCGAAAAATATTAGTTTCATTTAAATGAATAAAACTCGCGAAAATCTTAGATCTCATGATGTCTTTTATGCCTGTTAAAGTTATAATTTTGAATAAACCTGGATTAATAATGCTGAACGGATTTTTATAAAAATAGATAAATTTACATTTGGTTTTATAGCAAAATAAAAACAATTCCCTACAAAAAAAAAATTTTTTTTTTCGATAGAGAGTAAAATAATTTTATAGGAACATTGTATATTATATACATTTTTTCTTTCCACATCTTCCAATTTCAATATTAGCTCAATATTGCATTAATGATAATTCGACGGCACTAGTAATATCCATGTTACTATTTTATCTTCGTAGCTCTCTGTCGTCTCCCCCTCACAATAAACACACAACAAGCACGTGCTTCGAACGATTGTCAGAAAAATCCCTAGGGTAAATGTCAACATGTCAAAATGGTAATCTGGGAAAAGTTTCAACATCTTATTCTATCATAAGTAGTTATATATCAATGAAAATTAAATTCTTTTTTCCTTCATTAATTGCTTCTTAATTAAATATCAGGTCTTCAGTCTTTGTATACAAAAAAAAAAATGTTTTTAATTGCTTATTTAATGCCATCTATACATGGAAAACATTATTTTATGATTGTAGAGTCAATGCAATTTCAAAATGGCTTCTGTATTTCTACTGTATAGGACCACTGATTAGAACCTAGAGTAATAAAAAGCCCACATAAACGTTCAGGTATCACATTAATCTGGCCAAAATAGTAACCCTCGCTGATGTCACGTAATACAGTCGTCTAAATAACCAGTAATTTGGACCTTATTAAATCGAACTAAACTAAACCGAAATCGATTCGTTCAATTGCACATGCGTGAATTTAATGCAATTCGATCAGTGTGACGTCACACATCTGCCCGCTTTAATTTCACGCCTCCTGACCCATTTGAATGTGGAATTCAAACCTAATGTGTCTTACCCTTAAATGGACATCAGTAAAGTTCCAGAATCTTTCAGTGTTGCCACCTTATTTAACACTTGTAATGAATACTCTTTAATTAATTTTTATATTATTGTTGATAGTGTGTTCCAAAAATATCACAAGTGACATTTAAATGCTCTGAACATTTGATACAGGGCATAACTTTCGCAACTTTGGATAGATCTTATCTGACTAAAATTAAATTATATTTAGTAGTAAGTGTAGAGATGAATTATATGGAATGCATCCACCTAATAAAACTTAAATTATCCCAATATATCGGTGTACAGGGATGATTTTAATAAAATAGAATAGAGGCTTTTGATTTACATAAGAATTAGAGACATTCATTGGAATGTATAACGTAATCAATTATATTATGTATTTTTTAAACATATCTTAAGACAATTATAGCTGATTATCGTTTGGCGTAGGTAAACACTATACCCTTACCCTCAAGTAAAAGCGTTACATTACAGTTAATCATTCATAAATCTTCACAGATAGTAGGTACTACTAGTACTGATAGTAGGTCATTGAATGAGAACAGAGAAACGATACGTTTGTAGTGTGTTGAATGTTGCGTGTGCAAAGCATAGCGATCATTATACTTACGTCGTAAACATATTTTTTTCTTACAAATATTAAGGTTATAGTTTATTGATTTTTGTTAATCTACGAGTTTCCATTTAACTATATAATCAAATAGAGTACCAAAGGTAAGAGTAATAATAATTAAAACAATATTGTTCGTATTTATATTAAAGAAAATTGGATATATCTCACCATCAAAACAAGCGTATTTAACAAACACGACACCTGGAGACCAACTCCTGGAAGGTGGATAGTCCTCGGCCAGCACGAAGCTGCAGTGGTTCACTCCGGTACACCTGGAAGTCGTGAAAATTTGAATACAATACTATAGCTATAACATTTTTTTTTAGTTTATTTAAAACATAAAAATTAATTGAAATATTCTTATAAAACAACTGTTAAGAAACCGTCAAGCAAGATGCAAATATATTTAAGAAATATGTAAATAGCGCAGCCAAAGCGAATATTTTTTTTCCACGTTGTTTTTTTTTATTTAATACACATAATATCAATCTGCGTTATAAAGTTTATCTTTAAGGTAATTTCAATGTTTTATTTAATATTTAAGTAATATTCAGATTTATTGAGAATTCTTTTTGTTTCTATTACATCCATACAAAACGGTGCCTCAATATAAGAATAACGAGGTATAAAATATTGCGTAGTAACGAACATATACAAAAAAAAAATGTGTGGAGGAAACTTAAGAGTATCGGTTTTTTTAAATATTTCATTATGTGAACTTTTAATTGGTAAATTGACTTATTTTAAATATTGTCTATTTTAATGTCATCACATTAATGGTAAAATATTTTAAACAACAAAGTACCATATAAATGCCATCAGAAAATTCACAACGTATAGTTTATTTGTACTTAAGATATGTAGATATAGGATTCAAATTGTGTACAAAGAATAGGTACAGATATTTTCTATTTTATCTACGTATAAAGATTTTTACAAAACTCTTTAAAATAAATAAACCGAAAGATACAAAGTTGTTCTGAAATTCACTATAAGCAAACTTAAATTAGTTGTGATGTTACAAAGATCCTTTTTCCGTTCATAAAATTAAATTATGTCACAGGAGAAGTTAAAACGCAACAATTTCCCTCTTCTGTGAACATTTGAAAGTGAACCTTGTAGTTAATGACTCTAAGTTGAAGACTATTTAGTAGATTACTATTATTTATTGTATCAAGCATTGTCTCCAAGAATACAAATTAATTCTATATTTTATCACGGTTTAAATAGATATCTATAGGTACATTAATTATACTTTTAACATCCCGTTCGTATATAACAATGTCAACCCAATTTTTTTTTTCGACAGACATCTTGTATAAAATGCAAAACTCTTTTTAAATTTTTCAAACTTTTGTCACATTTTAGGGATATATCGTTTATATAAAACGACACTTCTTCTCACAGTTTTAGTGAGGAATATTAAATAAAATCATAATTTCCAAAAATATCTTGGAAATCTTTATAATTCCATACCTACAACTGCAGCAAAAAATTAAAAAATAATACATATCTTAGTAATTTTACTTTCTGAAATATTTACCAAAAAAAGACATTTTCATCATTTCATATTGTCCAGTCAATAAAAGTGTCTTACAGAGCAAGATCCCAGGGTTCCCAGACCTTACTTATTCTCTGATGGACAGAACATATGTGTACCTATAATAGATTAGTGTAAGTGTCTACAGTAAACGTATACCTATCATCTAGCTTATACCGACGGCCAATTCTTAGGTGCTACGGTTGAGTTAAAATTTACTTTACTTTATTTAAAATCTGTGGTCTAATTTTTAGGTATGTCGAAGGAAATTTTGTAAATAATCTCATATTAACTGCCGGGCACCTTCTGTTGGCAGAATAATTACTACACACTTTAATCTTTAAAAATCGACTGCAAAAAATCACAGAAACTCTTATCATTTCACCATTCTATAATCGTTTAGAAAATAAGGTGATAATAAATTATTTCGTTAGTATTAAAAGCATAGAATGAAAAAAAACTTAAATATACAATGCTATACCAGCATGATATCTGAGAGAAGGCGTGACCGAAATTACTTGCATTCTTCAAAGCTGCATACGGATTACAAGCGAGATAGTATCTCTTAATTTCCTCTTCCAACGTAGCGAGAACATCACAGAATTACATAACAGTGCGCAGACATGAGAGTTGAGACAGCAAAAACAGTATTGTATCGAAACTAAACTAACGTACAAAAAGGAAATAGATTCAAATAATACTTATAAAATTTTGTTTGTAATACATAAAAGGTATTTTTTACAAATTCACCATCAATGACTGTTTATTATTAAGTCAAAGTTAAATGTAATCAAACTAACTCCCTATAATGTCCGCTTCGCCCCGACCCATTAGATTTACAAGGAAATTTTTATCGAAAATTCAACCTATCATTCTGAACTCCTTAAACGGATATGAATCAGAGTGTTTTTACCATTTGAAATTCGGTATGCATCAAAGTATACGGTACAATACAAAAACTAAAATGTATTATAAGAGATTGTTGAAATACATTGAGAATTTTAAACTATTTTTCTGTACGATACTATAATCCTACTCGATGGCAATTCGTGTTTGTTGATCCTTGTTCAAATAACAAATAAGAGCCCACCTGGCTAGTTCAATTTTACGAGCCATTGGACAATGTAAATACTTTCCAACATAATTCCAAAAACTAATTCATTTCATAGCTAAAATTGTTTATTGTTAAACACAACCATATTTCTTTAGAAGTGGGCATGTATTTAAAAAAATTTAAATATGTTTGCTGCAAAAAAAAAAACAATCGTTTAATATTATGCATAAAAAAATATTGAGAAATTTATGTGTAAGTAAACAACATAAATAAAATAATACTGTTATTACAATCTTTAGTTACTAAAGCGAAATTTAATAAATGGTTTAGAAACAGCAAAACTTGTAAAATATTCAAGAGTCCGTTAAGCGGAACATGCTTTTTAGAATATCTGCTTCCGGACGTGACTTTGCTTGTAACTTACATCCGGGCGACTCCCTACTTTTTATTAACAAACCCTTATATTGCGATAAAAAGGTTTTTTTTTTGGTAAATTTATCGACTTAAATTTTCGATAGTTTTTCTATAGGGTTTTCCAATAGGGACGCTTGAACTTTGACAGCTGATTGCGGCCATGTTGTTTGAGTGACAGCTGTCAAATGCAGTGTGTTATATTCATTCCGTCCTCCCAAACCATGGCAGGTTACAGTGTCGAGCAGCACGTGCAAATCATAAAATTGTTTTATGAAAATCGATATAAAATTGTACAGCGCACTTATTTTTTTAATACATACAGAATGAAAGAAGTCTCACAATGGTTACCAATAGACAAATTTATATATGAAGAAAGTACTAAATATGGATTCAAAGTCTAATTTGAATAATTGTAAGACCCTTGTTTAATGGAACTTTTAAACCACATCATTTGATATTTTTAAAATCAACATTTCGTCAGAAATCAAACCTAATAATTGATTACAGAAATAAAACATCAATAACAATATTTTTTCACTTCGTACGTACAATTCCTTTATTTTGATATTTTTAATGTAATAAACTATAACAAAATTTCAGATAAAATTGCAACTCTGCTTTTTTAAATAACAAATGATTCTGAATGAAGCCATTGAACGAGGCTTTTCAAATGTATGTTAAGGGTCCTCGAAAGTTAGATCTCTTAAATTGCTTAGAGGTTAATGAGGCAGTATATGAAACAAAATAACAAAAGGAAATATTTGTAAAATATAGTTTTTGGATTACTTTACAGTATACAAATTAAAACATAACATAACAAACAAAAGTATGATACCATTAAATATGAAATACAGAGCAGAGTATGAGATGTCCAAACGACGTGTATAAATTAAGAATATCGAATGACATTGGCAAAATATTCCACTTTATGGCCATTACAGCTTTATTCACACTGGAATCGTAAAAAAAGGTAAAAAAAAAGCATATGGAAAATATATTTAAGTAACATTCCCTTGTTATTTCCTATTATAACATTCGTTAAGGCGAAAAATGGAGCAAATAAAATCACTTATAATTATGGTATAACGTATCAAGATTGTTTAATTTATTTTTATATGATTTATAACTTCATACTTCCTTAGGCGAGTTGAAACTCCGTATTGTGACGGGTGAAATAAATTGTCTTTTAACCGCTTTTAAGATAAGACTGCATGATGTGTTACGGCTACTGTTCTAGACATCGGGTGATAAATTTACATATATTAACCACTCAAATTATTGTTAATTTGTTAAATTATTATAAAAGGCACTAAAACTACATTTGTGTTGTGTGTACATGATGTTCATTCTAAGTTTGAATTACCTATAATATATTATGATTAAGGTACAACTCATGATCCAATTTAGTATCAATCCGGAACATCAAAGTCGTCCTAAATCAACACGTAATGATAATTGCTTAGAACTCATTATGCGATCAACAAGTGGCTTATCGCCGACATTATTTTATCTCACAGACATGAGGAGCACGCTCAACGAATAGCTCTCATCAAATGGAAATTGTCTTTACACGAGCTATCTGGAGTGATCTGTAGTTTCCCGTCCTTGATTGCGCTTTTAATAGAGTTCAATGAACAATCAAATCACAAAATCACCAATCAAACATTAATCAGGAAGACGACAATAATCTTATAGAAATGTTTTTGGTATTTGTTCAAACATACAGCCATATTTTATTACCATACTAACTCAGGTAAGGTTTAAATCGTAAGAATTAATCTTACTGTTTAGATCTACGCGTACAAGTGATTAGCGTGTTCGTGCTATCTCTACCATCACTTGGAAATTTGATAACTGGCTTTTACTAGTCAGTATAGTTGACTAGTTTCCGAAAAGGTGTCATGTAGAATTTTATAATAGAAGAATTTGCTTACGCTTTTCCGAGGCAGAAAAAAATGGCGCTTGTGTCAAAAAAAATTGTGTAAAGAAATATAATGCAATCAACTTAATCTAAATAGATGTTCAAACTAAAATTCACGATTAATGCCAACCAGAGAGGGTTCATTTAAGAATGCCACGGGGTTTAAAATATCCGGCCATCACAACGTTACTTAATTTGCAAGGTAAATGCTATAATTGTATTGTCTAACTTCGATACTACACTCCCAGTAATAAAATTATCACGATGCTTACAATTAGTAGCCCTCTAAAAGCTCAAGTTTTACATAGCAACATAACACTCGCTAATGTATACAGTATCCATTTATATCATAATAGTATAATAGGTTCGTTCCAAATTAGGTTAGGTAGAGAGAGACGCTTGGACGGTGGAGGTGAGCGTTTAACGCGCGTTAGATAGGGGCCCCTTAAACCTACACCTGGGTCGCAAGTCCCAGGCACTATTATAGCTCCTCTCCCTGCAACGCGATGGACCCGGCACCCGCACGGTTAATCTATAGAACGCTGACAAGTTTTGTCTCATCTACATTCGTTTTCCCAAATGATGTATATATTTTTTACTTAAATGGGAAAATAGAAACTGTGAATTTTACTTTTGAACATAGAAGAAGAAAGAACAAGTCAATTTTACTAATACATTAGTTTTAAAGAGAAATAATTGGCCTTGACCCGACATTGCAGGCGTTACCAAGTCATTAATCACCGAACACGCAATGTTCTCATTAATTGAAAAGCAAGATAAGTTATTATCAGATTTCACCACCTTTTGTAATGTTTGTTACTTATAAGTTAAACAAATTTATCTTTCAAGTTACAATTTTAATTCAACAAACTATTAATCTTATGTAATTGATTATATATAAATAGCATGGAATGTTTTTAATTTTGTAGTACAATAATAACTTACTATTCAAATAAAATTTCTATACACAACGTTCACACACCAAGACAATGCTGAGCAAAAATCTACCATCTACACGACTTAGCTCTCAGCGCACGGGATAAGTGGGTATAATATCATAGAATATTTCTCAAGATATTTAAAATTCTGTATTAAAGTTTCCTTCCAGATCTGTAAAAATAAATGTAAGTATTCGATATACAAATATTAGCTCGATCAGTGATAAAATCCAGAAAATCTAGCCCCTAAGCTAAATTTAGAACAACAATCTGAAATGCTCCGTAATACTACCTCTAAAAAACTCATACATTTTTTATACTTTATGTACTTATGTGTGTCGGTTATACAAATAACATTTTATTTAACAACCTTGCGGGATTCAAATAACTAGATAAAACTTGTATTTATATAAAAATAATGGTTTTCAACAAGAAATCTCACAGTAAAATATTCTGAAATCCCTTTGAAACGTTTTAACACAAGTTTATCTTAGGATCATGGTTTATGTATACCCACGCGATGTTTTAAAAGACTATTTGTAATTTATGAACAAAATGTTTCAAAGTGATGTATTGTAAAAACATTTCACTATTTTTATGTTAAAATAAATACCGTGGATATAAATGACTTTTATAGAACATTAATATTGTTTTATTAACATTCACATATAAATAACTGTGTTTACGTCATACGATACGTGAAACAAATTTAATCTATTAAAAGTATTTCGTGTAATTTACTAACAATAAAAAGTCAAAAGAAAAATATATATATTTTTAATTCTGAATCACTAGACGTCATTTGCGGCTCTTAAGAAAACATGCCGTTCCATCAATCTTTTCAGCCTCACCAGATGTTAATGAGACAAGACGACAAATTGCCAGACAAGTAATAAGCCGTTATAAATTATGATATCAACAGACGATAAATAATATGTTAATATCCATGAGTATTCACGATTATAAGGTATTTGGTAATTCTTTCACAAAAATAGTATAAAATAAATTTAATCTGTTCTTCATAATAACGTATATTAAATGTATAGGTATGATACATTGAATTGATTTTAACATCTTAGTGACCAGGAGAAACTGCGAAACACAGTACATCGAAAAACGTGACGTCGGGCTCTGGACGCGGATAGCAGTAAAACAAAATTAAGTCGCAATTTTATAGGCAGACTTAACATTGATTTCGTAAACGGAAAAAAATCATTAAATTATTACGACATACATATACTCCTGCTTGGGTTTGACAGTTTTGGAGCAATAAAATCGAATTTGGTGTAACAAAACGTCATACCTTATAAATTAAACAATTTAGATCTTTTATTAGTATATTTTATTGGGAAACTAAATTCAATTCTTGTTTGAAAATAATAAATAAAGATTATCCGAAGCTTTAAGATTTTCGTCACATTTGTCTGTTATTTAATGTTGACACTTTAAGCCAAGTGAGGATGCACGAGTTTATAGTTAGTTGTCTTCTCTAACATATGCTTATAGTATCCAACAAAATGAAAAATCTCACTTCTTCCTTTGAGCAAAATTAAATTAATTTTATCTTCTAGTAAGAATGTTGGATAGTTTAAACAATCGCATGTCGTATGAGTGACGTAAGTGTGTATAGTATAGCACATATGTTGGTATATTTTAAACTAAGATTTATTATAGTTTAATGATTAGTATCCGTCTTTTAATATATATTATGTAGGTTATTCTATATATTAATATTATATACAACATTATTACCAGAACAGTAAAATACCAACCGATAGCCAAATAACGTCGGTGATGTTGCGTAATAGTGTCACGTGTGCTCCTGCCCTATTTAGTTCCCACAATGAAGACAGCTTTATTTATTGCAAACAGAAGTCATTTATGAATGAAAATATCAACGAAATAGGTCGACGATCTTTCATAATGAAAGGGGTAAAGGTCGCGTTTATTTTGGGAGGGTCAGTTGAAGCCATTACACGAAACCTTTTATTTGTCAAACAAAACCATTGAGTCGTGTTGGAATTGAGTTCGGAACAAAAGTTTTAATAATTTAAGACGTAAATCCAAATTAAATTTTTGACGACAGTTTTATGATAAAAATAATCAGTAATAAAACACAACGTTTTCTACTGAACTTGTAGCTAATTTAAAGTTATATGAAACGGTGCAAAATAAGAAAGGTGCATAAAGTTTTTATTTAAAGCTGATTCCGGACAATATGCTAGAACTCGAGGCTAAATGACCTACATTACGGGGTTTACTAGATTATACAGCTTTTCGCAATCTTAAGAACAACACAAGGTTTTAGTGCTCTATATCTTATAAATATAGAAAACTCACTTTTTCTTTAAGTTTTACTAAACAATGTTATTTAATGTATTGGACGAATCGAATTCTACTTTAAACAAAAACTTTGTGATAAACTTTTTAGTTGAAGTACTTGCACAAAAAAGAATCAAAAATGATTTTTTTTACTATACAATACAACTTTTTATAGGATGCCAATGTCTTTAAAGTAATTGTTGAAGCATGCATGTTCTGACTTACTCCTTAAATTAGTCTTAAAAATATACTTAGAAATAATTTAAAACTATTGCGTCAGATTCAAAACCTCTTTTTTTGGAAAATAAAGTCCACAAAAACAAATTTTCAAAATATTAATTAACTGAGTAATCTTATCATAATATTCCATTCAAATTTCAGGGTCATATTAAAATATCAAATGTCAAATGAAAATAGTAGCAAAGGAAAGAAAATATACATTTCTATCTGAGGTTCATCTTACTTTGATATAAAAATCTATCAATACGACTCACGTAGTTACACAAGAAATAAATTCAACACAGCATTGATCTAATCTTCGGTAAAAACGTGTTGTTATATACAGCCAATGTCCAATTGTTGGAGCGCAAAAAGTTTGTATTGTGGCGTCACGAATATTCAAGAGTTATTTTTTTCTGGTCTTAGTTTTTTTCATTTGGAGATTAAAATAACGTTGACCTTCTTGTATAATCGAATTATTTAAGGAGGTTTACTTTAAAAATTTTTGTTTATACAAAGTGAATACTTACCACAAAATAAAATTTACTTCTAACGGAATGCTAACACAAACAAGTTATTTTAAAGCATAACTTTTACCGTCGTTAGCCGGTTTGCACTTACCGGTTGACCAAATAGTTAAAGATCTATCACTTATTTGATATAAATTACCAGAATGACCACAGTATTTGAAGATATTTATGGTATTCTCACCATAAATAAGCTAATGGGTTTACTAGAGTTTTTGACAATAGTGAACATATATAGCTCGCAGTTCTGATTGTATTAAATGTGGCCTATAAATTATAACAAGAGGATCACTAAATACCGGTTGTTGTTTCCGTGGATCCCATATTCTTAGGACAACTCAGTACTCGTACATTTAAACTAATAACTAATATATAGCGAGGAGGTTTAAGAGGTTTATACGAGTTGTAAAAATATAATTATTTTATATACGTTTTAAAAGTTCAAGTTAATATACATATGTCATTTTTGTGTAAAGTTTCACTCAAAAAAATATCCTCTTACAGGCTATAACGTGAGTAGTTTTTAAAACCTAAGCTCTAAATCGGCATTTAATTTTTATATTTCTGTTTTTTTACCGTTACTCCAGCATTTGCAGCAGCAAAGAAACTTTACCGCTCGAACTCTTTTCGTCGGCTTATTATGCGCTGAAGAGCCTCTTGATTTTAGAAAAACATAAAGTTAATAAATAGTTTTTATTCAAAACTTTGCCCATTTATACATACGCATACATTGTTTATATTTTTCAAACAAATAAGACACCATAAAGAATAGTATATGAATCATTTCTATAACAAAGTTTTAAATTACATTCCGACTATGAAGGACTATATAAGGTCTTCCGACTTAGGTCAAAGTTGCAATTGCTACAAAGGACTCGACCCATTCAAAGGAGGACTAATTATGAATAAATAAAGAACTACGGATGCTATTAATTAAAACAGGACAGACAGACAATAAGACAGTATAGAAGCTCTAATGCTTCCCGAAGTCATGTAATATTACATATATTACAAGTATATACAGTCTTATAACTAAATTTAAAAACATTTTAAAGTCCTTCTACGAATTAATTATGGCAGACATGGGGCGCTTTATCGAGTAATCATACAACACATTTGTGTTAATAAAGAGCTGATACTCTTACACTACAAGGCTGATATTTCCCGAGCACGGCTAACAACTACTGCAAGGAAACTAGCTTTCAAATGAAAAAAACCGCAACAAAATCAGTTGATCCGTTTGAGTTTAAGACGTCACACGCAGACAAACACACACACCCTCACACATCAAACTCACAAAATCACTTTTTCGAATCGTAGGTTATAAATGAGGCAATAATTTTAACTATATTAAGTAGTTAAAAATTATAAATTAAATGAAAAACTATAGTGACCTAACTCTGGTAGGCGATTTATACAATCTATATTTTTAGCCGTTATAATATCTCAGCCTCACCTTTTATAACGTTATTTTCTTAATACTAAAGAATTATTTGTTTTATGTGCCTAATTTACAAGTTAGTCTTATTCCAACAGTAGAGCGGATAAGTTTAAGTAGTTGTAGTGTGAGCCCAAAAAATACTCCACAAAGCAGGACATTACATTTATTAGCGAGGAAAAAGTAAGTAATTATAATTATGATTGAAATAAATAAATTAATAAAAAAATAATAAGAGGAGGGTAGTAATATTGAAATTAAATAAAAAAGTTCGTATATTTGAAATTATCATTATGAACGATTTGACCTAACCTTATTTATTAGTAACAAAACAGTAACACCTGGGCTCTTACAAATGTCGATAAGTTTAACAGTGAATCTAGTTTAGGAGAAGGATGGTGGGAGCGATAGTGGTTCAGACTTGTAAGAAGTGTGAGCGTCTTTGAAGCGGTAATGTATCAACATGATCCTAATATTGCACCAAGGCAAAGAAAAAATTACCACCGACATACATTCGGACTATTCAAACAAAAACCAAACTATAATTTGTAAACATCTAAGAATAATAACCAGAACAGTGAAAGAACATACTGCGAAGTGGAGATAAAATTAAGTAGGCAATTAACAGTTAGAAACTGGACGAAAGACTTCTTTGACTATATTCTCTCATCGAGAGTACTTCTTCAAATTTCTTCTAAAGTTAACGACTCTCAGATAAATAAGCAATGATAAGCAATAACATGCAGAGGTACCACTAGATAGTTATTATAGGTATAGAAAAAAAGGAGATATTACCGATGGAGGTGGAAAGTTTGTTAACATTTTTACAGGAAATATAGTGCCTTTCAAGCAGATATAAGGATAATGGAGAGTGTTTCTTAAATGATGAGACCCCACCCTATCTCTCCTCCTCCTTTTCAGTTAAATTTCGATTGTTTACAAAAAAATGTACTAAATGGAATCTTCTTGTAAGTTACATCTTACATGTGTATTTTACATTTTTTAATAATTAAAAAATAAAACAGACATACAGTGTATTGGATAGAGAGTTAGTTATCTCAATTCTGGCATTAGGCTAGAGCCATAACTACGATTGCGTACGTGCTCTGATATTTTGAAATCTAAAATGTTCCAAAAGACAGGAAATTGCAGAAGAAAAACTGTAAAGATACGGCAATAATAGGAAATGTTGAGGCAAATGTTTAAAATTCAAAGAAATGAACATTTTAATTAATTATTACTTGTTAATTCTATACGAATATTATCATAAGAATGTATTGAGTAAAAGCTTACCGAAATTAGGTAAAAAAAAACTGTCCTTTATGTAAATAGAACCAAAGTATGTAATAGAACACTACAGCGTTTACTACAATACTGCAATTAAAGGCTCAAAGGCCAACAACAAATAAAGTGGATAAAAGATGGACAAGTATACTCCACAAAGCGACGTATATTAAAAGAGAGCAAGCGTGTCTTGTATCTGGAGTACAGACAACAAGAACTTTTATATAAATATAAAAATGTACGTTTATTCTCATCCTGTATAATGAGTTTTTAATAATATAATACTTATTGCAAATTCGAGGGAGTTTAGTCACATTAAATTCTAGACATATATAAATTTCATCGAGCAAACAAAAATGAACTAATCTCTATTGATTATATTATAGTGAATACAGATTTAAAAACATACATAAATCACACTCACGAAGGAATAATCGAAAAATGGTTAAATATAAAATTTCAATGTCCAATAAATCGAAATTTGTCTGTCATCGGTACTTATCGAGTAGGATTCAATATCGGGACACGAGGACAAACAGTCATCTGATATTAAGGCAAAGGGAGCCTTCATAAAGAACTCGCCTTCAGAAATGTGTTGAGCAAATATCTATCAATCACGCTTTAATTTATATGACAGTAATTTATTAAATCTGTTGTTGATTAATTCTAATCTTTAAGAAAGTTAAAGAACTTGGAACGAAAGTAATGTTTACGGATACTACTCGTTGTTCATTATTTTTTTGAAATACATAATTCCGACGTTTCGTTTCCTTTACAGCAAAAAAAAATTACTTATTTACAAAACAATAAAAAAACGAGGAGTATCCTAAAAGCTTATAAATTTTATTCCTAAAAATTTGTTTTAATAATTTCATGTAGACCTGGCTATTGTTACTAAAACCTTTTCTTAAAAAACTATTTCACTATAAACGTATTGATATTTAAAATGTTTACAGAGAAATTAAACATACATTTGAAGTAAAACATTTGAAAAAAAAATTATAACCACACAAACTTCATAGTAACCATTGAACAACAAACAATAAAAATGGCGAATGGCCAAACGTTTAGAACGCCTCGCACGTTAAAAACCATACCGTGATTTATTTATTGAATAAAGTTGATTTACAGCCGACTATATTCGGTACAACAAAGGGGGGAAGATAAAGTTTTATTTCGTAATAATCTCAGTTTTAGATAATAGAGTGCTTACTATAGAATTTACTATCAACTTAAAAACGGGATATTTCAAAGTCGTTCGCTATGAAAGCTCTGACTTAACGACATAAAGACACGTTCATGAAAACCCATGTTATAATTAACTTTGTAATAGACACATAAATTTGACCTCCTGAACATCGCCCTAACATCTCGCTGTGTTAATGTATTTGTGTTTAATTTAATACTAATTAAGTCCAGGGTTATTCTCTGTATCTTTAATCCAATCTTTCCCTGTAAATTTTCCTTCTTTATCCATACAAACATGATAGCTGAAGTTACAGATTTTGTATAACATTTTTACAAGCCGCAAGTAGGTAACAGTATACATTATTTTACATACATCAAACAACGTAAACGGAAACACGATCTCAAAATAAACACCATCCACACTATTTACTTTTCCTGGCTATTTATTTTAGTGTGCTATCAATATCTCGCAATACTCTTTCAATTTTCATTTCATTCTTGAACAATATAAACTATCTTGTCATATAAAAGAGAATACAGTTCGTATGAAAGAAATTTTGTGACATCTTCATGATTGTGTTTGACTTCAAGGACCCTTTCTTAAATCGGATATACATATATATACTTAGTAATAATTTTACTTGGATTATTTTTGCGTATAATACATAATACTTAGTGAAATTTCCTAATAGAAAATAAAACTCGTAATAGTTTGCCCCTGTGTTATTCCCATTGCATTGTCCTGATTTCAAATTTAATTATTGTCGGCATCGATTTCAGAAACCTTAGCAAATAAATCGATTCCGAATGAAATGTACACAAAACAAGATTGACGACATTTTCCATCTACCTTCCGTTTGTCATTAGTGTAGCTATAAATACTTAACCCCGATTTAGTGACCAAAATAAAAATAACAACGAAGTATTTAAGCATTAGTCAATTATCCTACATATCAGATACGAAGAGTACTCAGCGTCATTAATCACAACATAAAAGTAATATTATTAATTGTAATACAATATCCCAAATGCAAACCTGTTCCAAAATATTGGGTAAGCATCAAATCGCAAACCGCAGCTATGCGGTCTTTCGTCACCCACACTCATAAACCTTCAGATAAATATTATATATCTCATAAAAAAAATATTCAAATCAAACATTTCATTGAATGGACCTGGACAAATCGAACAGCTGGCAAATCAAATCAATAAAGTTTAAAAGCAACAACGTCAACAAAGAAGCTGTCAGTAATAGCATATTGCATTAAACGGATGGTAAACTATTCTATTTTTCTATATAAAATTCTTCTCAATTCGATTTTATGTCTTAATCAATAGCAATAAAGTGTATAATTATAAAAATCATGTCTGTCTTCTTAATATTCTTCCAATTAACTTCAACCTTAACAAAAAGTAATAAAGGCGTCACGGAATTTTAGACTTCGGTTTAAAAGAAGGTTGTTGGGTTAGTGGTAAATCAGTATATTGTTTTGAATCAGATCAGGACCCATAAATAATTGGATATACATAATTATTTTGGGACGGAAATTTAATGTGAATAACCTTAATCAATGATGAACCAATATATTAAAAATAATTTTGCTTCAACTCCAAAACACTTTTAAAGACCCAATTCAACATTCGTACAAATCGTTAAATAATTCTTTTTCTGTATACTGTATTTTCTCAGAGACTCGATCTTTATAAATCAATCAATAAAATGTGTTCAAAGACTGGTCTCAAGAGTGGGATCTCGCAGAGATAATTATTTGTATTTCAACATTGAAATCGAAAAGAGAGAGATTACTAGACTACTTTTAATATTCTGCATAGTGACAATTTCATTTAAAATATTGATACCTAAGTAATATTATAAAATTGTAATTTAATGTTAACTTTGTGAGACGAAATAGGTGGATTAAAATTACTAACATTAGGAAATCCCTAAAACTGTCTGTCACTCCACATACGTCTAACAACAGGCTTTGTCGTGTCGTAAGCATCTGCTATATTTTTTTTTACATTTTGATTATTATGATTGACGTTTACATACGTACTTGAAAGTGGATATTTTACCTATAACAATACATTCATTTCCTTTATATTTCGTTATATACATGTACCCAAGTAAATAAAATAAAAAACCCTTACATTCCCATAAAAATAATTACATAACGAATATTATTGAAAACATTCATTACGATTGAAGTAAAATGTTTATTTCCTCTCTTGAGAGTATTGTGTTATAATTTTTTATTTCAATATTTTATTATCAATATAATTTAAGGTGAATAATAATAGGCTTTATTTCACACACCTAAAACCTACATTTGCTGAGCAGGACTTCGCTTGGTTGTGTTTTTAATTACAAGAAACGGGGGCGTCAAATTGCTCGTAACTTAATTATGAGAACTTGTCAGTCTAGTTCATCAATATCGTTTATTAGTGAGCGGGAGTGAATGATTTATGAGAGTGAATGATTTGTAAATCTTACATACACTATATACCGCTTAAAAACTTATATGCTGCCTATATGAATGAGTAATGTTAAGAACTTTTCGCCTTATTACTAAGGAAGAAATTTCAAGTGAAAAAACTTTTTTGTGTAGTAGATAGAAGTCTTTAGACGCTATATTTTGAGACCGGGGACTACTCTAATATTAATAGCGTCTTGTGTGCCATCTTCGCTGTATAAGAAGATCTAGTCGTCCTATTTCAGTCCGAAAAAATTAATTTCTTGGATCCTGTTCTACGGTGCTTAAGAAAACTTTAAGAGTTTGTTCAATTAAGTTATTTTTATTCCCGACTATCTATGAGGCATTACAATTCAGGAAATTTTACGAAATAATATTTTTTAAAACTTCTATAATACACCCATTCCTTTGTGGTTTGCTATGTAAAATTTTGTTACATTTATTTTATTTTACTCCGTTAAAATATGTTAAAATATAAATAGTCAAAAATCTACGATATTACAGACTGTATTATAATTATCTTTACAATATCTTTTCCTTCCGAATGTGGTTTGAAATCAAAATGTAAGTAGTATCATTGCTATTGTTATTTCTTATGTATAGTGAATCTTATAATATTTTACATCCTTGCTATTTTTGTTATTATTTAAGTTCTTTACAGTCATAGTGTATTACGTATTTTTGGTTTTAATTTATTTTCATGCTTTCAATAATGGGACTACGTATAGGTAAAAAATCTCATAAAATAGATAAATATGAACAGATCAAACTAATATGTTTCTTAATAACTCAACGAAAAGTTTTCTCTAAATATCTTTTAAACTTTTAAGACGTTGCTATTAGTTGCTCGGTGTACAATATCTTGGCAGATTGTATATGAATTTGATATTCTTATCCGTGACAAAACTCAACTCAACTTCTACATTTTAGTCATTACCATAAATAGCTTCTCTTTCTAGAATTTATTTCTAAAAGTACTCACAAAAGTCAATTGCTTTAATAATGTACATTCAACTATTTTTACGATTCCTGTTAGCGACTCTTGTTTAATAACTTCAATATCATTGGTAAAAACGCGAAATTATAACATGCAAAACGTTAATATAGACATAAAATAACTATCGCATGCTTTCAAGTTTATGGACCGCATGCATGTATTTAAACACAAACACATATGTACATTCAAAAATGAACCGTAACAGTGTGACATAAAGGATAAAATCCACGTAGAATAAAGACAGGCTCTTATAAAAACTTTATACGGAATTTTCTAAATAAATCGGCCAATAGCAAAAATTATTTCCCAGTTTTCATTACTGATTCTAATGTTATCTAACAATAAAAAATACTATTGAACCAAATTAAGAATATAGAAGTTATTATGTGCTTGAAATCTAAATTTATTATATTTTTTAATATTTGAACAAATGAATGTAAATGAATTTCCCGACCACAAGCAGAAAAACACTGCAACAAGATACTATATACTAATCCGAAAATATCTTTATGAGCTTAGTGTACGGTCAGCGTAATAAAAATATATAATTTTATTCTTAAAAATATCTTTTTTTTCGTTTTATTTAATATATCATGATATTCTATAATAAAGAAATAACAAAAGTGTAAAAGTTAAAATATACACATCCGTATGAGGTCACTTTATAGTATGAAACTTACGTACCTACCGTTTATATGAAACTAAGCCAAATATAGAATTCAAATGTAATGTAATTGATTTCAAACTAAACATATATTTTTTTCAGATAGTACTTAATATGTGGTGAAGCCTTCTATAATGTCGTAGTCTTATTCAAGAACTACATTTCTACTCTATTCTACTAATATATATTTTAATGGAAATCAAAAAAATCTTCTACATAAGAAAAAAAAATGGTTACGTTCAATAACACTTTAAATTATATTAATAGGCAAAGATTCACACTTATGTCGGTAACACGAGTATTTGTGCAAATAATGAGAATATACTCCCATCTCTTATCTCACTGAATAAATAGGGGGTGACTGAACGAGGTTGTACTAATGACAAAGTGTTTACTTCATAATTGAATATTAGATATACCTCTGTAAATCTTTGTTATTAAAACAATACCTACTAGAAACAATTATCCTACGGATACCATGTAATATTTTAATAAAGCCACAATATATTTTACTTTGCATTGATATCTTAAAATGCATGTATACATTTACTCGGCAGGAAGCCATAACATACACTGTCGGCATTGTCACGCACTAGACAAAATCATGCCGTGTGGTGAACCCGTAAGGAGGATTTGAGATTCATTTTGATATTGATCACTTTGAGATTTTGGCCAAGAAAACAGCTTTGCCAGTGTCTACCCATCACACAGCGGTAACTAGGAGATGCCATTTTAACTTCTCAGTGAGGCAGCTGTCACCCTGACTTCAGGACAGATGGTCTTTTTAGTAAATTTAAATGCAAAACATCAAGACTGGTTGTTTCCAGATACGCCGACTGAACACGGTAGGAGGGAAGCATGGAGTTTTACTTTATCACTAAGTCTTTTCTAGGAAGAAAACTACAAGTGTAATGGATGTGGACGATCATAGAGCCAATTGCCTGAACCTCAGTTTAAAAAAAAAAGCGTAAATGATCTCGAATGCCTTAAAATATTGTGAGGCGAATCTCTCTGCTTATCATTCTGGTATTAGTTCTCTCTGTCATTTCTACTTCCTCTGGCTAAACCTGATGGAACTTTAGTCCATACGTCTTTTCTTTGCACCTAAAAAACACGTGTTGTCAACAACAAACACTTTAATTAACTACCGTTCCTCTATAAGATCCGTGTATGTGATTTCAGCGTAATAAAGCAGCTATTTATTTATACATACTAAATTAGTTATCTAAAATTGAAGATAAATCAAATGAAGAAATGGACCAATCAAAAGAAATATGTTCGAACCAGATTTGCTTTATTGAGATTACAATCTAAATTTCATTCGGGCGAAAATAAAGCCGTTACAACGGTAATCTGTTATTATTTATGAGTTTAGGGCTACCTCTACTCAGATATTCATTAAATCGTTATGCGGCCGACGTTCCCTTAAAACTAATTTGTAAAAAACTTCACCTGGTTTTAAATGATTGAAGAATAAATAACATTATAAAACGTATCTATATATAGCAACAGGATGAACATTCAGACAGTGACGCAATATGGAATGCTGGTACAACAAACATCAAAGAAACTAAGACACTCAATCAAATTGACAGACAGACGAGAATTTCACGTAAGATCTATTGACTTTTGTTAAATATTTACATCGAAAAACTTACACCCCATTTTCATTTGATAAGGTGTAAATTACTGATATATTTTATGTTAACAACAACACTTCCCCTGTGCGGACTCCAAATATATCTATTGTTAAATGACAAATTGTACATTATGTGTGGTGACAGGGAATTGTCAGCGGTAATGCTTCTCCCTCGCTTATAATAAGAGTCTATGAGGCGTGTTACTTTTAAATTACCATCATTCCTAGTTCAACATAAACTCTTTAAGCCAGATGCAATAAAACTACGTCGTTTTTAAGTGTCGCATAAATATATTACGCAATTTACATGTTTACTAAGTACTATTTAATATATAGATCCCTGTTTAAACGTTAAAGAAACTTTACTAGAATTCACTTTATATAAATGACTTTATTTTATATATGTGTAACAAATAGAAAAAATATGACATCATTAATAGATATAGCTATTATATTCTCGCTCTGGAAACAAATCTTACTGTCTAAATAATATGAGCTAATATTAAATTAAATTAAAAAGTTTTTTTTAACATATTCTTACACTATGCTTCTATCAGAACTCCGAAATTTTTAATTATTTCTAAACTTAAAGAAAAATATTATATTATATAGTTTTTCTTATCTTTCCGTCGCTACTTCCCTCACTCGTATTTAAGATAACCTTTGACATGACAACATAAATAAATAGTTGTAATAAAAACGTTACGGAAGCGATCGAAGCTGTAAAGATTTACGATCACAATAAATTGGGCGCCAAAATTATATTAAAATCCTAAGAAACATTTACACAATTTGACTTTTTTTACAAACAATACATTCATTACAGAACCTGGTTTCCAAACTTATTTTCTCCGACTCTCTGATCTAAAACAGATTCACGAAATATAAACAATAAAATTAAATTGCTATTTCTATGGAAAATCGAACTCATTTCTTTGCTTTGCTGATGAGTGTAAGTGCGTATTAATATCCTATGTAATTAATAAAACCCAAATGAATAAAATTTTATATAACTTTTGGGTCTTAACTATTGTAACACTTCTTCTTAAAGTAACTGGCATTGTGCTCGCATGCAATATGTCTCAAGAGACACGAACCCGGAAACGCATACAATGACCGGACAATGAAAGCATTCGAGAGGTATTGAGTTTCTATTATTGTATGAATATTAGTTCCAATATCATAATAGTATTCTGTTTATATAAAATAAGAAAGCTTTCAAATAGTTACGTTATATATAAGTACAACAATTAAGGAACTTAGATATAAAAGCTACGCGATCTAAAAGACAGCATTTACGCAATACAAACACATAATTTCACGAATTGAAACACGAGCGCCCAATATTTCAAATCAATTAGACGTAATCGAATGCATTCTATTGGTACCGTTCCGTTTGTAACGAAGTTTGTGATGGTATTTATAAATGTAAAAGGGCCGACGGTTACCGTTAACGAAATGGTTGAATACTTATTATAATTCGATTAGACGTCGGATCACGCAACTGTTTGAGACATTTTTGTATCAATTATGTTGTATAAACGCTTTGGGTTCCGTATCATTTTACAATTATATATAAATATTAGGGCTACCGTGGAAATTGTACTGTTTTTATGTTGGCAAAACCAAAGAAACGCGTATAATCAAGTATAGCGATCGAAAACAGTATAGATCTCCTTTTAAATTGGAATGTCGGATACATTGAAAAAGTAATCACAAGACGAGAACACTTAAAGTAGGTCTTCATTGCACGTCTTTTAATCGAAAAATTTATATAACAGTTAGAATTGGAATTCTTAATCTTTTAAGAATATGTAGTTGTTTTTGGGAACAAAAATCTAATAAAACTAAATTAAAAACACACAGACGAGAGTGTGCTGAAAGCAAGAAATAAAGCCAGATCATCATTTAAAAAAAAATAATAGAATCTAATATATATAAATAAATTGATAAACATATAAACGGTGTAAAACCATTGAACATAATGCATGCAACATTTGCATGACATACTACTTTGTTCTCATTAATAAATAATCTTACCGGTAACTTAACGGTGCTCGTAAATTCACAGACGACACCCTTGTTGCCGGCAGCCGGCGCTTGTCACCTTCATGCCAACTAGCATAACTCCTCACGAAATTCACAATACCGCAAACCTCACTCGTATTTATAAACTCCACTGACATATCTATGTTCTCAAAAGCATCACTGATCCAACTATTATTAACTCCGAACTCCGTTTCAAAGGAACTATTCGAACTAGTAACATTTTCAATGGAATGATTGGTCAACTGATAAACGCCGTTGTGTTCAGGACTATAGTACACGTAAACTTGGTCAAGCTCCGAATCGTTTTCTGTTTTAATGAGTCTGGCTGGTCTTTGAGTGTCGTTTGATGATCTGTAATCCTCTGTAGAGGTATACCACGCCTCCAGAACTGCTATATGAGTGTCCAAGTCCCGACACGTCAAACGGAACTCATAATCGTGGCATCGCTGCTCCTCTACGATTTCTAAAACAAAGTATACAAATAAATCGATAAACAGAAATGAAAGAGATATGAAGATAGTCAAAATAAAATTATATTTATGTTGTTATTTAACTTAAGGTATATTTTAAGTACGTCGTAAAACTGTGCTAGGAAGATTATCACCTGTGGTGTGGCCGGTAAGGCCCATTCATGGTTCAATAAATACACCATGTGAATTAATGAACTTCTGCGGGTTATGCATTTGAATAAATTTATAATACTTAAAGAGTATTATCAAATAATAAAAGTGTAAACACATTTTTCATAAGAAATATATCGAGGTAACAAACCCATTTATCAAAGAGAGCTGGATTGATAGCAATAACGTGTATTTGAGAGGATTACAGATGCACGAGACGATTTACAATTTATCCTAAATAAGCCCCTATTTGTAAAACAAAGCTTAAACGACATTGAGCTTGATGGGAAGACATTCACTTCTATTAAAATGAAGGAAGAGTATTCTATTTTATGGGCGGCGCTAATATTAGACGTATTCATAGTTTTTATGGTAATTGACATTCACGCATAAAAATATATTTGACCCCTTTCCATTTCAATGGCAATAAAACTCAAAGTCCAGATGCCTTTCTCAGTTGTTTTATAAATTGAGCTCTCGATAGACAAGAACTTTCGTAGGTATAAAAATATATTTTACTGCTATCTATTAAAGAACGACTGTTTAAATTCTAGTTTGTTATATTTGATATAATATATTTTATATAAAATATTTTTTCTCGAAAGCCATATCTAATAAGTTTGTCGTTGACAATATTTTTCGTTACAATGTTATTACGGTTGCCATCTTTTGAAGAAATTATTATTACCAAATATTAAATTATATATAATACTATTCTTTTTGTACCAATAACATATGAATTAACAAAAAAATCTCCTTACATAACGCATATTTCTTATAAAGCTATAAAACGTATGAAGGCTGCATAATTTAAGCCATCCAAAAAAATGGTACAGAGCTTCATTCCCTTTAGTTAAATATTTGACTTAACATTTCAATGAAACTCAAAAGTAGGAGGGTAGAGAACCTTTACTTTAAATGCCCTTAATATCAGAACCCTTAAGAATTAATTCAACAAAAAATCAATAGAGGTTATTCTTCTTTCAAACAATCAGTATAGTATGAATTCGATCAATTTTATCTTAAGTACTTCTAAAAATATGAATAACAATACGAGCGTTATCTGATATTACGTGCCTTTTTCAGTCTAGCTTACAGAATCCATTGTTTCGTTTAGTTTTAATTCTCCCCAGTTTTAATTAATACCCCAAGGAGGGAAGCATTAACAAAGCTTACATCCAACAAATCCTATGGATTTAAATTATAATTAAGTAAGATGAACTAAAACGATACATTAAAAGCCGAAATGTACTTTATCATCGGCTTTATAGCATCACTAAGTAACCAGAGTAAACATTCATTGTTCCTTTTCAAGGACTGTAAGTGTAACTTTTTGCATGACAGTATATATTTCACCTTGATAAAATTATAAGCTAGTTTGAGAAAACAGAGAGAACAACATTACCAACACAAATTTAGTTAAACGTAAAACTCTATAGACAATCACAACATCAACGCTAACCTACTCGTATATCCACTAACGTACAGTTATAACGGCCAAATAAGAGGATCGTCCATGTAGACTAATACAATTTAACCATACACTGCCAAATGCGCACTGCAACAACCCTGATAGAACATCCCTTTTATTCCCACACGAAATCCTACATTCTTCTCGTTCTTACCCCATTCCACCCCTGAGCATCCAATTTAGAACAAGCGTTACCATAGCTACCATCCAAAACAGTGGCATTGCCAACCAGTAGCTATTGAACTGCCAAGTTCGCACAGTTTGGCAAGTATTGCCAAAATTGTTACAATTTGGACACGATCGAGGTTCTATTAACAGTGGTCCATTTTCGAGGACCAGAATTAACTGAATAGTCTTGATTAATCGAAATGAAACGTTAAATAGAGGGATTAAGGAACAATTTCCTTTTAATTAGGTGTGGTGGGGACAAGTTACCCTGTTGGATCAATTTGTTCTTATTCCTCAGTGTCCTTATAAAATAACGAATATTTGGAGGGTAAAACAATATTGTAAAAAATCCTTTCCAATAGAAGGTAAAAAATACATAACTAAAAGATTATCCATCTGAACGAGATATTTTTTAGTTTACATCCGACATACCTTTGATACTATGCCTTTGACGCTCGAAAGTGCGAAAATACACGTGTATGTAGCTATCCCAGACATCATCAGACAAATTGGTTGTTTTCCCCCTTTGAAAAGTGAAAAAAATCCGAAGGTTTGAAGACATTTGTCGGCGCACTTCATGCACAATGGTGAATACAGCCTGTGCATTCAAGTTTAAGGGCGACGTGGAAATCAATTCTGTGCACAACAAAACATAAGCTGTATTGAGAAGGGTGGCACCCCTGATGAGGGTAAGATGCAAAGCACAGGTACCTGTGTCCATTAGCATGTAATATCCGTCAAATAACATATAAATTTTTAATAATTTAAAGTCAACAATTGTAATATAATTTTATAGCAAATTGTGTGTTTCAAAAATAACAATAAAAATGATTTTTTTTTTAATTTTAAATATAACTTGTCTTAGAAAAATCTGACCATTTCTTACTTGTTTCTTTTAAATATTGTTTAGTTATTTAAGATTCAGATTTTAAGATGTGCTTACATTTGGGGGAGACAAAACAGTTCTAGATTACACATATAAAAGACGTTATCGTGTCGTATAGAACCATGGCGGCGTGAGACAGGATGTGACCCACTTCTTACATTTCCCTGATAAGCACGAACTTGCCTGTAGCTTCAATATTTCTGAATCCTTTTAATGCGTTGTTAAACTTTTTGATAACGCTATAATTGTACATCAATTCGTCACACAGTTATAACTGAATCTAACTAATATTTATGACCCCAGTTTTAAAAAGGGAACAATAAAACAACTTACACGTAACCAACATATCTGTAACTAAATTTATATGTATTACCTAGTCAACGGTATATTCCTGAACTGAGGTTCAAATCACAATCTATCAGATAACTAGACAACCTATTTTTATTATTAAAACTTTAGTCTTGCTGTAAAATAACAAAAATGTCTGGTAAAATGCTCTATAACAAATAAAGTTATATATACGAAAGCCAGTTTTATCGAAATGCGTACTCGCAAAAATCATAGATATCTTCATTATGCCTTAGCTTAATGGTTTTAATTTCAGAAAGATATTTAAACTGACATTCACATGAAACCTTTATTAAGAATAGAATCTGAAATCTGATGTAATATCATCATTATCATCATCATCATCAGCCTATCGGAAGCCCACTGCTGAGCATAAGCCTCTTCTCGCATGGAGAAGGTAATGATGGTGGTGGTGATGTAATATATTTATACTGTAATAGACATATGAAGAGGAGTAGATTTATTCCAGACTAATTTATGAGCATGACATTAAACAAAATCCCCATCACCCACAAACGATGTATTAACAGGTATTGTTGGCAATAAATCATTCTCTACAAAAAACCTTCAAGTGCCGGTGAGTTTTTTAAGCTCGTAATTAATGACTTTTATAACTTGACGTGTAAAGCCGTATTGTAAAAAAATTAAAAATCACTCTTATATCTCTCATAGAAAAAAATAGGTTATAAATGAAGGGGTAATTTGTGTAAGCCTGTTCTCCGAGATCACTTTATGTGCTCTAGATTGAGATGTCAATGTTTAATGATATTTTGCTTCACTCCGCGCTCCGAAAAATTTATTTCCTATCTCGTTAGCGTGTTAACAAGCAATAAAACGCTACTGATTCTTACGTGACGATGGAAGCTGCTTTAAATTTTTATAATTTTAAGGAATGGAAGACGTTTTTATAGTAATTGGGGTAAAATTATTTTAAAGCTGAATTTGTGGGATTGAAATTTAATGTTTACGTTTCTTATTATTTTTAAGTCAAATTCAAAGCATATAACTTTATTAAAGCATTTATTTATAATATATATTTAATAATTGAACTACACTTTTAGTACACAACTTTAATACTAATACAAAAAGTGGGAAAATTCACAAAAACTCTTTCCGATGGCTGTTAGAAATATAATAAAATACAAATAAAAATTCAAAGCTCAAACACGACAATATCTGTACGTACTTTTAAAATCAAACAGCCTTCGACAGCGACTTGTACTCCGAACTTCGAAACTAGCAGTTTGTTTCAACTAGAACAGTTTTCAGTTAAAATTTTAAACTTGGCAATAATCCAGTAACGATTTGACACTTGTATCATTTTTGTGCCACTAACCCAAATTTAAACAGAAATCTCAATTAAGAGAAAGCGGAATTTATAGTATTCAAAACGACGGTTCTAAGAATAACTATATTCGGATATTTACCCAACATTAAATAAATTATAACGAGGTGTTTATGGAACTGTATCCGTATATAAAAATCACAATAGAAATATAAATATAACAGGCGAGGTGTCTATTAGAAAAATCACAAATAAATTCTGTCCACATCTGTGGCATTCAAATCCACACAAAGGAATCTCCCTTGCGTCATTCGTTTCTAATGCTACAGTAATAAGTCGTATTCTATATCGATTAAGAGTCATTATCGTGTAAAAAAATTATAACAATAACATTTAATCCCTAGCAAAATCCGTATGCCATTTTTATATGATCATTGCAAATTGTAATGTCGAAATTTTTAAGGGAGCGATTTGTCAATCGATGCTGTAATGAAACTTCCCGAGCATCTAAAATTTATGCTCCAACTAATGGCCATTCGCGGTTATTTTTTTGCTTCAACTTTAACGGCTTATTGCTTATTAGCTTCGCCGTTTCAGTATGTTCGATACGTAGCCTTAACTACTTTTATACATAAAAAAACTTATTTATAAATGACATTGCCAATTTCACCGTTATTTATCGTGTTTGATCAAAGAAAAAGATTGAAGGTTTAATATTTATGGCCTCCATACGATGAAAATTATAAGATATATACTTTATAGAAATATATTATTCAACATAACCTAGTTTAATTTAAAATAATTTGTATAACTCCCGAAAGGTTCGTTATATTTAATTACGTTATATTAAAACTGTTTCTCAAAGCTGTTTGAAATTTTCTTCTCTTAATTAAGATAAAGAAAATAAAGAGACTGGTGATATTAATTAAACATTGTTTGGGATAAAAACAAACAGAATTGACAGTAGCAGTGTTGACAGTAATAATGTTTTTTGCTGAGAAAATAATAGGGAAATATGGAGGAGTATAATACCAAAAAATGTTATGTAACTATTTTATGCATAATTTACCTATTAGTCCTCTGGTACCGCCGAGGCACAAAGCCAGGCACGTCAATCCAAGCACACATCGCGTTCGAAACGCCTTCAACATTTTTCCAAACTCACATCCTCCCAAAGCATTTTCCACCGAAACCACAAAACCTTAAACCGTGAAAACCAACAACCGCATATTAATTACTAATATCAATATCCCATTATTATCATACGGGTCATTGACCCTGCATTTTAAAACCAATAATTGGATTAAAGGTTGAATGACAGCGTACTTGAATACGCGCGCAAAATGTATACGAAGAAGCGACACGCCTTCCGTCCACGAACGTTCACAGTGAACTAAATCTTGCACAGTTTTGTAACCGTATATAACTCGCGAACCGAACCGTAGTCGCGTAGCTCGTAGCGTTTTGGGAAAGTCCGACATACATTGATCGTATTCTCAAAAGAATTTATTGTTTTTATAAAAATTAATCTGCAACTGTTTATCTAAATCTATACTTTTGGGAATCGTTTATCCGGTATAAACTATTCTAGATGCGTCATTTCTTTGAACGATCTCGTTGGCTGATAATTTTGTAGATTAAAAGTTAAGTTCTCAGCCAACGAGATTCGACGTTCTTCGTAGTAATGTGCTTTTAAAATGAAGTTTTTAATTTTTCTATACATATTTTACAACCTTGGCATTTAATTTTTATTACATTTCGTTCTAATATATTTGAAAATCGACTTGTTTTGTTTTGTTTGGATTTGAAAATCCGCTTTCCTTGGACAAGAATTAATAAAGTTACAAAATATATACGCCAGAACTTTTTAAATATTATTTTAAATATTTTGTTGTAATATATATATATATATTTTATAAGTTATGTATAGACTTTACAAGACATAAAAAAGACACTTCCGTAATTATTTTCCAATTTAGACCACTAGACTAGACTAAAGAATTTAAGAAAAATACAAATGAATAGTTCATTTGTATTTTTCTTAATTTCCTCTTTCCGCAACATAAAACCAGTATTATTACAATTCCATACAT
Organism: Danaus plexippus; assembly: GCF_018135715.1. NCBI lineage: Eukaryota > Metazoa > Arthropoda > Insecta > Lepidoptera > Nymphalidae > Danaus > Danaus plexippus. The sequence goes on along the minus strand of NC_083537.1, from coordinate 8,059,570 downwards.
AATTGACATCACTTTAAACCACTCCATTTGTATTGCTTATATATTTAAATAAACAATGAGTCCGTTAACTAGGAATTTAGTAAACTGATTAAATAGTAACAGGGAGAGCTCGGCGTACCACGATTAGGCGTTAATTATGTTGTCCAAAAACATTCACCCACAAATACTCTGAAAATAAGCTGCACACAACACACTGCCAGACAAAATGCTTCAACTATAATATATTTTTTAAAGCGATATCTCAATTAAACCTCATTGGAATTAAATTTTTAAAAAAATATTTGGTATTTTTTATACTTTATTTTTTGACATTACTGGAAGCTACTTTTAGATAAGTTATATAGTGTACTGCAAACACTGTGTTTATGCAAACATTAGTTTTACCTTAATCACCAAAATTATGAATTATTTTTGAAACATTAAAAAAAAAGGTATCAACAGGACTCTTATTTTTAATAGCTACATAGAAAACTAAGTTTTAGTGGACCAACTAACAATACAATGGAAGTATGGCTAGACTTTTTCATTACTCTAGATCAACAGGTAGTTTCAATTAGGTTAATTCGCTTGACAACATCGAAATTTGCCTGTAAATGGAGCTTAAGACGTCCTATCTTTTAATTGAGGTAGTCCGATTAATTTTACTATGGCAGATCTGTGTTTGGTCGTAACAGCAACTCTGAAGCATTCGTTTACAAAGAAAACGACAAACAGAATATCAAGAAAATAAGGAATTCTGGTTTATTTTATGGCATGAAACCTTAAAATTACTCCATTAACCGCCTTTAGGCTCCAAATTTGTAATATATAAATACATTGATAGCTTGTTCTGTCAAAACCGACGATTCTCACAACACTACGTGCCTCTTTTCCCAAAGCGACATGTTAATGTTACTCTGGCCATACATTTTAATGTTGGGCGTGACGCTGATTAGGGATACGTTAACCGATAAAAATAGCTGTCGTGATGTGCGTTCGTTATTAATATTATGGGATTGTCACCTTTGACAATGCTGGTGTTAAATTCAAACACCTCTATGATAAAGATCAAAACTTTCTTGCAATCGAATGACTATTAATACCTGGAACCTTCGTTTTATTAATACCTCTTTCCAAAAGTAGTTAGTTCTTTAAGACGTAAAATTGTTTTATAATTTCTATTTTAGTTTATCTGTATTTATAATTTTCATGACAGTGTGAAACTGAAAATTCGCTGACTTGATTTTTGGCTTAGTGACTTTTCGGCCGTCTCCATACCATCATTTGGTATTTTATATAAATTTAATAAAATATGTGGAGTGGTTACTCCTATATTTTATTACATCTACAAAAAAAATCGTTATTGATCTGAATATCCTTATTTATAATAAAATCACACGATACATAAAAGAGATTTTTTGTTTTCAAATACATTTAAATATCAAAAATGCATTCAACTACATATTTCTTGGAAAAACTTCACATATTGTTTAAAAATATTTTCGTCAGAATAGTAATCTCGGCGAAGTCAACTAAACTTTTTGCATTGTTATTTTTACATTAATTATTAATTATTCACTTGTATAATGATTTCTGATGTTTATATCTAAAGGCCAAGATTTAATTGACATTTAGTCTTTCCTTAATCCTTATAGATTAGACTGAAGTTTATCGATTAAAGATCATATTACAACTACCAAGCATTTCCAAGAGAGGAATACATCAAATTGAATAACTATTTACTTATATATGTTATTTGTATATTTATCGTTAAGAAGTTATCGTTAAGAAGAACTCAAATCTACCACGTCTAATTGACCCGACCAAAATAAAAGACCTTTAATGTTTTGAAAAATGCAGTATAATATACAGGATAATAGAGAGTCCTTCCTACAATAGTTATTAGGCTTACCACGTACAGATGGTCTTACAGATGTGTGCTAACTGACTCCATCAACGTCATCATCAATCGTAAATCACCTCTCAACACCTGCTCATTTCTTACAATTGCCGTTTCAGCTCCCCTTTGAAATCAATACTTAAATCTTACTCTAAGCTAGTATAACAATTGTTAATTATCTATGACAGTGTATCGTATTGATAAACATTTCTATAATTTAGTTAATTTTACTATCTTAGTTTACTTCTTGAATAAGTTGTATTTAAACTCTAGATTTTTATAGCAGGATGCTCTGAATAATACAATTTTTATCACTTTTATACAGCAAATGAAAAAACACAGCTCAGCAAAATGTTTTTCAATCTCGGGAGATTATCCCCTAAGCCTTTTTAATAGAAGCGTCCTTTTTCAGACATTTGATTGGAAACATTGTATTGTTGCAAATTTAAATGAAAATAATCAGCGACGTTGATCGCTTTAATGTAGAGAATAATAAAATACCCAGATTTATAAAAAAATATGTATCTAATGTCATCCTCATATTGGTATCTTAATGCACTTTACATACCGCACGTAAGACCTTTTATAAAAACGCGTTACGGAACAACAAATATAAAAAAAATATTAACTAACGGAATATTGTATGCTCGTTATCATATTATTTAATAAACATTTTTTGTTTTTGGTAGAAATCTTTTTAAGGTAAATTAAATTAAATAAAAAAAACAAATACTTTCTTTAAAACGTCTTTTTATTTCTTTAATAATAATTGTTATTAATAATGTATTAATTAAGTCAGGCATTTAACAGTCGAGTAATTTCGACGAATGTCAGAACTCAGAGTGGAGGAGCTATTTCATATTGTTATTTTTCCCCCAAATCGATGTATCCAACTGCTCACGCCTCAAACAAGTGTAACTAAATATATGAAGATACACATCTGCCTCCATTAATTTCACGCGTCCTGTTGACAATTCAGGGATTGCAATTTGAGCCAAACGTTGAGTTGTAATTAATTACGCCAAGTTTGACTTCAATTTCGATTTAATAAAAGAATTTTGTAAAACTTACAAAAGCGACTTCGGATGTTACCATTTTATTATTAAGGTGTCTCTACAGCTTCAACTCTTAAAACCGATCTAACTTAGTATAAGATTTAAATTTTTTATCAACCCACTTCAATTCAAATGATGTTTCATAAATTAAAAAAAAAGGATTATATCAATCGCACAGCTACTGAAGTTTGAGAAATATAAAATTTTTTGGAAACCCACTCACACAGATAGATATCTCAATGGGGTATTACAGCGCTATATAATCCAGCCAGCTACTGTTGGCACATCTTTGTTTTAGAAAGCCTAACACTTGTGCGATGATTAAAATCTAGTGGCCGAACTACAACATGTAAAGCATGCTCTTCCCATCAACTAGCATAGCAAGAACCATTTGCAGCCACTCATAGTTGAGCGACAATCTGCCATATTACCATATGTAACGAGAATAACTTACCTAATTGGCAACATTTTGAAGAATTTTTTCATCAAAATAATGTATATATCGAATTTATTACAAATTCATTATTTTAAAGACAGGACGCCAGCCTCGCTGACGTCACTAATGTCACTTGTTTCAGTACGTTCCAGATATTTTAAAATGAAACTTCAATTCTTCTAAATGTTCTTGTATTTCTCGAAGGTTCTTCATAATCACATTCTTTATGATCCGCACTCGCTGAACTCTGCAGTCCGCTGTCGTGTGTCCAGACGTCATATTTATACCAGAATTCAAACATAGTTCTATTCTCTTTGATTTCGTTTTACTTTTAACAATAGTAACGACGACCAATAAGTTTTTATAGTAATTGATGCCAGCCTTGAGTTATTTTCATGTTGCATCCGTCATTGAAGCTGCTTGCGCCGATATATATTATAATTGTCATTTCTTTGCAGCAAGCGAGTATATACAAACTTGATTGTGACTGTGGCTTGTCATACATTTGACAAACGAAGAGGAGCATCGGTACAGGTGTCGAAGAACATTTTTCAAATACCACATATCCTCGCTCGTGAAGGAAATATACCAAGACTACTCCGGGTAGCAACAGAAATTAAAAAACATCCTGTTTTCAGCTAGGAAACCCTTACCAAAAATATAAAATCCGAAAATCATAGTTTAATTTGTGTGCTCACAAAAATCTTAAACATCACTATAAGATTTGAAACTATATATTGTTGTAATTTTTTCATATTATAATAACGTCAACTTCAGGACAATTTGATCTGCTTCTGTTCCAACAACGTTATAGATTTCTGTCATTATCTTTTCCAGAAAATTATATAATACTAGCCTGTCAAATCTTTTTATTACCTAAACTTCTTATGCGACTTCCAATAGGGTTGCGTTAAACGTTTCACGCTGAGGGAGAGTGAAAGAAAGATACACAAATGTAGAAAATGGGAAAGAGAAAAAGAGTGAGTCGGTAGTTTCCAAGCACATTCGCATGGTATTCTTGCTATGCAGCCAAGTAAACAATGTGAGCATCGTGAAATTAGCTGAAATACGAACTTGTTGTTCTATATTAAAATTAATGAATATTTATAATATTCATTATTTTTTTAGTTTGAGTTGATACAAATATAATTGAGTAAAGCAGTATTTTATTTTCAAATTTAGTGGAAAAGAAATGTTTACAATTACAAAGTCTCACTTCTTCCGCTTGGAGGAGCTCCACGCATTATTTTCTGTTTTTTTTTTTTCTACAAGTTTTATTCTAAAATTTTGCCGCTATATGAATGTGGACGAATATAAACTAAATTTTATTAGTGTTAAGATCTTGACGATAATTTCATGTCAGTGAGAAAGTTCAACGAAAGCTTTTTTTTTTTAATTAATAATTAATTACTAAATTCTATACTAAATTATACAACATGTATATAAAATATTCCTTTGTTACATAATTCTTATGAATTGAAATTCACGTAACGGAACAAATCAAGACAGATATGTTTTATAGCAAAACTCAAATTCCTCTCCTCGATTTCCTATTCGGTGTCAAAGTATAATTAATGTTTATTACGTAGCCATTATGTAAGAATAACTTGTAAAAATATCTTAAATTCACGACAAATTTGAATAACAAAGAAATGATAAATTATTAATTTTGTCGACCATTCAAGTATTTATAACTTCTAACACATGACAAGGAATGAACAAAACCTATTGTTTATTTGAGCTCAGAATTATATAATGCTATATTGTCTTCGAAATCATCTTCGTTGGATTGTTTCTTTAATAATAAAAAAAAATATTTAGCCAAGCTGAAATATGTGATCAACGTTTTTTCATCCCAAAATGCCAATATGTATTAGTAACAAATAACTAAACAATATCTAACAGTTTTTGACATGCAAGGAATAGTGGTCGTTTTGGTTTATTCTCATAATATACGAAAAAAAAAGTAAAGCAAACACTTCTTGGACTATACTATACATTCAAATGAGTCTCGTTAAAAATCAAATAGAAAGACGTGTTGAAAAAGTGACCTTATGGTAAAACTTCCTAAGGTAAAGTTTTGAAAAGTACTTTATTGTTTATTTAGTACTACTATTGTTCATTTAGTACTACATCAGAATAGTTAGTATAGTTAAGACTCACCAGTCAAGAAGTAAGATACGAAAAGACATAAATAGATAGAACAGTTTGGATCATTTAAACGTTTCATGCCAAACCTGAACAGGTCCTTCCAGCATTTACAGCAGATACATTGGCCAGATTGGAAGAATAATATGTTCGGAGAGTCAACTGAACTCATGTCAAACAAAAATAACCTCGATTCACATTACGTCTGCCCGTGATCACGGTTGCTGCAAAGTAACCGAAACGTCAAGACAATGAAGTTTTTAAAAAGTGACAAAACCTCTCAGCATTTCATGGATTCACCGTGCGGGTGCATCAGTTGCGGGGAGATCAGTTTCAACAGTGCCTAGGACTTGCGATCCAGGTGTAGGTTTAAGAGGCCCCTATCTAACACGCTTGAAACGCTCAACTCCACCGTCCAAGCTCCTCTCTCTACCTAACCAAATTTGAAATGAACCTACTAGGGCTGACTTCGAAGCAAATGTTCGAAAGTTCGAAATGCCTCCCCACAGATGTAGCAAGTTCTTTCGGTACCTTTAACCCAACTTACTAAATTACTTTGATCTGGGAGAGTCATCTGGAACGCATTGAAATAAAATTTTAGCAGTGCTGGCGACCAATCATATATTAAAGTGAACCATTTTATTGCTAATGGGATTCAAAAATCTTCTATGTGTAGCCACTCATTCTGCATTTCTAGGCTCATTGCATGGATCTTATATTTAGAATTCTCGTCTTGCTGAATAAAAGTCTTTAATATATCGGTATCTTTGGCCTTCCTACTTGATCTTAACCCTGCTCTTTTATTTTGTGCTCCTGTCATAAACAGTTTAAGGAATTGAAGTCAATTCTAGCTCTAGGGCACCTTTGTCTTTTGGTAGTGATGCAACGACGTCATCATCGGATCTCCCCAGGATATATCTCTTGGAAACTCTTAGGTGTTTATAGAGCTCCGATGGCCTTTTTATATTCATTCCAAAATTATTGCGATCCCTGAATAACGCTGACGAATCAGCCGACAGCGCGAGACCGAGTCACAACTTCAACACCTTTATGACGCTTGCATCTGACTTTGACAAAAGAGTTTTATTAAAATCATAAACGAGAAAACGCCAATTCAACGTTATATTAGATAATAATTATCGTAGATCCAAACTTTTTGAAGTTATTTATCGGTTGGTTTTCGATCTTGTTAAGATTGTTCTACTATTCCTTCTAAAGATGGAGTACGACCGAGAAATTTAAAAGGAGCATTTTCCGTAACCGTGACCTAAATCGTATGGGGTATATTTTGTATTTCACCTACCGAGGCACAGACGGTAACATTTATTTGGTTTTGTCCTCAATCCATCCGTCTACTCACAGAATTTATTCACCTCATCTAATAGTACTTGATAGTGTTTGGGGTTACGTGTCAGTATTTCCAGATCGTGAGCGAAGGCTAAGATGGATTCCGTGTATTTATTATTAAACCTGAACCGATAACCCAATTCTTTCTCGTTACTTATTAGTCCATGTACTAAAATATTAATAACGATATCAAGTAGTATTGGAGATAAACAACAGCCTGGAAATAGCCCTACATGTAACTCAAAGTTTTTGAAACGCCTTCTTTAGTTATTATAGAAAACTTTAATTTTGAGTAATATGACGCGATCATATCACTAACAAGTGATGGAAAGTTATACCATTTTAGCGCGAATAGAATTAATTCATGTTCTATAGACCCGAACGCATTCTCTTAGAGTATCCAACAAACTGTAACTTGTCCTGCATAAACACTCTTCTAGTGATTTGGCCTAAAATATCTGTTGTTAAGCATGAAACGCTTATTCTCGTTTGTAGATCCGAGAAAAAGATTTTAGCTATGGAGTTTGTAAAGGCTATCGCTCTAGTATCTTTTGCATCCGTAACATGATCGTTGGAATGAGGAAACAAATTGCTTTCCTAAAGGTTCCGGGAAGAGACGCGTAGTAATCCGAAAATATTAATTTCATTTAAATGAATACTCGCGAAAGTCTCAAATCTCAAAAAAACCTTCAATTATTACTGCTATCCCGTTTTCTTATCTGGCTGTCTGAAAAAATACTGAATAATAAGAATATAATGCTATAACTGATACGGATGACTCATTAGAAATTATACAAACGGCCTTCATGTAATATTATTTAACACATAATGCTATCCGATTTATGAAACACGAAAATGTTAGAATGCAAATTAACAAATAACATAGTTTTATCTAAGTCATGACAGACAAAAGACATTTAAATTAAAATAACAATTGGTAGGTATATAAGCCACATGTTTTACTAAAATACTTAGTGACGTCTACCGAATTGACAAGTGCAGAAGCTCTACATATGTACTACATATAACATTTCGCTTTAAAAGTTAATACGATATGTTCGTTTTTAATATAATTTTGTACAAAAATTAATGAGTTTTCGTTGTTTTAGTGTCTCCCAACAACAACGAATCTAACATTGTTAAGACCGAAGCTGGCACAATAAGGGGATTGAGAGCGGAAGACGGTACATACAATATGTTTATGGGTATTCCGTATGCAAAACTTGGAAGAAATCCTTTTGGGGTAAATATTTTAGAATTTTTTCTAAAAAAAATAACTGTAGAAGCACAAAACACCAGTACACCAATTAAAACTATCGACTGAATAATAATGTATAAAAATTGATTCCTTGCTAAAACTTCTCTATATATGTACTACTCTATTTGCTGTAGCAATCTATTCTGGCTGTTTTCAAGCCCCCTTGCTATGTTAAACCACCTTCACAACATTAATGTGAAAGACCTCCCCTGGCAGGCTCCTCAGTTTTTGGAAGTAACTCAAAGCTTCTGATATTTTATACTAAATTTTAATAAAAGTTTATAATCTAAGTAATATTTTTTAGCTATCAATGCCCCATCCAAAGTTTGAAAAGATATTTAGTGCTGACGATGACTCTGCAGTCAGTCCTCAATTGAACGAATTTAATAATATTATCGTCGGAAGCTTGGATTGCTTACATCTAAATATTTATGTACCGGATATAAACGAGAGTCCTCTTCCTGTCATGGTATGGATTTATGGTGGAAGGTTCGAAATAGGATTCGCAAGCAGATATTTATATGGTCCAAAATATCTTATGAAACAAAATGTGATATTAGTAACCGTGAACTATAGAGTTGGACCCTATGGATTTTTGTGCTTACATAATCCGGAAGTACCCGGCAATCAAGGCCTAAAAGATATTCGCCTGGCTTTACGCTGGATTAAGAAAAACATCAAATATTTTAATGGCGATCCTAACAATATAACAGTTTTCGGTGAAAGTTCGGCTGCCACAACGATCGATCTATTTCTTAGTCTAGATGAATGTCTTTTTGATAAAGCAATAATAATGAGTGGTACAATATACCGCCCGTTAGTTGTGCGAGAAGCAGATATTACTATAGCGAACAGAATCGCAGCACAACTTGGTTTTCAAACTGATAATGGAGAGTTGGCAGTACAATATCTATCAAAAATACATCCGCATTTGGTTATTAAAGCTTATTTAGATTTGGGAATCATTTTCCGTCCATGTGTAGAGAAAATATTTGATGGAATCGATCCACTCATAACGAATTATCCAGTGAATATGTCTATAAGGAGATCTATTCCTATAATGATGGGATACTGCGACTCGGAGACCATGTTCCGTTATCACGATAAGGAAACATTCAGTAAAAATATATTTAACCTTTACATAAACTCTACTTACGATTTAGACGAAGACGTGGACGTCAGTAATATAGTGAAACAATTCTATTTAGGTGAAAAGGAAATATCTATAGAGGTCATAAGTGAAATAAGCGCCTTCGATTCGGATTTTAATTTTGTTCATCCAATCCAAACTAGAATTAAAGAATTAATATCACACGGATCAACTGTTTATCATTACATGTTCACATATTCTGGTGACCGAAATTTCGTTAAGAAGAGATGTAAAAAAAAGTTAAAAGGAGCATGTCACGCTGACGATATCGCATTTTTATTTGACATATCATATGAAGGGAAACCAACGGATAGAGATCAATTAGTGATTAATAGAATGACGACTTTGTTTGCAAATTTTGCTAAATACGGGTGAGGAAAATACAACATTGTTATTGTTTGTTAAAATCGTCAGATTCATCCCAAAAACTGTTATCATATAAATATTTTCACATTTCCAGAAATCCTACTCCAAACATATCAAAGCTCCTACCGGTCGAATGGCCTCCAGTGAAACAAGACTTATCCTGTTTTGTAATAGGGGATGATCTGTCGTACTCGATGCGGCCATTCTACGATAGAATGTTATTTTGGGATTTATTTAGCGAATTTTACGAGAACAAATTAAAATATTTCAAGGTAAATAAAACGACAAAGTGACGAATGAAAGGAAATGAAAAATATAACAATACAATAGATATTATGTAATTTCATTTATGACAAAATGCATGACAGATGAAATGATATTGAAGTAATGAAAAAACGTGACATCATAAGACTCGGTTTGAGACTCTTTGATCTTCCCAACAACACTTAAATACTTTTAATTCTAATGTTAATAAAAATTAAGGTAAAGCTGGAACAAAACACTTATGGTTAATTTAAGATATATTTTAAATATATTCTGTTCTTTATTTCATTTGTGATCATATCTTTAAATAGTTAATAGAAAATAACAATATGCAAATAGATTTTATGAAACTAATTTAACTAGTAAAATTATTTTAAAGATTACCATCTCAGTGAACATGTGTCTTAAAAAATATATTTTCATAAGGCATTTCTTCAAACGTAATTAGAAATAAAGAGAACAAAATTGGCTATCCTTTGGTATGTTTTATATATTTTATTTTCATATTTCAATGAGAAATTGATTTTAATTTCCTCACAGGCGTCTCAATATACGCCACGGTAGAGACATGTATCGATTTAGCATATTAACTGTTTCAAGAGGAGGCAGGCAGCTATTTGGATTGATATCTCCACACCTTTCTGCAAACAATATTTTAGAGGCCGAAATTCATGAGCTAGAAATAATATTGTTAGTTTTTGTCAGTATAAAAGGATAAGAGTTACTTAAAATTTGTTGCTTCGACGAAGTCAGTTGGCTTTTCAAATAAGATATAGGTGAATTTCCAAAATTGGGAAGAAATTAAGGATTGTTCCTAAAAAAATATGTTTTAAAGGGAAGTTCGAGTACTCGTATGATAACAAAAAAATGAATAACTGATTTGGAAAGTTTTCTTCAGTATTGATAATCCCGTTGGCTCATATTGTATATTAAAAAGCACGAGAACAATCCATGTTTTATTTATTTTAAAAAATTGTAAATTTACTGATCAACTTTAAGAAAAATTTGTTACTCTTTCACTTTTAGGCAAAGGAATTCTATTGCATGCGTTTACTTTGTATAAAACTTTTTGTATAGTATACTGATTTTCTACACAGTTAAAGTCCAGAATTAACGTTATTACCATAGCAATAATAGAAAATATCAACATATGTGAAAGTTTATTACAATGGCAAATAAAATTATCGGAGAAAAAAGAAATTACAACTGACAGCAAACGCTTAAGTTCTTTAGATTATTTAACATGACCCAAGCATAAAATAGGTACACGGAGATAATAAATTAATTATTATTGCCATTATAACGACATAACAACAAGGTCAAACACCTTTTCAGTGGCTACGGCCGCGCCCGCCCGCAGACACGTGCTGTATAGAAGTTTCGTAAAACTTACTTTCTGTAAGGATTTGAAAAGGGTATCGCTCCGGCTCCTAGTTTCGACACTTCGCAATAGTATTCTGTAAACTTACCTACACTCGAACTACTAAAAAATAGACTCATGCTTTGACTACAGAAATGAAATTAAATAAATAAAATGATGTCTAAGACACAGAGTATAATTTCCCGCTTTTATAATACATCTTAAGATCGAGGCGGTAATTACAATTATTGTTAAACAAATAATTTATAAATAAAACACTATATTCCTACTAAATTATTATTATTCAATTAGTTGTAGGTAAAAATATTCACAATTAAACGTCAATAATATTACGTGTTACAACATAATCATATTATTTATACCATCTATTATTATACATTGGTTAGTTCTCTCAATTTTCATAAACAACACGAGTGTGGTAATTGAGAGATCAAAACAAAGCAGTAAAGGGATGTTTCAATGTTTCGCTGCCACCCCTGCCCAACATTAATTACTGGAGTTTGTGGAACGAGTAATGAATGGCCGTTGCTACTAGGCAGCTAAACGTTACATTCAGCTACCAACATTTTTATCAGCTTTATTTCAAGTTTTCAAACAAATATTGGAATTTATTACTGAAGCAGGATACACGTGTGACGTATGAGGACAAGTTCGTACATTTAAAGACTAAATAAATTTCTCTCATAGCTAAACAAGCTTTTATAAACATCAAACAGATTTATGATGTTTGGGAAAAATCGATCTGACCTTGATTGATTCGACTGTTCCCGTCACAGTTATATGTAGCGCCAATAAAACTGTTTGGCATTGTTTATTATAAATAAACAATGACAAACAGGAATCAATAGAATCGCCATTAAATTTTCGAAATGAAATATATTTTATTCATATCAAAGACATTCTTGTTTGGCCTTTGTTCGAATTCATTTTTTTTTTAAATACGTACCTTAATCGTATCATTATATATATTAATTTATTAAATCATTCGTTGATGGCGGGACACTCGATACATCTAACAGTCCATCAAATGCCTTAACAAGACGCCATTCATTTAACATTGTTTGATGAAACAGGGTCTTAAATCTTAATCCAATTATCGATCGGCAACTCATAGTGTCATTTCTAATGTTTCTTTCAAAGATCGTCGCTGATATTAAAAATTTCCAACGTTTATTATTGAAAACTCATTAAATTGTAGGTGAAAATTAATGACATCGGTACCGTTCCGTAACAGTATAAAAATAATATAGTTTAGACATAGTATATATAGTAAATATAGTCTATAGACCGTTTTAGGGATGCCGGAAAAATCAATTAGTTACCAACTACATTAAGGATAAAGTACATAAAATTTGCATTATCAAATAGTCATTTTCGCTATAACATCGTCCATATTGATTTGGGAATGAGTTTGGAAAGAAACAGTCTGATAAATTAAATATAAGTTATAATTAACAAACTGACAGCGCCATCTATCAGCCATAGTACGAACTTCATACGATACACAACTTTAGCCCAGCACCAGTAACTACAAAATTCGGGATAAATAATGAAATTTATTGTCATGTATGATCTATTATTATAAATTTTTACTGAAATCCATTCAATAATTTTCATAACTCATACCAACTTTATTCATAGTATAATGAAAAAAGTTTTTTCTTTGCTAAAGACAGTGGGCAATTCTTTAATCCCAACAATGGTTGCTATTTTATATGAAAGAATGTTAGTGTCACTGAAAGTATGGTCATGCATTTAATAATATATGTAGTTTGTGCTTTTTGGTGATGGCTACGAAAACAAAACCAGATGTTCAGAATGACTAAATTAAGAAAATATTAACACACACAGACACAATAAAACTTCATAAAACCTCTAAAAAGGCTCCTTTTAACTTACTTTTTATATTGCATTTTATAATGTTTTTCATATCATTTCTACTGTCGTTTGATTTATATTAAATTGAAATATTCAAATATACCCACATTTTTCAATGTATTGTTCGTACAAAACCAACTCCTATATCCCTAGTCTTAGTGTTTAAAATTAATTAACATTAAGAATATAGACATCAATTGCAATTAAACACAATGAAACACATAAACTTGTTTATTATCAAATAATCTACATTACAACAGACGTTTGATCAGGTCTATTAAAGAATTACAATTTTAATGTAAATTTATCTCACTTTTCAAGTTAATAAATTCGATTACATAATTACATGTTTTATGAACAAAGGAAGCGTTTAAAATATTGTAAGTACAATTAATATGGAGCAAAGAGTAATTTTTTGTAATAAAATAGTTACTTGTTTAGCAAAAAAAAAAATATTTATTAATACATAGAAAAAATTGAGGATCCAAAAGTTTTTTTAAACGAAAACATTTTTATTAGAAAATTGTTTAGCATAAAATAACGAAGTTAAGAAAAAAAGTTTAGTTATTTCTCCATGAACAAATTTAACAGTTAAATTAACTTATCTAAATCATCTTGTTAATGTAAAACTATGTATATAAAGCTTATTTCTAAACGGAATACTTATTGATAATCTTGAAATCAGATTAGTCGTCACATAGAAACATTATAAAGTTATTAATCTTAGCTGTATGGAATTTAGAAAGTGACACATGTGGCTTTTTAATAAGTAAAGATAATATTTCGCTTGTATCAGAAAAAAAGAGAAAGATAAAATCTGTCTTTAGTAATAAAAAATTTTAAACAATCTTTTGTATCTTCAGTCACAAGACAGTCTTATATTCAGAAGTCAGTTTTAAACAAAAATAGCTCTTATTTATATAGGAATTAAGCTGTTTGTCTTAACATAAGTGTTCTTTATAATAAACATACCTCAGTATTTCAGTACAATCATGCTTCATAATTCTTCTATTAGCGGTAGCAAACTTATATAAAAAAAAATACACAAATTAGATGTATATGAAAGCATTCTAATGTGGAATTCCAATCTTCATATACACTATATTCTTACAAACGATATACCCAGGGAGTGATCATTATATTACATTTGCGGTAGGAATTCAATGGGTGTAGCGAACTTGAAGTCTTCGGGGAACAATTTGGCGGCACATGGATACATCAATTTGTATGACTGTCTGATCGTTACATCCGCTACACCGGCTATATCACCAATCTCTTTCTGACTACGCTTATCCTCGGATGCCTGGAAGATGTTTCAACTTTGTTAGTTTTTCTATACAATGTATATTAAATGCTTTATGTATTATCGCTTATTTGATATTTCCATGAGAGTAAAAAAAATAAGAAAAATATTCAAGCTAAGCTTTACACTATATAAAATACGAATTTATTAACCATTATGAAATTTTAGTAAACATATGATTTTCTAAATAAAAATAGCACAAAGCAATACTTGATTACAATGTTAAACACTTGTCATTTCCAATGACTTCCCCTATGTGAGTGTTGGAATTTAGTTCAGAGAGAAATAAAATATACAATAAAATAAATAATAAAAATCGTCTGCCCGTGATCACGGTTGCTGCAAAGTAACCGAAACGTCGGGATTATGTAGTTTTTAAATAATAAAATCCGCGTAGTAAATCCGAATAATACTAGTTTCATTTAAATCTACAAAGTTTGAACGAAATCTGGCCGTTTGAAGTGGGTCAAAATCGCGCCCAAAGAAGTCGGTTACAAACATACAAACAAACATACAGGTGAAGCTAATAAAAAGCTAATAAAAATGTACATGGCAACCAATGGACAACACATATATGTTCTGTGACATAAGACGTTATACAAAATATGGCTTGAATACTATATGAATATAGTAGTTAATTGAAAGGGCAACAATCATACATACATCCATACCAAGTTTTTATAAGGGATTTTTTGCTAACCATATTATTAGAATGGTAAAATTACCTGTGAAGCCATATATATGGCAGCGGCTGCCACAGATATGGGACTTCTTCCAGACACAATGTCCAATTCCCCGGCTTTCCTTGCAATATGTGTTGCAGCTCGTTGCACTGAGTTTGGTAAACCCAGATTGGCACAAAACCGAGACATGAAATCTGCTGTTGTTATCAAGTCCACGGACGTCTCCAAAGCCTTAAGGATCAGTTTGAAACATCTTCCAATTTCTTTCTTACTAATTTTACTAACCGCACAGATTTCTTTGAATGTTCTCGGCACTCCTTCCTGCCGGCAAGCTATATATAGACATGCTGAGGCTATTGCATCGTTTGCTCTGCCTTTTAAATTTTTTCCATCGTGTACCTAGAAAAGTTTATTGTTTGTTAATATTAATCATAGATATGTATGTAACCGATAAACAGTAGATGTTATGAACTTTTGTACGGCCCAATTGATTATAAAAAACAACTCAAAGCCCTAAAAGCATCAGATCCGAGCAAATTCTTTTTTTCTGTTCTTTCTTAATTATTCATTAATTTGTTAATGTTATTTTACAAAATCCTATCACTATGTGGAAATTTTATGTTAGTTAATATGTATTAAAATGGTAGGCCTACCTGTTTAAACAAATTATTGGCTCTGTCCACTATAGTTTTAGGCAGATTAATTCTATCAGCCATAGTGTTTATTTCTCTAAACGCATTTATGAGCGCTCTGTCTGTGCTGCTTATATTTCTTCGGTTTTGATATTTGGATACCCCAAAACTGTCAAAGGAAGCATCGCCTCTTCCAGGACCAATGATAGTGGAGAGATCCCCTCCTGATAGCAAAGGATTTTCCGGACCTCCCACACGAGATGGATCGACTCCAGATTTCTCATTGCTGAAGGTACGCCATTCTGAACCTACATCTATAACTCTGTGAAACAATCAAAGCTACTCAGTTCAAAATTCCCAGTAATATATTTGTTTTTATATTATTAGTTATAAACTATGTATACACATATATATATATATATATATATATAGTTAATGTTAATTTAGAGAAATATATTTTCATACAAAAATTTTCCTTTAATCATAAAAAAAATATTTAATTATAATAAATTGAAACAAAATCTATTGCACTAACAGTAGTGTTATTTTTTAAAATTTATATTAATACCAGGCATAATTTCTGCCACACCCATTTAATCATGTTACAAAACACTTGAAATACAAGGGAAATTATATATTAAAATTATTTCAATATTTGCAAAGAAAATATAAAGTAACAATTTACACATTAATATTTGCATTGCATTGTTTATGTAGTAACAATTAAAAAACTTCTTTCCTTGCACAATTATATTTAGCCTTGGCATATAAAAGCTATATATTACGTGCATTATGTACGGGTATTGCAATAATTACCGTGATGTTGATAATGTACGATGTAAACAATTTTACCTGTCGCCAACAACGAGGCCGCATTCTGAACATATCATGTCACCCGCTCGATAATCCTCAATAAGCGGGGCATCGGGATGTGCATAACACACCACCTTATTAGCTTCGATTCTAAAATCACAAATGAAAGTTTAGTAACGATATAAGAAATCTTTCTGACTACCTTAACCTGCCTAGCTACACTTATTACGTTGCAACCAAAACTTACATATAACAATTTAGATATTTAATATTATTCGGTTTAACAAAAGTTTAATAACTCCGAAACGAGACAGTAAAAATTAAAAATTTATTATAAAAACAGACCTCGACGTGCTCGCCATGATTGTCAATATGCATAGACACAGATTATAGAATGTTACCAGTCGTAAGTTTCTAATCATTATGTTAAAAATTATGAAAAGTCAATTTGGAATAAATAATTATTTTTAAAATTAAAAATTAGGAAAAAATAAATTATAATTTGGATAATTAAAAATAATACTTTCCAAATATTTTAGAGGTTTAACGATCATAAATGTAATTTAGTGGTGGATCTTCGTCTTGACTTTATTTCTAATTTATATATTTCTTATGTAAGAGCTACGTATAAAAATATCAATATTCCAAGCCAGTCGATAGTTAATTAAAGTGAAGTAAAGTGAAAGACACAAACTCTTGTTGTATTAAAGCTCTAGCAACACAGTCTATGACTGTCGGGTGTGAGGTGTCATCGCTGAATCGAAAGCCATAGACCATATTGTACTTTTGAGTTTTGAACACTGTATAAAAAATTTATTTTAACTGCCTCATAGTCTTTCAAGAAAAAGATCATTTCTATATTACTTTTAATAGCCATCTATACTTATAATATATATATATATATTAATTTTTAAGTAAATTAGTGTCGTATATTAGTAAAAACATAATAAAAAGTTTGTTCCCCTTTGTTTTCCTCCAAATGATAATCAAATAATTCTGCATTATTGTCTTATTTTCCTCCTGTTAATAGTTAAAAAACCAGGTTTTTCCTTGTAACAATGTTTATTTATTTAGAAATTTTAACTTTGATTTCTGTAACGAAGACTTTAAAATAGTTAAGTTTAATTTTTGTAATATGTACTTATTAGTTTTTACCAAGGAGCCCTAGCCATTCAAAAATTTACCTGATATTATTATAAGAACAAGACATGTTATTTTTATGTTTTAATACACTGATATTTAAATTTTAAAAAGACAAGAAGTAGGTACATATAATTTCTGGTGCAAATTATTGAGGGTGAATGAAAATCTCTTTAATAACTGTTTCAATGACATTGCTTTAAAACAATAGCACTTTTAGATTGCAGCTGATATTGTGCACTCTGTTTATTCGGAGCCTATTTAAAATTTTTTAAAAACCTATAATGTGTTATAATTACCATGGTACTTTTTTGGTGTGAGATATAGATTTTATGTCATTAATTTAGTACTATTTGACTAACGAAAATGTGAAGATACCTCCCCTAATTTTTTTTTTCTTTTAGAGCGGCAAACATATTTATGTAACAGTATTGTACTTGTCCATCGAAAACAGTTGGTATTACTTATAGGATTAAAAAACTGATGAGTAAAACAGGTCCCTACATATTGAGCAACAAATTACATATTACAAATAGTTTCATAAACAATTTACATATTGTAGCAGAAAGAATCAATACTTAAATTTTAATTCTTTAATTTCACATAAATCCAGGAGATCAACACAAATCAATAAAAATTGATACCTGATATAACAAACGCTAAACAGCTATAATTGTTGGGTTTATATTACGATACAAAATAAAATGTCTTACATTCACTTCTTATCCAACAATCAATTAACTCTGACTAAATCTAAATCCTCTACAGAAAGATCGCAACGATTTCAAGAGAAGCAATCTAGGGCACTAGGTCGTTGGCGAAACACTAAATGTGCTAGTATTCAGAATAATACCTTAATTAGAGAAACAAAATCAATAACACAATTAAACCGACCAATTTAATAAAAAGAATTCCTTTTCAGGAAATTAAAAATCATATTACTTTATGCAATATTATTGACTGATTATATCAAATCTACTGTCATTATTTTACTTCGACCTGATTAAAAATACTTTTACGTATATATGGCTTAGTTACTCAGATAATAGTTTTTTTTTTCTAGTTGAAATCCCCTTACCAAGTAGGTACGTACAGATTGGCAATATATTTTTTTAGTTCAAATACAACCTTTTTGAAAACTTTTCTATTTTAAAGGTTTGCATGACCTTCAATATTAACTTCGAAAAATGTCTACCTTCATTTTCTCAGAATAAAATTATTATTTGCTTAAAAGGTAATTTTAACTTAAATTCACTGTCAAAGCGACTTATTATTCAATTAATTTATTTAAATAATTACTCTAAATCAGCCATTTAATGATCTCGCCGATAAGTCAAATACAAGTTCTAAAGGCCAAATGAGAATTAAATTTGCAATGAGGTCAAAGTTATTTCTTACATGAATAATTCGAATTAAATTACCAAGTTAGTTTGTTTTTAAGCTATTTTTCTAAGTAATAATAGCGTTCGACATGCTATAATAATGATATATTTAGAAATATGTATTACTTTTTATAGCTATCACACTAAATTAGTGGAATCTCGTCAATTTTTGGGGAGGAGGATCGGGAAATTAGATAGATAATATTTTTGGTATTTCTTTAATAATTACGTTTACAGACTTAGTGTTGTTGCAAATGCAAGAACAAGACGAGACTTGGCCAGTCTTGGTCTTGGTCTTGCATTAATACACCTGGTCTTAGTCTTGGTATTGCACTCCCAGTCTTGGTCTTGGTCTTGTTCTTGCAGCAAGAGTCTTGCAAGTCTTACAATTACCTATTAGCCTGTCGCTATTTATTAAACGTTACTTTAGATTAGAACAACGCAACAGATAAGTACATTTTGAATTTTATATTAATATAGCCGTCGTAAATATCAACCAAATTAATAAATGTCTAAACATTTTATGAGAAATTCAAAAAATTCTAAAAGACACCTGTGTCCCGCCGGAGTGAGTCTGTTTCTTAATAAACGTTTACATTTAATAATCTTCAGTGTACTAAAACATGGTTTAAACATATAGAAAACACATTAATGACATTAACTTGACATTAACTGTATTTTAAAATACTTGACTCTATTTTACATGTAAATGAATATTTGCAAAAATATATTGTGATGCAACAGTCCATAAATCAATTTATTTATTAAAACAGTTCTCTCATATATTATTATATTCCTGCTCCCAAACAGTATATAAATCTTATTGCACGCATTTTATATTATTCGATTAAGTACTATAATAGAACATTTTCACATGTTTAAAGTGTATTAAAAGTGTCCACAATATTTATTAAATGGGTGACCACATATTTAAGCACCTTGTGTAATGTGTTTTAAAACCACTATTCGTGTCTATTCTTAGCACCGAAAACTCATTTTATTCTTTGGAACACTTGAACCCTGGGACGGTAATCGAACAGTGTCAAATATTGTTCGTGCGGCGCGGCGGCGACGATTGTTTGTATCTTGACCTTGTACTTCCGAATAGCTGCAAAATTTCTATGAGAGTTCAGTACCCGACCTTTAATATTGCCGACAAGGCACCGCTCAGTACCACACACAATGGACAAAACTAGGGATGCACTCTTTTCTTTAAATGGATATTTTTTTTCGCTATGTACGTTTGTTTATGGTACCTAGTGTTCGTAATTCGCATAAGTCTAATTTTCCAAAAAAAATCATATATTTTTTGCCCTAAGCGTCCCTAAGCGTATAGCCTATACTTAATCCTTGAAACGACGCTCACTCCTAACTGCAAGAAGCAAGAGTCTTGCAGGCTTCGTCTTATTTTTGCTTAGATCTTGCAAAATCTGTCTTGGTCTTGCATTAATACACCTGGTCTTGCTCTTTTGCAAGAACAAGACCAAGACCGATTTTGGGCAACACTCGGTTTACTATATATTTAAGTAAATATAACTAAGAATACTCTATCGTCTTCTTATACATATTTATGTAATTTGAAGCCAATTAAACGTCGCGGAGGATGTATTAAGATACAATTACTAGATAAACTTACAACATTCTTTTATTATTCTTTATTTAATCAAATACAAACTCCCTGTGAGATATAAAAATGTGTAATAGAACATTGAACCCAATGACGTTGCCGTTAAGTACGTGAAATTAGATAAATAGGTTTCTAGAGCACGCAAAATCTAAATTGTCCTAGCTGGGACTTTTTGTTGTTTGTGAGCGTAAAACATTTTTCGTTTAGCCTGGAGGAAATATAAATTGAAAAAAAAAATGCTACACCTTCATAGATATAAACGCACGTGTTGTTATACGAAAGAAAATAAATAAAATAGTGTTTCATATCACTTGTAGTCAAAAATTTTTGCATGGGAATTGAGAGATCTATTTTTAAAGCAAACCTTTTTTTCGTTCAGAACCATTACAGCTGCATGGTCTGCAAAGATAATTATCAAAATGAAGAACGCCAACGTTGTTGCAGACATCGCAAAAAAAATAAATAATAATATTCTTCTCTTGTTTCATATTACAAACTATTAAATACTTCGTATAAAATAAAAGAGCTTTTTGAAATATTCTTATAAAAATATACTTAGACGTGACATATTGTTTTGTTGTGGACAATTTTAAATACATCAGTTCTTTTCATGTTATTATAAAATAATTAACCATATCTTATAATTATTTAAATACTTATAATTAACTGAAATAAAGGAAAACACTAAAACAGGGACTTTCGACTAACAAATATAAATTTTGAATACTAAGTCATTAATTAAGCTAAAAACACAAATAAAGTTTTATTCTTTCTTACTTGGTGTCGGTGATTAGAAAACTCGAAAGGAATATCACACAGTCTACAGACTGAGCTTGCAACTAGTCTTCACATAGTTATTAGTTCAGAAATAAGTCTGAAAATAAAATCCCGATCGACCGACAAAAAAGTTTGAAAATCGTTCCACCAACTATTTTGCAGAACTCCTAAGCAAAAACTTGGGATAGTATCTTGTATTTTTGGGCTAATTAATAATATGTGCTATTATCTAATTAATAATATCTGAATCAAATAGGTTTGACGGTAAGAATCTGAAGGTGGTAGAGCCTAGCTGTAGTCAAATTACTACATCTCGAACTTAGGCTGGCTCGACCGGGGACGTGCCACCCTCTTGCATAAGATCTTCGTAAAGTAGCCTTTAGTGGCTGCGTTTCGTCCGATGAGTGATAGAGCCAGTTGTTCTTTTCCCGTTCCTACCTTTTCCTGCTATTTCCTTATTCCCACCCCTCCCTTTTCCTCCACAATCAAGGTTGGCAACGCATCTGCAACATCTATGTTGCGAATGTCCATGGGCGACGGTCACTACTGCCCATCAAGTAGGCCGTCTGCTCGTTTGCCACCTTTCACATAAACAAAAATCACAATTAAAATAGATCAGAATATTTTCAACATGACGTCAGTTTATTACAGTTTCTATTTATGTTAATTGAAATCCAATCTTATTGTTTTGTGACACATCATTAAATACATTTAATTTGTTACTTAATCAACATTATTTCTTAGTGATGTATGTCTGTGAGCACGTATGAGCACATTCACGATTGCTTATTTCATATTTTTAAGTTACGAAACAAGGATATTATATTTTAAAATAAGTAATTGTATGTAGGTATTAATTAATGACATTTCAATTTAATTATTAATAGTTACAACAAAAAAATTAAATTAATTAAATACGGTATTACTAAGTTTTTGGTGAATTAAAAATAAATAAGCACTGTTTACTCTTGCTGAGTCAGAAAAAAATATTTATTGAAATTCTATAGATAATATTCTTGTCATTTGATTACTTTTAATAGTTTTGTAAACAATATAATTCCAATCAATTTACAACAAAATTAGGACTGTAAAAATATTCTCTGAGATGTAATGAGTTTGAGATTTTATGTATCTCTCTGCAATCGTATCCAAATCGTACGGGTCCATTCCTACAAGCTTACAAGTTGTAAACTAAGTACGCAGCGTTTCCTGTTTTCTAGTCATAAATATTTACAAATATAATTATCAAATTCAGTTTGGCAAGTTAAATAGATAAATTTGGTAATACAAAAGTTAGTGAAACATTCGAAATAAATTTTTAGCCGTAACCGTAAACTTATCTGGTTATAAAACTTTTTATAGCAATTTCGTTTACTTGTGACATTTAAGTAGCTAAAACACTTTACGCTAGATGTTTCACTGAATCGTAAATTCAGGTTGTAACTCAGTCCTAAAGGTTGTTAATTTCATTAAATAAACAATAAATTATAAACTATATGACTAGAATTAAAACGTCACCGTTCTTTATCTACTAGATTCATTTCTGATCAATAAATTAATATAGAATTCTTTTCAATACAATCATTTTTTCATGAAATATTTTGCAATACATTTAAAAAAATGTATATACATGTAACATTGCAAAATAATAACAGTGATAAATAATTTATATATTGCATTTTATGATAAAATATTATAAATCAGTACCCGTATCCAGTACTGATAGTACATTGACGGATAATCCGTAATAGTATTATAATCGTAGCCGTATTTGAAACCGACCATAATAATATTTATATATCTGTATACATTCAACGGATACATATTTAAATAAAACTGTGTATTTCATATTTACGAGTACATTTCCTGTTTTATTTTACATTTATTCAACGTTTTGATTACTTTGCAGTTACCGTGATCTCGTGAAGAGTTGAATGTGACATAAATCGTCATTTATACGTGGAATTAAAAGATCCTAAATAAAATAGAAACAAAAGTTTAATCTTAGTTACTTGCACAATTTATTAGCTTTATTATTCAATTGTCGTTCTTGTATCAATCATAGATCAAACGTATTTCACAATATTTTGTATACGAAGCAATAGTTGTAAATGTGTAACAAATTTAGAATAGACGATCGAGGAATAAGTCGTGAAGCAGTGCGTTGCTATTCACTTTACCTATGAGCGACTATATATAAAACTTTAATGTATATACGAAAGACATATCGTATTTTATTTAATGCATATTATAAAAAATAAATATTTCCATGAATTTCACAATAGCAATTTTTATATCTAAAACCTTTATTTCATAATCCATTACAATAAATACTTCTCACACAATGACCCCAATCGAATGTGTGTCATGGGTTCGCGAAAACCTAAAACAATTCTTACGGATTAAAAGAAAATGTTTTAGTATTAAAATATCATTATTATGCAAATGTTGTTATATATATACGATAATTATATGTACGTGTAAGGGGGTGGGTTTGTTTCGTTTGTTACATATTCACATAGAAGTTATTGAATAATAATTTAAAATGTACATCAATTTAGTTTAATTTTAACGTAGTAATGGTTAAAATTTATAAGATTTATGACCTGATTTTGTACAAAAAGTGTATATAGACATAATATAAAGAACGCTTAAACCATTGTTGCTATCAACGTTTGAACACATCAGAAAATAAGGAATATTGTGTTAAAATCTTTTTGTTCAAGTTTTAATAACAAAGCGACATTTTAATCCCAGACACGTATTTTGGCAGCCTATTTATTTAGTTCTTATAATTATTTATAATAAAAAGGCTGATAGCAAAAAGAATTTAAAGGTTGAAGAGAGATTTGATAATTAAAAACAAATCTGAATGTCATATATATGTTTCATATATATATATATATATATATATATGAAACATTTTGGAGAACATCAAAATATGTATTAGCATGTCATTGCGATGAAAGATAACATCGTGATTCATCGTTATCAGCACGACAAAAACATATGTAATAATAATATTGGATTTTAGCAAAATGACTTATTGAATGTATTCATTCTATATTGTGGGATTGCCATCTGATAGTTTCCGCCACATTGTTTCTGGGTGTTATTTCAATGGACTGTTTAAAACAGAAAAACGAACGTGAAAACCCAAAGCCATTTTTTTTTTATTTGTTAGCTTTGAATTTTCGAATGAGTCATGAACAAACATTTTTTTTTAGTTAACTACAGGTGAAGGCCCATAAATTTATTAATTAAATTAAAATTTGTTAGATTATATAAAGACCGTAATAGAAATAAAATTTATTAAGTATTATCTTTTTTAATGTATGTAGCGGAGTTTTAATGAGAACTACAAATCTAAATCAAATTATAAATGTTTCGTATTAGACCTTATACTCGTTTGAATTGTAATTCTATCATGTAGACGCTTCTAACAATGTTCTTAATCAAACTTTTATTTATTTCTGAAGTTTCAAATCGAGCAAAGTCTGTTTAATTTTTACTGAAAATAAACATAAAAATTGAAACATTCACATAGGTAAATTTTTATTCAAATGAATTTATCACAAAACCGCACATCACCTGACTAATTTATGCAGCGTATATGGAAATACTGTATAAAAGATAAGCTTCCTGTTTATAAAACGTGACAGTACGCAAATAACATTAAAAGTGTATAAAAGGAATTCACATGACGTAAATAAACACGGAAGACAGAATGAGTCAAAGGAAACGATGTCGAAGCAAAAGTCAGTATATTTGATGACCAATCCTGTTTGAATGAGATAATGTTATCTCCGTATAATAACTGGAAGGAATTATTTTTATCATAATTGATGAGATCCACTATGTTGTGACTGGCAAACCTAAATTAGAATGAATGATATCAAAAATTAAAAATTCTTTATACGTGACTTTGGCAGAATAAACTTGAACATTTGACTCGAAAGGAAGCCATAAAATATAACATTGATTCGATTATAAATTTGTCACTTTTTTAAATGTAAGTACAATGCGTATATTTCTCCTGCTCCATAAGATGAAAGGTTATTTTTAATTAAGTAATTAATTGTTCAAAAGAGTATCGGTATAAAAAAAACTAAATCAATAAAAGTACTGCTATAAGACATTCTTAGAGATCAAATAACGACATGCAAGTGAATGTAGTAGTGGCTACAAGTTAGTTTAGAAATAAATATCTTAATTTTATGTATAAGATAATGCAAACTTACATTATACTATTATTGTATTATACTAACAAATGGAACAAACGAATTGTACTTACGTTTATGTTTCAAAGAAATATAATACAATATTATTTAATAATAGCAAATACCTACAACTGACGTATGCTCCTGTTATACGCCATATTTTCATAGACTAAAAATATGACGTAAAAAGCCATATTGAAATTTCTAGGTATTGTTATTTTGTATTTCACTGAATAACTGTTATGAAACTCGATTAATGAAAATACTAAAGCTTGCAAGCCAGCCACTTGGAAATCTTACACGTAGTTTTAAAATATCTATATAAAATTGTTAAATTGAATTAATACAATGTTAATATTTATGTAAATTAATCACAATTCTCAGTGCATTATAAAGTTCTCTAGCGGGTAAAATGTTTTTACATTGAAAAGAAAAATAAAAAATAAAGGTAATTGTTGAAATAAAAACCGATTAAATATGGATAAAACGAAACCGGTTTTTTTTTAAACTGATTTACGTTAGGTATATTTTAATGTTATCTAATCCAAATAAGACTCCCTTTATCTTAATACAGTTGTATTAAGGAAGTCATTAATATTATAAGTATTAAACCTCACTGCATACTTCGATAATTTCAAAATAAAAAATATTTAAATTAATACTAAAATTAGATACAACTCTTTTGCGTTGTTTGAAAAAAGCCTATAATTTTCTTAAAAATTAATTTCAAAACAAACATATGCTTATAATACTATTCTACATAGAGATAAGTACCGATGTGCATTATGAAGGATTTTTATATTTGATTAATACTATCATAGAATATCGATATGTTATCTTAATATTGACGTCACATCCCATCGAAATATTATCTTAATCGATATAAAGCATTTGTTACGAGTCATGTCCGGTTGTGGGACTTGGTAAATATAGCTACATACAATTTTATTTATGTTTCATTCAGTATATATTATAAATCTATCTTGATAATAACTCGGATTTCCCCCACACTAAGTATTATTTAGAATTTAGATCAACATGCGTTTAAAAACTTTATTGTTTACTTATCTATGGAAACTCCGACTAAAACTAAATGAATACGAGAAGCCGTTACAGATTCCTTTGGAATAGGGTTAACGGTATGCACATAACTTAGTTTTCATATTGTAGGTGCTATTTTACGTCATGTCTTTGAGATAAAAATATACTTACAATACTATGACTTAAGCCTAGAATATTCTCTAAAGCGTCCAAATATATGGTAATCGAAGGAGTGTATGATTTCTTATGTTTTTTATAATGAAATTAAGATCATTTTATGTCTGTGATACTAATAAATTTAGCTTAATCCATTATTTATTGGACTTCGTTTCAACTAACGCAGCACACTTTGTTGATGTTCTAATTAAAATGGTTACAAGTTCTATATACCTATGTGTGTTAACCAAAAATAGCTTCCAATACTTTTTGGAGTTTACATATGACAAAAAATTTCAACGTTTTACCCTCAATAGACTGAATGGATTCAAAGAAAGACACAAGTTAGCTTCAAAACAAATACCACCGAATAAAAGGAAGGAAAAGTAAGAGAAAAAAACTAATTGATTTAATCGCGGCCTTCAGGATCTAACAATACTATTCAGTTTGAAGACCAAAGGACAGAAGAAAGAAAAAAGTTTGGGAAAAAAATATCCCCGAAAATCCTGGACGAAAGGCAATGAAAACTTTTCAAAGAGAATGTTCGAAGCCTCTACATGACACATTCACTGTACAGTTACCAGAACTTCTATAAATTAATTATCAATCTAATTTATTAGTACTATTATCGAGCCAACAACGGAATGACTTTTATAAAATCATTAGCGAGGTCCTTGGGAAAGACTCGTCTTATTGCTTCAAAATGAATTAGTAAGAGACTTGCTGTATTTAGAAGTAATTAAGGACTTTTCTACGTCTCATACAAAACGATCAATGAACATGAACCTATTTATGTATTTACTTGTTTTGAAAAAAAAGATGTTATTTAATAAATTATTCAATTTAAAGCAAAATGTTATATAATATCTAACATCCAAAATATCATAAGAATTTAAAAAAATATTAAATTACTAAGTATATGATGAGTTTTACAATATTTTGATTATCGCTGTTTGTGAAATGATTAAAAAACAATCTTAACTACTAAACTACTTAAAACCATTTATGTATAAATTAATTATTAATAAAGTAAAATAATAAGTGTGATACTGAAAACGATTTGTGATAAGGGGATGTGTGATTTAATATAACGACAATGCAATTCAAACTTTTCATATACCTAAATGAATATTCCATTATCATCTAAAATTTATCGATTTGTTTTTTTAAGACCGACTTCACGAAAGGAGGAGTTTTATTCAAATAGACCTTGTATTTTTATGTGTGTACGCTAAAAAATCTGTTCTTTATGAATTTAGATGCTTTCTTTGTTAAGAAGATAGCCCAGAAGTGGCAATATAACAAGCAGTCATAAATTGAACTCAACCGATGAGCGCGGGGTCCGTCGCATTCCTTTTTTAAATATCGCGAATATGATTATCGAAAAATCTCGACAATCATATTCGCAATCTTCTTTACTTTGTTTGACAGGCTTTTTGATATATAAACTCTCATTCCCAACAATCTATTTCCGTGGTATTTATTTACTATTGGTGTTAGTATTTTTTTTTTACATTTCCGTCATTAATTTATCGTCTCAAATATCTCTCGTTTTCTCATTACAAAAATAGTTTTTATATATAAAAATATTTTTATATCAAACTACACATCGAAAAAAAGAAATTAAAATTAAAATACCTGTTAAAATAAAACCTTTCAATCGTTTACAATAAATTTAACTATTTATATCGAATAAAGAAAATCACTACATTGTCCCTAATTTATTTCCAGCGATACCCTTCCAAAAACGGAGGTTACGTGTAAAAATCCATTAGTTTTTTTACTTTAAATTTTTTCCCCTCTTTTAGTTTGTCTTTTATAGCTTCCTAATAAACACAGAGTTTAATCATGCGTTCAGAATCCGTAAGGTAATAAATGCAGATGTAAAACCTAACTTGTTTGATGTAGATTTTCTCTTCTTCTGGAATATACGCGTATATATATATATATATATATATATATATATATATATATATATATATGTGTGTGTGTGTGTGTGTGTCTGTGTCATATATGTCCACGTCATTATTTAAAACCACAGGGGCACACTACACGAAATATTGTATCTCAATATTCGCATAATCAGTAACCCAAAGTCTAATATTAGTCTCTAATATTAAGACACCACATACACACAATATCCCTTTTAGCGATCACGAGTACTAACAGAACAATTAATTATATTGCACACAATGTTTCCAATATGTTTCGACTAACAAAGAAGCCCAATAATCCTTATCGTCATAACAATATGATATGTTATT
Organism: Danaus plexippus; assembly: GCF_018135715.1. NCBI lineage: Eukaryota > Metazoa > Arthropoda > Insecta > Lepidoptera > Nymphalidae > Danaus > Danaus plexippus. The sequence goes on along the minus strand of NC_083537.1, from coordinate 8,030,370 downwards.
GAACATTTAATATTTTATGTGTCCTAAATCTAGAAATCTGATAAAGTACTGAATTCCTAACATATTGCGAGCTACCAGTTTTCCTTGAGCAATTTAGGCCTTACTTTTATCGCCTGACCTCACTAAGATAGAACATTATGTGTGTAAACGTTTTATTAACAAATTATATTTTGTGTATATTGTAATATGATGATTCTTGACATTTAAAATCCTTACACTAAAATACAAATCAAAATAGAAATAAAACTTTGCCCTAATGTTTTTCCAAGAAATTAGTCACGAATTTGTTTATTCAAGCGACCCTTAAAATGTGTCACATTTTGACATACGCTTGTGACGCGGACTAATGATTTGACGTTTATTATTTCGCAAAAGTGACATGTTCCATATTTAAAAACTTAAATTTCATTGTGTTTGGTAAACAAAGTTATTAATATAGTTAATGGTAACAAACACAATAATAAAAATATAACATAATGTATAATAATACGAGTACAAAAGGAGGAAATAAATTGATAATTTTTAAAATGCTTTCGTCGTTACTCATAAAAGAATGCACAAGTTCAACAATGATATGAACCGATGCATCATTTGCCCGTGTATTGATGAGTCAGATCTGAGTACAATCAGTATAGGTGAGGGCAGACAATGGTTACAGTAATTTGAACTTTATTGGAGCAATCTGTTTTGTAAAAAAATCTCACCAAAACATTTTGTTTATAAATAAACTAAAGATTTTAATTGAAATATCTTAATGGTGAAATGTTCTTTAATGTCATTTTATATACGACATATATACCTTTAAATTAATAATGACCCTGACATTTAAATTTTACTTCTTCCTTTTCCGGCTTCTGCGTGAAACAGAAAGTCGGCGAATGAAAAGCTTATTTTTTAAAATTAATTTTAATTAATTGGATGACAGTTCAAAAGATAAGTCTAAGTACAATTAAATTATTCCTAAAGTTGGTTATGAATTTATCAATTTAATAGATTTTAGAATATTACCGACAGTCTCAAAAATATAAACTACATCTGTGAGCAAAAAAATAGTATATTTAATGGCTAAAATATAAATAAAAAAGATGAAAACTGAAAAAAAAAATTGATTTAATATTATGAAATATTTCACCAGCGTGTACAAACATGACGTGAGAACAAATGATTTAAGCTTTTCAAGAAAACTATGAATAAGTTGCAAGATGACTAAGGTCCTTTAACTAAACTTAGATTCAAACCTGTGTCATTTTCTTATATTGGACCTCCATGTTAAAATACTTCGAAGATGTAAAATAAACAACAGTAGCGAGTTAATAATTAGGTAGTAATTTCTCGTGTTGCTGTTTTATTAAAACTTTTTAGTTAAAGTTTGTGACTTTAAATTTAGGTGTAGGAGTAACTTACGAAAAATATTTTATTCTATATTACACGAAGAATTTTACTTTGTTAATGTTTTTTATCTGTATATATATATATTCTTTGGTTTTTTTGCAAAAGCTTTAATCAACTTTAAATATTTTTAATGTCGTAGTTTCATATGTAATCGTGGTGGCCTGGAAGTTAAAGGCCCGCCTCTCACACGTGAGGGCGCGGGTTCGAAACCTGCCAAGTACCAATGTGATCTTTTCATATGTACTTTCTAACAGTATTTAGACACCACAGACAGACGGTGAAACCTGGTTTTATAATTTCAAATTATAAGTTTGAAATCGCCAACCCGTCTTGAGCAAGCGTGGTGATTAATGCTCTTACCTTCTCCATGTGAGAAGAGGCCTTTGCTCAACTGTGGGCTCCGATAGGCTGATGATGATGATGATGACTTTCATAAAATAAAGGAAAACTCCAAAAAGATATTTTTAAACCACTTTTTAAAATTTTACATTTATTTATTTAACATAATGACGCGATTATTTTATTACAGAAATGTCTCTGGATTAAATAATACCACAGTAGTGATATGCATCCCTACATAGAGATTTATCTATTGAAATTTATATCTAAAATAAAAAAAAACATATACGGAACGATTTACAAAAACAGATACGGAACACCTGATCGTTAAATGCAATCTTATTTAAATTATTAGATTTAATAAACCAAGATTCAAAACAACCGAAACGGGTTTCGTTTTTCAATATCGAAATAGGTATATACCTATATAATTGTTGCAGTATAAAATTCAAAATACTTTAAAAAACCAGTCGCTTTCGAACAGAAAGATTTTAAACAATATATGTAACAAAATGTATGGGTGAAAGATCAAAACATATTAATTGTTTGTAACATTGGATACGCGAGAAACGTTAGTTTACAAGTAGGAGACGTCATTTATGACAGATAATTTAAATTTTCATTTTTAATTATTTTGACAGTGACGTCATAGACTTAACCAACAGGTCATACAAGAGATAACTTATGGCTTTACTTGCACAATAGTAAAAAAATATTGTGTAATTTCATCCATAATTTTAACCCCTTTCAAATATAATATCAGTTGCAAGGAATCTGTCACTGTGCTAGGTGTTGTTTTTAATTTATATATTTTTTATTTATTTTATCATCGTTATAGTTTTTATTAAGTGATTTTTCGCAATATAATTTATTCATAGGTAAGTCACATAATAATTTGGAATAAAATATCCTTTGAATATTTTTTTATGTATTAAATTATAAACATACATGTAACATATCCCTTAAAACTAATTTTATTTTCACAAAAGCTACTTACTAGACACTGTCAAAGTTAATAGAGTGTCACATTAAGAAAAAATTAAAATGCTACCACAAATATTTACATAGCTTATTGCAAAGAAAAAAATTTAAAGTCTCGTATCAGTTTTTATGTTATAAAAAGTAAAGAAATTATTACAAATTTTGAATTTTCTACTGCGTTCAATCGTCACATTTAAATACTTTTGGGAATGTTTGCTCGTCCTGGCCAATGTTTGCCGACTTCCGCCTTCAGTAACAAGGTGTAATGCGGGCCCGCTAAGAGAAACAACAAACAGCCAGGAACAGGATACGGATCTGTACGCCTAAAACTTAATTCAAATATGGAATAGTTATACACGAACACAAACAAGCTTTACAAACATTTTTAGGCTGCCAGTAACTACTGTGATAACATATATTAATATAAAAAAAAAGTCTTAAAAATAATAATGCTACCAATTGCATCACACTTTTGTACGATTTTATTTTATATCAGGAATAAATAACATTATACAAATATTTAATTAGGCTCTGATATTGAACATGGGAATTTTCAAAAGGAGCTATTGATATAAGGGCCATCTTTGTTACCACCAAAGGATGGTTAACTACTAATATATAGATGATAATATGATTCAAATATAAACAACGCTTCTTAACAACTCAGTGTGAAGTTTTTGAAGGTGCGTTCCTTAGGTGTATGTTTTTTCTTAAATTTTTAAAAACGCAATCAAAATACAAGCTGCTATAATATTACGATATTTCCTAATCAGCTATTGTTAACTTGCCATAATATGTTGCAATTAAAATTGTTTATTTTTGCAATAATATTACGCAATTTCGCAAGTTACTTTAAAATAAATTAGTAATTTTAAAAATAAATTAGCGTTGTAATAAAATATTTTTAAAACACGTGTGGTAACATTTAATTGTTACAGACTCATTAGGAAGAACTTTTAAGATTCGTATTCATCATTCTATGGATGTAGAACGTTTGTATTATTTTTTTTATTAAATTAGTAAAAAAATTTAGTAACAAATAATCTAACTATACTTAATATAATTTTTCTAATTTGACATCATTGCATTGCAAAACGTAAATGAATGGTATGACGCTCTCTCATTCCGAGGCACCATAATAAGGTGTGCTAGAAAGAGATAGCAAGATTGCTTCAGATTCGCCTACAAACCGCGTGGCGTTGCTTGCGTACTACGCAAGCCGACGGTGTGTCGACATTGGACGTTGGATCGCTTGCCGGCCCGAGGCGCCATCCGAGTGCCGCGTCAGCCTCGTCACAGTCACACTACTCCTAGTCAGTCTCGCAATGGCGTCCGTGGGAGGTGGTTGTGTGTCTGTTTAGTTTCATTCCAACCCGAGCGGACACCGGCCCAAAATATTGGCCTGTCTATACTCGTTCGAATTACTCCGATTTAATTCAAGTAATTCAGTGTTAGTAAGCGAATTTCGCCACTACGGACAGTCAAATTTTGGTACGATATCCTCTCAGGGCGAATCATTTCAAGGTTCGTACTATATTCGTAGGAATCAACAATTTCCCCTTGCTAAACCGTGTTACTAAATCGTCGATTGTCTCATAGTTTTAAAATTTTGCAAGAGTCCGCGTAGTGTGCAATGAAATTTGCAAGCGCGGGAGGTATACGAAACATCTAATTGGATTGCATTTCTTTTGCAGATCATGCACGTATCATCATAGTTCCTTCTTCGATTTAAGTGTTTGTGTTCTGTGAACATTGTGTTAAGTGTCAGTGACAGTGTTGTAGTGTTGTGATGGATCCCGGATCGCCTTCTTTATTATGGCCGTTGCGCCTGAGCAAACCAGCGGTGACTGTACCGGTGCCTGTCAACGAAGAAAACAACAAAGCCGAGGACAGGGCACAGTCTCCGTCTCTAGCTGACCGCCTGTCTGCAGCTCCTTCGCCATCCAGCCCAGCACCCCCGAGTCCCTCGCCACCGCAACACCAATTCCAAGCGGCCCTGGTAGCAGAGAAGTACCTCCTGCTAGAACAAGTGGAAGGTTCTTCATTATGCCGGTGTGTGGACGTGCGCACGCACGAGGAATACGTTTGCAAAGTGAGTCCTACATCGATAACTAAATCTATAAACGAAAACCAGTCGGACGGCGTCTCAACCTCGCACAATACGAAAATGGTATCACAAACAACTTGACTTAGTGTCTGCCTGATGCAGCTTCGGGAACATTGAATTTAGGGTCAGATCTTATCATAAAACCAAATAATTACTGTTCCAATTTTAGCTTACTCCTATCATAACTCACGTTATCGTTGATTATCCCTATGTCTATATAAAATAAAATCTCTCTTCATATTGAGGGTAGTTAGCAATGCAGTAGCTGTTGTTTGTAATACAAACTGTAGGTATATTATTTCGAACGTTAGTCCTTAGGTTAAAATTCGACTGCCTAAGGACATGCTGCCTTTGTTTCTTTTAGTAAAAACTCATTTAGGCACAACGATTCATCATGGTGAGACGACACGACCGGGACACGTAACACGTCGTGATGAAATTGTGCCGGTTTTCAACAGAACTGAGGTTGCGCAGTTTTGTTTGATTGATACACTGTGTAATCTCTTGTATTACTCGACCTCCGGTCCATTTAGTAATTAGTTTGTTTCTCCTTACTCATTATGATGATGCCAGAGCCTCGGACTAGGGTGCAACGGACGCGTAAATCAGGAAACAAAATCGTATCCAAATAATTTTTAGCTAACTTCCAATTATAAAATTATTTAAGTTCAGAGTTATTTAATAATAATGTAACAGTAGCTATATCCGCTAGACAATCTGAAAGGGTTCCTTGAATCCCACGGGATAGACGCCCCGTAGAGATAAACCAAAATTCCTAATAATGTGCCCACATGGCGTTTCCCTTTCATTTCAATTAGTCAATTGTCAAAATCACAACTGGTTAATGTAATGAAACGTTAACATCAAGATCGTGAAAATTCGCATCGATTAATGTAAGTTTTTTTATTTTATTAAAATACTGATGTCAATATTATATGTCATGGCCTCGCTGGTCGATCGCACTTGTAGGCCACAACCATCGTTTTTACAATGTCATGTGTCGGCTTTCGCAATACATTACAATACAATGATAAAACAAAAATTACCATCCAACCGCGTCCGTCATTGAGGATTTGCAAATTGTTAGTCATATTTTTCCAGCGAAACTTTTTCCGGGATTTGAATCATGCAACAAACGCTACGGCTCGCTGTAACCGGTTCGGAAACTTGTTATTTCGAACATCCTTAGATATAGTTATAGTGTATTTAGGCAACACAGGATACATAGTTTCAGTCCTAACAAAGGCCTATACAGGTATTGTCAAGGCGCTGAATAGGCACTTCCCTCGTGAGAACTTGGCAAGGTTAAGTGTGGCAACGTTATCGTTGCTAAACGCCGTGTATTTACAACATCGCCTCTTGCCGACACTACAGCCACTGGCCACATTTGTATTACATTACGCCAAATATGAATTACGATATCGCTTATTAGTCAACCTATAAATAGTAAAATTATTAACATTTTACAAACAAATCTTAGTAAAAATCTACATACAGATGTTATATATTCGAGTCATGAACGTCATTATGTGGATGCCGCGACAAAAATAAGCTTGACCTTCTCATTGACATTGTGAAATAGACGAACTGATAACGCGCCGATCACCGAATGTCACTGCGAGGCTAGCGGGGGCCCCCTCTTTCGGCTCCCCCCACTATACAATTCCATTAAGACGTAATAGACTACACTGTTACAAGTTCATTGCTGGTTCGACTTCGCTTATCACACAGCTCACTTAACAAAAACAGTAAACGAATCCAAAGAACACAACCGCTTATAAATAAATCCCACACCAGTTTTATATCGTATCAAATAATAAAGTAAGAACTTATTTCAAGTCGTTGCCAAAGATTTTTTGCATCATATCATATCGTAATAAATATTGTAACTTGAATCAAAACGGCCCGTTAAAATAACGAACCAATCGTTTTGTTCAATCTTATTTCTGCCATGTGGATAGGTAAATATTTTGCAATGCCTTGTATTAAATAAATATTGATAGCAGTAACTAGGTTAGCTGCCGTAAAAAGCGTTTGGAACTGAATATTATCTAGTGTTGCGATTTCTTATCGTTTTTTGGCAAATACTTACAAGAAATAGGTCAGTCTTCGTGGTTTTTTCCAAGGGCCGCGTATAGAATAATATTTGCGCCAATATGTCTGCGATATACTCTAAACAAATTTAACTGTTTCTATTAATACAATATGACTAAAAAGAAATGCTTCAACGCACGCGATGTGATTCATCACTTATGAGTCGGAGTATCAGATTTGGTATTTGCGTTCACAAGTCGTTGACATTTCGAGTAAGTAAGTTCCGAAATAAATGATCAGAAATAAATACGAGACTACTAGAAATAGATTAAAAAACTTTTTTAGAAACAATATTACCTTCATTGTAAGTCTGCTTATGAAATATAAAAGTATTCAAAGTTGCCAGACAAGAAATTCGTTTGAATCCGCCTTTGTCTTTTATTACGAAGGGTCAACCTATTCAGTTATCTCGTTATTCACATTAGATTTAGTCTTTTCAATAGTTCCCTTGAAATAGGATCGAGTCGTTTGATATTGAAGGTTTAAAGGTCAAAATATAAGATTCCTATTATATTCATTAACAATGAAAAACGTGCTTACCTAAACAAAACTAGATTCGTATGGCACAGGCTATTTTAGGAGCGAACTAGTCTGACAAGTTTAATATTGGTTTTATTCGAAATTTTATGTCCATAAACCTAACGTTCAGAGCTTGCAATTACAATTCTCAATGATTGTAATCTCTGATATTGTTTGCAGGTAGTATCAAGAGATTGCAGTAGTCTCCTCCAAGCGCACTACCGTTTGGATGGGCATCCTCACGTGAATCCTATCCACGAGGTGTTGGTTGGTGATAAAAGGGTGTACCTCATCTTCCCTCGCTCGCACTCAGATCTCCACTCGTATGTCAGAGCGAGAAAACGTCTCCGGGAACACGAAGCCAGGAGGCTGTTCAGACAAATGGCTGAAACTGTCGCAGCTTGCCACGAACAAGGCATTGTCTTACGAGACCTCAAGCTGAGGAAATTCGTCTTCGCTGATCCCCAAAGGTAAGAATATTTATGTTTCTCGTTCATTTAATTCCTTGGTGGATCAATAATGCTTCAATAAAACGCTGATGATTTCCTAACTGTGTATGTTTTCGCAAGGATATTGATTTAATGTAAAGAAATCTTGCTTAGTATAAATTACGAATGGTTGAAATACGACATTACCGTAGTACACCAGTCGTTTGGACCGCCGTGTGCTAAATTTTGCCAATGAAATAGCTGACGCAATGTTCTCTTATAGACGATATCTCCAATGTACCTTGTGTAATTTTGCGTTGACAAAATTAGCTATTTTAGATTTAAATTATTATTATGAAGTACATTTTAACAGCTGTTGGTATAGAAAGGCAGATAGGCGACCCAAATCGATCAATTGCTTTCGGTTTTTTGTCACTCCGCCCACTCAGGGTCGTTCGTGAGAACTTTTTTTTTTTATTGAAAACACAAAACCGTCGGAAACGGAAACGTAGTATGTATCAAGTAGCTCGTCGTTTCCTTTTCATTCGATAGCGCCTTGTTAGAAAACGATAAACTACTATCAGTAATTTATTACAAAAAAATTACGTTAAGACAACGACGGTCGACATCAGGTCGACGTCAAAGTGGAAACGTGCAATACAAATTATAAATAAAAAACTTAAAATAAAACTACGTAATACTATGCAAAACATTGTGATATCGGCACGAAGATGCTACAAGTTAAAACGTCTTAATTACATACAGCCGGTAGGAACCGGTAAATTTTAAACTTTTTAAAACATTATCTGGCCTCCATTGTTGCGAATATCTCCGGCAATGCTAGCGGCTCAAGGCGAGCCGTGTCATTGCTGCGTATAATACAATCGGGTCAAGGGTGATGGCGCGGCGCCCGCGCACCTCTCGAGTTCCACCGACCCCATACGGGTACCTGATTCCCTTTGGATCACTTGATAGTTGATAGCTGGTGGCTCCCTAATATTACAATAAAAAGTGTTTATGCACCCTACATCAACATCACATTCCTTTAATGTACTGATTAAATTCTTTTATCCACCTGTCTCCTATAGTCTACTATATTAATATTTTTTTCTATATATTTTATTTAGATAGGCTGTTTAATCAAAATATCTTATAAACATTCCTTTTGTGTTGTCACAACGAAGGCTTAAAATCTCTTCGGTTGGATAGTTTTTTGTCGTATAAAAAATATTTCGTTATCCCGAGATCAGTTCAATAACCAGCGCCTAACGTAAAGTATTTTCAACTCTCCTTGCCATCCCGACCGAGACAATTTTCGTTACGCCTCCACAAAAGTCCGACTCTCAAATAACGGTTCCTTTGACCTGAGTCCATTTATTTCGTCCCGAATGACATTCGTCAAATAAATATGTATATGTAGAAAGTTTTAACATGTTTGTGTATTCAAATACTCAGTCACTAGTCCTGTCTTTCAATGACCGTTATCTTATCATATTTACTCAACAGTACTAACTTGGTCGCTTTGAGTGGACGAACGAGAAAAAAAGCAAAATTTAATACTCTCCTGTAGACTGCTATCAAAGCGATCTTCGTCGAAAGCGACGTTTTGCGTTGCGGAACGATAACTCGTGGCTCAAATGTAAAAACTTTTGCTCCTTTTAGGTATTAGCAAAGAAGATAGTAAGTAGTACGCTAGACTTGCAAAAATATGTAAATCTTAAACTGAACGTACCAAGCTTATAACATATCAAAGAGCATAATTACGAACTAACAGGTCTGTATAAAAATAAATAGGTGAAGAGCTACATTAGTTTTGTTTTTGCAAGGAACCGGACCAAATATTTATAGAACGCTACTGACACGTCCAGTATTGGCATGTGTCATTTAGGAAAGGAAATGCTACTTTTTGTTTTAACCATATTAACGGACCGCTCCATCTCAGGTAGCCAGCTGGAAGGATGTTGACCCAAAACCATCTCCCGTTATCAGGCATCTAACTTTCCCAGCAACTAGTCATCGGGACGGTCAGATATGATTTGCATACGGCAGCTGACCTTGCGCAACCCTAATATATTCTAATGATCGCTCATACGTCGCGGTCAAGATTATTCTTTTGCGTTCATCGTGAGAATAGTAACAATTCGGATTGTGGAAGGTGCAATCGAAGCAAGTGACCCGCCCTTCGACCTCCGTTCTCACGTCCCGTACAAAGGCACCCCTGATTATAAATTCGTATCATCCGGTAGACTCCATGCAGCTATATCGCACGGTTCAAAACCATCTCAAAGGTAAATAAGAACATTAATATTGATTTCGCGTCTCTCCTTACGCTTTGAAGTGGATTTTCTCTACACTCCCTAGTTTTGCTCCTCCTTTGAGACTAGTCGAATTAATATTCTTTGCCAATACGTTCAGACTCATAAGATACTTTGACATTAAAATCAGGGTTGTTTATAAAATGCATGTTATTTTTTAGTTTTAAATTTGTAAAAACTGTACGAATACATTTAGAAAAATAAATATATTATCAAACGATATAATTTTTCATATAGGAATAATGGAGAATATTTGCACCTGCCAAGTAATGTAGATAGTGACGATAGTTCTTTGATCCGGGAAAGATAAAAAGAATCCTTATATTATATAATGTACCTCCTATCTAGCTTAACAAATGAAATTATGAATAGTGTCTAAATCTTTTATTTCCATGCATCATCCATTTTGTAGCAAAGCCGGATGTTTCCTTGTAAATACTTTTGTATTTTTTTTATAAAGATCTCAACAAAACAAATAGGATGCTACATCCGGAAACGCATTTTTCGTTATAAAGATACATTTTGCTATGCTTTCTTTGAATGCAAAACTGGGTTAGCTTTATTTAATTGAATTTGCCGAACAGGTTTTGTCATAAAATAAAATTAGATACGCGTTGCAAGGCAGACGATTCGGAGCCAGTGATTCTTTGCTCAAAGTCAGGACTTTTGTAAACAATTTCAGGTATAAAATAATGTCGTATTGTTAGGGCTCATCCCGCCCCCGCCAAAAAACGTTCCAGGTAACAAAACAAAAGCCGGTTTTTGCGTAACACGGTGCTTAGAAGCCGGATCGGATGATCACATCCATCGCGAACAATTACTAGCTCAAGATACGTATTTAATTACGCAACTTGATACATCATTAATAGTATAAAAAACTTTTTTTTTTAATGAGATCTAAGACTTTCGCGAGTCTTATTCATTTAAATGAAACTAAGTATTCGGATATACTACGCGTGCTTTATTTTTGTAAAAAACTACATACTCCCGACGTTTCCGTTACTTTTCAGCAACCGTGATCACTCGGATATACCGAATGGCATATCTGAATAGTATTAGTTTCATTTAAATGATATATTTTTTGCTCGTACCTTGTATTGGTAATCAATTGTAAAGATTTCTGTATGTCTTGGTTATCGCAAATTTGTTTTGGCGTGTCGGCGACGTTAGTGCTGCGTTATATTTACGGCTTCGTTGGATCTGGCAGTCTCTAGCGGATGTGCCAAATCGGTTCGCGAAGAGCCGGCAGACGCCGTCGCGACGCATACCAGCCCGGCCACTCAATGTATGTCTTATTTTATTGGAAACCGTGTTTTTGTTATTTATACATTAATTCAACAGTCTGAAAGACGCCTACTAGTAAATGTGTTGTCATGTTTACACCGATACAGTTTCCAAAACATTTTGAAAGCAAATTGCCAAAGTCTTGTGGTGTAAGACACTGTTAAGTTGCAACTTAATATTTGCATAATGGCGAGCTCTGCGCCCTACTGCGTAAGTCTTACAGTATTACGACTGTAAAGCTCGACTAAAGTTATAAAACATTACGTAGAGTTGTTTTAGGTATATATCTTTGACAAATGGAATAAAACTGTGTACAGCGTAATTGTTTTTTGGCAGCAGACATTACGACTATAGCGTTGACTGATTATTGGTCATGTTTTTAAATCATTACACCGTTCCCACTCATATACGATATGAATCAGGCCGGAATTCTGACGACTGTGTTATTCGTTTTGAGGCGTTTGCTAGCGGCCTCGGTCGACTTGCGGCTGGTGAGGTCGTGCGCAACTGTGCCAATGTCGCTACCGGCTACCCCACGCCGCCCATCGCTCGTGCGGAACCAACTATTAAACACATTCGCTAAACAATACGTCAAATTTAATTATAAAACAGCATTCACGGTTTATTCAACGTACCGACATTTATCCTCGTGTATATAAATGTGTTGAATGTGAATGTGTGTTCGTCATCACTATAAATAAAGTGTTCGCACCTTTTTTGGTGATACGAAAACACCGGACGCAGCCACCGGACGTAGTTGTAGTGCATTGATCTCGAGCAAGCATCACCTCTACTTATTACTCAAATCACAATGCGAGCGTCGTTCTGGGAAATGAATTGCCGGACATCGTTGTCGTACATACGAAAGTGCATTTTTTTATTTGTGTTACCGGAACTTTTTATTTTCTCATCGCCAAATAAACTGCTCTAATTGCGTTGACAATACATTTTCCATTGAAAATAGTTTCTAAGAATACATTTAATTAACTGTACATTTCATAGAAGTTCTAAATCTGGTTTCCCAATTTTCACTGGAACACCATTAGATAGTTATCTAGACATCTTCTAACGGATCAAGTTTAATTTCAAATGTACTACAATAAGATTAAAAAATGTTTATGTAAATTATTTATTTACCAGAACATGAAATACATATTAATAGATCTCAAACAATTTAATCATTATAACAAATCATTAAGCTATTAAACCGATCGGGTTGCGTAAAACAAAGGTCTATGAAAACTTGTGCAAGCTGCGTTCGGCCCGCACAGCTAACATATGTGCGGATTTGCGTAACCTCGCACTTATCCAGCGACACACGCTCTTGTGACACGATCCGCTTAACATCTCAGAATAATTCATATTAAATAATCTACCGGTACGTTGCCTATTAATTGTCACATTAACTCAAAGATAGTCTTACAAACTGTATACAGTTACACGATTCTTAATTTAACTTGCACCAGCCTAATTTGCATAGTAATCATAATCGTGAAACTTTGGTAACAAACGGTGTCCATTTCATGATGTGACTCATCGTCTTCGTGACTCGCACTGCACCCGCTTGAACGAACATAACCTTTGGAATGAGGTCCTCGACAGCGCTGGATATATCACCTAAAAAATGACAAACATGCGATATCCCTAGGATATCTTTGTATTCGTTCGATTGAAGTGCACGTGCCAACGATTAAAAGGGTCGGTGGCTTGCCCTTCTGAAGTATCGTCTCGCAAGGGCGGTCAATGTGAACGGACGGTGTATAAAGTTTGAAATCTCAGTCTGCCAAGACACGCGTCTGCTGTTTCTAGACGATTATTATTTAACACCGTTCCACATCGTTCCATACCAATCGTTGATACCCTAGCAACAAGGAGCTTAGCTTCATGAAGCCTTATTTGTTATTACATTTTTTTTGTTTCGTTGTGAGGAAAGCTCGCTCGCCTCGGCTACATATCCGCGTCGAGAGGTGACTGACCGCTAGAACTCCTCTAGCGTAACCAAAGCTTAATTTTCGGAATCGTGTCTTCTGAATCTGTCCAATGAGATTTTTATATAAATTAATCCAAACTCATCATCCGAAACACGTCCAAAATCATCCGAGACGAGTGTCGACAGAAATAAACTTGTTACGTTGCCAGAATATTTTCATATATAAATAAATATTACCATAACAAAAACATTTCTCGACTTTAATCAATTTAACCATGATTAAGAATGACATCGATCTGTAAGTAAAAGTGCCATCAGAATATAGCTGATGTGTGAAATGGGAAACATAAAACTTCGCCCAAACTAACAATAAATCGGCTATGGGAGGATTTGATGAGTGCCGCGTCAGGGTCGTGCGTCACGGTATTTGGTGACGTCATTAAGAGGGACTGTATAAAAAGGGCGATCACAGAGGGTTCGAGATGAATCATAGATGCCACAACAGGTCACTACCCTCAGCTATTTTTATTCCCCTTTTACTTTATTCTTAAATATCTTTCCACCCTCCAAAACCCCAACAATAAATATAGAAGTTCACGTTATAGTTATATTTTATATATAGAAATAGACTCGAGTGTTTAGGTTTTATATATAACTACATAAATAGTTGTGTTTATTAATACGAAGTCTTACAAATAAAGAGTATTCTAATTAGGTACGTAAGTGTCTCCGCAGACGCTGCACAGATAATAAAAACAAAACCTGAATGTAAATACAGAGAACAAAAACTACTATACTCGTGTAGCAGCTTGAATATAAAAACACTCTTAAGATGTATGCAGATTTACGGCACAAAAACAAAAATCTTAGAAATTACGCTGCATAACGTTTTAAGTTTGTTTTTCAAAGAAAACAAATAAATTTAATGATTATATATTCAAATTTATAATTATTTAAAGCATTTTCTCCCATTTATTGACTATAGTAACGATTTCCTACCAACTATACAGATTAACGAATTTATATCGTATTTTATATCATAGAAGCTATAGGTTAAAAATAAATTCTAAAACGAGAACAATACAACCTTTGAGTTCCAATTTCAGAAGCGTTGGTAAATTTGGTCGTTTTATTTTCACTCCTGTAAATAATATCTGTGTTACCACCTACACGAAACGGCGTGAGTCTTGATAAAACTTTGCATCTGGAGGCGGTAGCCAAATATAATAACGTTTGAAAAACCTGCCTTGAAATACTTCAGCAAAACGTTACGCCCGCGCAATATAAAAACGTAAAGAATATGAAATATTCAACTATTTAAGTAATAATGAACATACGAAACCAAAACAACGAAATATCTAAAAGGAGCTAAATGAAATAGAAGGCAGGCAATTTCCCCATATGTCGAGCGTTTACCTCGAGTCTGGCGTCGAGAGAAAAAAAAAACGCAACCGGTCTGCGAGTGGCCAGAATTGCGATTAACCCTTCAAACCCGATGCGTCGCCACTAAAAATACTTGACGTTTGCACATTAAGTTCACTTTTTAGATACAAACAAACATATTACAACTATATATAAAATAAATATCCACTTATTGATCTAGATGTAGACAAAGAAACCAGTCGAGTACCTATGTATAAGCACGTATGGCGCCTTGCTTCGTTATTGATAATGTTTAAGGCATTAATCATTGGATACATGTTATGTTGCACGTCGCCTTCAACAATACCCTATTTAATTCACAGTTATTACAAATCAAGTCACGGACGTCTGCCCTATAAAGAGCTTCCCGTTTCGATACACAAATGACTTTGGAACGGACCTTGATATTTAGTTTACTTGGTGGAGTAAAAATATAAGACCTTCTACATAGGAAATATATCGCTCGTGTTACATCATTCATGTACATAAATCTATTTGGCTTACGATACGCTTGCCCTAATCCATAGATATAATTAAATGTCAAAGTTATTTCCTTGAGTTTTTCCCCAGTAATACAATGAATGATAAATAAACGACTTTAGAGAATCCGGGTTACTGGAAATTACCTTTGATAAACGACGCCAAATTAGAAGTGATGTCATTCCAAATAATTACTTGTTTAGACACTCATTAGCACTCTTAAATTAACATATTTTTCTAACTGGTCCATTAACATAGAACTTAAATGTAATAAATAAAATACTTTGTTTGAAACATATTTTTTAAGGACATTTTTGAACGAAGCCACTGTCCTTTTGATTGTCTCTCGGCGTCCTAATATCTGACGTAACTCAGTTCACGGCCGCTAGCAGGAAATGACGCTCAACATCCAAAGTTGCCAAAACAATTCACGTGATCTTGAATGTTCTTGTATTTGTTTACATCGTTTTTTTTTTTATTTATCGCAACACCGTCGTTTACGTAAACTATTTGCGTCTCATGACATTATTGCCTTAGCTGTAAGGTTTACGAGCGGCCGAAAAAAGTTTTAATGTTATAAATTTCGACAGCTGTTATTATACAGTAGACGCTATTACTAAAAGTTGGCTTCTGTGATTGCGACCAGCTACCAAGTTCTAGACCGGTTTGCAGCCGGTCTAGCATTTTCATGGTCTGGCAATATTTTCATGTGTCAAACTTCTAGTGCACTCCAATTTAGGCTTTATTTTGTGAACATAAAGCTCCATTTTCTCTGTTGTCTTTATGTGTATAAACAGATTTATAGCTATTAATTCCTTGTACATAAACTACAATCTCGTCACACTAATAACTTCCCATATGACTACGCATTCCCTTGTAATTTCCAACGTAATGGAGTTTCCTAGTAATTTACTCAATGTTTATTCATCGTATAATGCGTAAAAAAATCTCATGGTTAAATTTTATTAAAAAAAAAATTATAAATTTGGTAACGATTTTAAACAATAAGTCTTAACGCGGACAATGAGTCAGATACGAAGCTCGTTAAACCAAGACTATATTCGAATGTGCTGCAGCGAGTATCCGAACAAAAAACCGCGAACGACCGCGAGGAACGCTCACAATGACATTGAAATGCGCGTTGCGAAACTGTATTCTTTTCGTGGTTTCGGCCTCGGATTGAAGAATACTTATTTTAAATATGAGAACGCATACGACCTTTGTTCGCGGTCGCTTGCGTAACCGACCGCGACAATATCTTTCTAACATGCACTTCCATTACTAAATTGACACTACGTTAAATGTACTCGCATTTTATCACAATCATTAAGATTGACCTTCGACAGAAAACAAAGACACAACAAATTGGTATATTAAATAACCGTAACGAATTTACGCATGTTGGAAAAATTAAAATAATTTAGGTTTTTCCGATTGTAAGAGTCGTTGACAACAACAAACTAATTATATTCTCATATGCGTCATTAGCAAAACAATACAAAGTACATTCCACTTTTATTCCTCTGTTGCTATATTTGAACAGTATTCCGATTTTGCGCAGTTCTCTCAATAACATTTAATTCGTGACGCTGATGTAATCACATAAAAATGGCGTAGGTATTGTTGGATTCGTTCGATTTGTATTTAGGTAAAACATTCCGAACAGTCCCGTATGAAATCCTTTACAATGGTTACGTCGGGCGAGGGTGGCTTAATATGAAATAAAACCTACGCAGTACGCTTGTTTGACGTCAACACAGCCATTACGGATTCGGTTATTCCACAAGGAGCTGAAGTTATTTTAAATTACCGAACAAATGAAAACAATGTTAAACAGGAAACCCGATGTGATATTGCGTTATACAGAGATTTACTGGGAATAATATTACGTAATACGCCTCGGTTGTTTCTAACATCACAAACAAAACAGTTAAATGAGACACGTGGTAGTGACGTACATACGGAAGTCGACGCGCTCCCGACCAAGGACGCCAGCGACATGACACCGGATCCGCCGTCGACACCTTATCGATTAACGTATTAATTAACACCCTACAACCATCTCAAATAAATACTATTTATTTATATATTTTTTTTTATTACAATAATACGCGAAACAAGCTGTCTTTTATCACATTATCGTAACTACCTACATACGAAAACGATATGACGGACATTTGAGACAAAGAAACCGTATACGTATCGATTTTTGTGATCAATTGTTGTAATCAAGAATAGAACTCATTTATTATTTATAATTTATTTTTGGTTGATAATATTATTCCTAATTCATTAATTAAATTGACACTCGAGCAACAATGTCATGTTAATTATCAGTGTTGTAATAAAAAATAATTAATAGAGAATTTTCATTTAATATCAAAGTATCATTAAGTAGAATAATTAATTTATATAACTTAAATTTTATTGTACATTTTATTTAAAACAATCATATAATAAATAAAGATTACGAGGGTGACATTTGTGACGTAATGAGAAATGCGCATTACTTGTTGCCATATAAAATATAGTTTCAAAATAGAATCATTCAATATATATATTTTATTTATAAAAACAACTTAATAGCGGTATAGTCAATGTATAGTAGTTAAAAATATTCTTACAACATACTAATATAATGACGTAAGCGTCTAGTATCATTTAAACTAGTGTAATGAATCGTTTCCATAGCAAGAACACATACGTAGTAATAGTTATGATCCAACGACTTATTACCTTACTAATAACTATATTTATACTTAAGTACTCCTTGATGGATTGTTATGCGCAAAAAATCTATAACCGATAAACACTAATAGATCTAATTGTATTCATATTATATAAATCAAATAAATATACGTTTTGCGATATGCATGTGCGGGTTTATCAGTGTGCGAAGCATCGCAAAGTATGACATGAAATTTGATAAGGAAAACCTCGAGGCGAATGTTTTCTTTTGATAAAAACATCTATCTAAGTGCGCAGTTATCGCATCCTGTTACCGAGAAATGTTTTGAAACAGATTTATATTTGTGGTTTTCCTGATGTATCAAAAGACTCCGGTTTTCGATTATATGTTAAAATGACATTAAAATATATAAGAATCTTGGCGCGGGCGGCCTCCGGCGAGATCGCTGGTTCAATGTCAGTTGCGCAAGCGCGACTCTTCCGCCTTCACTGTTTCGACCAGGAAACGACGTTTACGTTGCTTTACAATTCGTAACATGCAAATTTTGATATTAACTAACAAGTGACAGTCTATTATAAATTAATGTTCAGCTTTGGAGTTATATTTCCTACATAATACAATATAGATAAAAGGTATATCGGGAAGGAATTTTGAAGAAAAGTACTATTTATTTTTCAGTAATTGTTCTGTACACGATTAAATCGATGTCAGAGTCGTGACGCTATTCTGAAGTGATTCCATCCAACAAACCTGGTATGTTCTTTTCTCATGGCCCGCATTAAGTATTACGTGCTGCTAGCCGATAAACCGACTATTCGAATGAACTTGCCGTATACGTGACTCAATAACGTTTATCGTGTGTTTATCGACGCTGACGCTGACGCTGTCGGGAGCAGCGTCATGTCCATGCTACAGACGTGCTAATTCTCTATATGCACATTTTATTGAAATGCGTCTTTAAATAACATAATACGTATGTATAGATTATATAGATAAGCTTTGTTCTAGCATACGAATCAGCCCTCCGGGAGCTTATTGTTTGTATGCAATTGTATTCGCATTGCAATTATATCCGGCCCTGAAGAGACCTTGAGTCTAGGGCCTATTGATCATTGATGCAAAGTAAAAACATCAGGACCGTAACTAATAACTATAGTATTATATTTTACATTTAAGTCAACATATTATATTTTAAATTAATCATAAATATAAATTAAAAATACATAATATAGAGTAATGTATATAATTAAATAACCGATAAAGTAATCGATAATAATTTATTATATTTTATTTAAATGGTATTAATAAATCCTATGCATTGGATGTCTCAATGCGGTCATTGGTCTTAGGGCTTATCACGCATTGTACACCTAGTCAACACTAAAGGTCGCACAATCTTTCTTATCAAGAACAGATAACGTCTTAAGGTCGCCGGTTATGCCGCAACACGATTTTTAAACGCCTATTACTTATAAGAAATTGAATATTAAATATAATAATGTATATTTTTTTACATAAAAAAAATATCAAGGTGTTTCAATCATTGTTGAAACCGGTTTCGGGTTAATCTTTTAAAGTTTACCTGAGATACGACAATGAAATCGTTTTTGCAATGCCATTTGTATGAGGTAATTCATAGTTTCGGACAGATGTTTCATAAACAAATACGCTTTGTGATCTCCTACGCATGATGCATTTCGGGACTCTTTATCCGATCGATGATGCGACGAAATGTAAAGAGTCCATTGTGCAAGGAAGTCCTATTCACAGCTAACAAAAATACTATTCTTAAGATGACAATAAACTGCACATGCATGTCTACCTGTAAAACGCACGTGTTCAAAATTCACATTCCGAACACACACTATAAGAACCCATTGTTGCCTTCGCGACGACTTGTACCGACCTTGTTACCCACAAGGTGTCTTATCCTTTGGTCAAGGAGATATGAATTCGGGAGAGGCCAATTTGATGGACTATGAACGTTGAGACCTGTCTATTAACAGCGAGTTTATTAAAACGTCCTCATAAATAAATGCCGTAAATCTTCTTGGCGCTGAACTTGCAACCGTATGACAGCAGATTATTTATAGCTGTCCATTTGTGTAACAATATATAGATTCCAAATATTGAGAAAGTTTTTGGACACCTGGCCACAATTCTATCTGGGTGCATACAAGTGACATTCGATATAACTTAAGGTCAACAAAATTTCGTTAGTATCGCAGCGAATGTTTATTCAAATGTTCGTAAACCAGTCCTAAAGTTTGGCTTTCGACACATGCTGCGAGGTCAATATTTGTCATTGTTCCGATCGCTCTTTGTCACTACGTCTGTTGGGTACTTCATAACGTACCCTTAATTTTCCATTAAAATATATTTTACATCCCACACCAAAAACGCCAAGTGAAAAACCTAACTTATTCGGTATAACGCTTCGCACTCGCACGGGAAACAATTGAAAATTCTGCTCAATAAATTCGCCGGCAGGATATTACGCGATCAAAGTAAATTGCTTTTGCTGTTATTAATTTTGATAACTGGGATTCGATTCGTTTCTCTCTTTTGTAACAAAGGGAAACCATTGTATTTAATTTAATGCAGTCACAAAACAAAGCATCGACGCAAAATTTAATTATTAATCAAAAGTTACGTTTACATTTTAATCCTGTCCTGTTTTTTGTGAGCGGACATGTGCTCGTCCATCTGTCGGGTGAGATTAGTATTTTTTCTATCATTTCTTTCTCAAAACGTGTTATCATCTAAAAAAAAATTAACACGTAGCACATGGCGCGACCTATGGATCACACTACCTGCTTTTGTTACCTCAACAATTGTTCGCCAACATCTGCCGTGCTCCGCCCGCGCCTGCCAGAACTCCTGAATGTCTCCTATGTATTCAGGTAATCAATCATACATTCCATGGATGAATAAAATATAGTATGAATTCAGCTACATCGAGGCCGTAGCATCGAAGGTCTTATGTTTATATATTTATATTTTAGTTACACAAGATTACAGTTGCATCAGCCCTGAGCGTTTAATCAGCTTGGCCGATATACCACTGAGATATTTTAACACATATACATAATTACATACTGTTACATAAAATGTGACAAATGTGCGTCCTTACGTGTTGCTCTTCAATAGGAAAAACTAAATTTGACATAATAATATATTACGTAATTGTCATTGCACACACCACAACATCGTCGTTAGGTCCATTCATTACACGGGTCCGAGGTCAGATTGCTTTAACACGAACTTGTTCAAAAATTATAATAGTTATTTTAATAACACTCTTAAAGCTTTATTGAATAGAAATAATCTTGAGCAATAAAACAATTTAATTAACAATGGTCGCTCCCATATTTATCAATATAAAGTGGAGTGCTCTAACGGTGACAATGTTTTGTAAATAAAACAAAGGACTTGAATCGTTGAAGTTTTTACGTTGGAAACAATTAATTGAGTGGTCCGGACGCTGCGATGCTAGTTGTGAAACAATCGGTTCTGCTGTTGCCAAACGGCTGTGTGCTACCGCTTTTGTAATACATCTGGATCGTTTTGAAACTTATTAACCTGTTTGTTTTGGGTCCGATTTTGGGTACTCGTTACTTTCAAAGCATATCAAAGGACCATTGTTTCAGTCAATGTTAGGACAAAAGCTATCGAGTTACATTTGTTTTGCTCGATGTTAATTAGACAAAGGACGTCTTCGCTTTTGTCATGCATTCGTTATTGTCGTCGACAGGTGAATGAGATGGGACATTCGAAAATGACCATCCAGTGACAAACCGGTATCCGTTAAACGTACTTAAATTTAGTAGACATCTTGTCGCCAACATTAAAACTATTGTTGATGAATGTCGAATTGCAAAAGTCGCTGAACAAATACATTGGAATCGGCGTGGAGTTCAGTAACGCGTTTTGGAGCGGAGTTTTGCCGCAACAAATCCTTGATGAAACCTTAACCTACTTGGATTATTACATACAGACACCGGACGCCACGAGCGCTGCAACTGTTTATATATTTTTTGTGTATGTTTTGTCATTTTATATTAACTTTACGAATTAAATATCAAAAATCAATACATAATAGGCAACCAGTTAGTACTTGTAAAGAATAAATACTCTGTAAATGAACAGGTGTAAATGCAGCTGCATATAGGACCTTGGTTTCGATAAAAATATAACAGATACACAGCCGACTATATAAATTTCAACACGTATAACGTGTACATAATGAGAACATTCAGAAACAATGATATCACCGGTTATGAAAGATGGCGATGACGCTTTATTTATTAAATATTTTCTTGATTGACGTAAACTGAGCGAGCTCGTGCCAAAGACGTTTTTTACCGTGGCCTAGTGAACCAATATGCCAATGTCAAAGCTGTCATAACCGGGCTTTGTTGCAGTCGAACGTTTAATGAGCGATGAGAGAAAAAATCGTTCGTGTGTCACTTTCAATAAGGCACATACGTCATTTGTACTTTATTAACGCTGTTTATCTAGAGTTTAATATATATGATCGAAATTTTAATGTCTGTGTAATGTGTGATGTAGCTGCAGTAGGTCAAGTACACCGCTGTTCGCCATTCATTGTCAACGCGCTGCCCGCGCTGGCACGAGCTGAACTTGACACATCCACTTCTAAACACGTTTTCGCCCATTTCTAAGGCCATCCGACTCAATATACAATAAATCACACATATTTTCCAAACCGTCTGTTACATCAGCCTTGTAAGTGCCGGTAACATGTGTGACCACACACATTACCTAACCGCAGTTGCAGTCTTCGAATCGATGTAATGAAAGCAATGTACCTTAGGCTGGATATAATCGATTTAAAAGTAATTTTCTCCAAGGAATGCGCGCATTATATCACACGAGAGCGTGCAAAACATAGGTTCTATCGAAGCGCGGGGTCGACGGCCGCGACTCGCTAGATTCTTTGCCAACTCGTATGATATACGACTAATGGTTGAGTACATTCATCGCGTTGGAAAACCTACTTTAGTTCCGCACTTTCTTTATTGCATCACCTAAATGTGCCGTTTTCGCCGCGCTCTCTTCCGCCGCAGCTTGTGTAAGACGTACGCATTAAAACTAGGTTCCCAGTTCCAATTTCTAAATCGAATTCTTAGCCTCACCACCGAGCCGCCTACGTAACACGGCTGTCTCTGATTCCCCGCTTTCTTCGTTGCATCACGCTCTTTGTTTCTCTCCCCCCGACTGTGACAGGTGAGGTTTTGCAAGTTCACTGGCCTTTCCCCGCCGCATCCGCGAACAGAATGCCGGCCGCCGCGTTATAATGAATCTCGGATCGATTTATTTGTCTTAGAACATCGGTTTCCGCACTTTCCAACTTACGTCATTGTGTGTTAAAATGTATGTAATCGCGAGGTGAACGACCGAGTTTAAAGACCGCTCCTTGCGTTGTCGTATCGAAGGCGATCTTTGCTTCGGTATTCGTAGATCGTTGATCCTTCATGATCTCATCTCATGTCATAGACAAAAAAAGAAATACTGGTTAATAGATATTAACGAACTGTAAATATTAGTTGGTATATGTCGTGAAACTTACCATCGGTACACTTTTCTGTACGGTAAACGTGAAAGTACCGCTGTGTTCCACTTGCAACACGGCTCGTGATATAAGCCTTATCAGAATGTAATCCATAATCATCATCGGCATTGTTCAGAATCCCACTATTTATTTATCGTGAGGCAATTACATTCAATTCACGTCCACGTTTCACACAATCGTACGGTGTTTGAAATTCTTCAACGAAAGGCCTATGAACTTTCTTGTTTTGAACGGGAGATGCTCAATAGTCGCCTGACATGTTTACTATACTATAAGCTCGTAGTGGCGGTGAACTAATTAATTATTTTTTTGCATGCGAATGAAATACAACGTCGCCTTATTTGGATCGACTTTTATCCTTTGATTCAACTTAGGGTCCACACGAAATTTAATTTTATAAAATTGGCGATGGTATTCGCATATTCAATGTATGAGGTATTGCAAATGGAATAAAATGGTTTCAAGACCGTTGACTTCCTCGTTTCAGTTAACGGAACAAACCGGTCTTTTAATACGAAGTATTTTGTTTTGATTCGCGATATTTCTTTATTTACAAACGCTCCACAATAACACATACTACCAGGTTTTACAATTTCCTCGTACATGTTTTACCGCTCTTTATTGTTGTAGTAAAGGGTTAATAGGTTGGAATAGAAATAGCTTACTGACTGCGATAAATTAATCTCCCTGGTGTGTTAAATACATCGAGGCTTTAGATCTGAACCCTTTACACAGCTCAACTGATAATACGCAATGAATGCTAAACGTTGTTTATAATTGTTGTAATGTTAGCGTATGTAAACTTTCTGCGTGACTTATCGGCTCAGCGTATCGACTTGTGCCGACGTCATTGGGGTCGTAAGAACTTGTTTCCCGTTTTTAATAAACCATTGTCCCGTTCGATAACAATCTTACCACTTGAATCTCAATACTAGCTGTTTCCTACTAACCTACCTTTAAGGCGAGTCTTTTATTACAAATTGAACGTAGAAGTTTTTATATTAATATATAAAGGGCAGAAAGTTTCTTGCGACCATCGCTCTACGTGTGTACTCGTTTTACAAAACTATTAAAATATGCGCTATCGCAAACAGTATCGAAACTAGTCCTAGTCCATACAAGTAGGGGTCTATAAATAATTTAATTTATACTATCCTGTACATCTTCAACATATCATCGTGGTATTTTTTATATTTATATCCTTATAGAAAGTAAGAACATAAAGTTATAAATTTAAATTGTTGGTCATTTATTTTATAATTAATACTAATTTTTCATATTCGTCTAATTTAATCATGTGTACAAAATTTTGTAACATAACCAAATATAAGCACCTCAGTTGCTTACAAAATATTTGCTTATCGTATCGCATACAAATAAATATCTGGTGAAATGTTCGGTGATAAGATACCAGTGAAATTCTTAATTTTAAAATAATACAAAAAAATTAATAGAAATATTTACACAGACGCATTTAAGCAACATTAGAAATAGTTATATCGAAACTTTGAAAATAGTAATTTTATTTTCCATACATGCATGTGTGTGAAATGTATTTTCGAAATAGTCTGATGTTACGCTGTAATGAACATGTAACAACGAGATTAAACCTATTTGTCGTCCCACGTCGCAACCACGAGGCAAATGTATTTCGAAACGAAATCGCAATCGCTTATTTTACGTTTTCGAAACGTCTGCGTCACCAGTTTGAAAAATTTAACTGAACAAACTGAAAATTTAATCACCGAGAAAACATTGGATATGGAGTTATTTATACGGTTACATTATATTAACACCAGAAATTGAGTATTTATAATTTTAGGGCGTGCCGAAACGAGGCTGGGACAACGCACGATTGTTTCGCCAACATTTTGAAATAGAGCGCAAGGAGCAAGATTTAACACGGCTCGAAGCATACGTTTTGCAAATCTACAGTTACAAAATACGCGAGGCTTACTCAAAGGCTCCGTGACACGCTGTGCCTTGGCTTGTACTTCGCATATTAATCATATACCTACAGCCAAATGTTCGGCTCATAATTTATTTTAATTTTAAATTTACTGTAGTAGTAATCTTCTATGAGACCGCTTCTTCATATCTCGACGATAATAGTCGCTAATATTTTCGAGAACGTGACATTGGTGACGTTTGCTCGCATATTTCTAGTTTCCGATTTTTAATAATAGGACGGAAGCGACTGCGGGGCGGAACAATGTCCATTCCGGCTGCACTCCGGCCTCGACGGAAACAGAGCAGGCGCCTGCGGATGTGGATTTACTCTTTTATTTATCGGTCGATCTAGACCGCATCTGTCGCGATACAGCTGCCCTTTATGGTATTCTAGTTGCGACCTCCGCTAACGTCAAAGTCGCCAGGTGTCACTCTCGCAGCCCAAACTCTGTGATAAGTGTTTATCAAGTCACGTGTCTCCGAGAAAGTTATCTTAATTACTTGTTATTATCACACGGGTATAATAAGTTTTTACACACATTCCGTCATAATGCGTGCGCTTACTCATCCGATATGTGGGAGTATGAGTTTTTTACACGCTAGTTTTGTAACATCCAGAAAAGTTGTACTGAACGTAACAGTGTTATGAAAGCCGGTACTTAAACTAGTGCATCTACACCACATCGATAATTTCACATAACATATCGCACGATAGTTTATATTTTCAATCAGTTTTATTGCGTTAGATTATAATCAGATCGAACGCAACCATTTTAATTATTGAGAAACTACACAAAATGTCAAATGCGAACGCTTTGTGTCGAGTTTGGTGGTTTCGTTGCGAGCTGCGACCGCCCTACATAATGTATAGACACGCATTGTCGGTCAGAGAAAGTATTTCGAAACGGATAACAGCAGAGCGTAGTTATATCGGGAGAGAGTCAATGAACGGAAGTATTTCACGCGTGGTGACATGAAGCCGAACGTTTATCGCGGCTTGCGTAAGTCCCTTGCTCAATTCCAACTCCATTCATATTAAAGTTTGAGTAACACTCGCTGCAGCTATGACTATAGTTAGTTACGTGCTACAGAGACACCGGAACGTCGTTTTATAGTTATATCATGGTGTTTCTCAAGAGCGCTTTCTACGGCAACGCTCTTTCACCGCCCGACGCAACGCCGATTGCAAAACGCTGAGGTCGCGCTTTCTTCGTTCGCACGCCTCGGCCGGAGAAATTGTTGCGACAGCCGCCTCGTACACCGACCCCGAGCTAGAAAGTCGACCGCTCACCGGAATTAACACTCTACAACACGTAACGGTGTAATTGCAACAATTCGACAATCACGAGATATCAATGAGAGCTTGGAATCTTTTTCCGCTGCTTTCTTCGATTACGCAACGTTCGCGTAATAGAGCTTCGGGTCGACGAACTATTTCGTGAGTTTGGGTCCGAGTTTAAACGAGACGACATCTTACAATTGGCCAATTACAGTACGTATTTGCGTAACGCGGCCTGGAGTGACGAACGTTCCGCAGTCCCGTAGTTGCAACACGGGATTATTTCGGAGGCGCCTTGGATCGACGCCCGGGCTTGCAACACGCCATATCGCAACGCTTCATAATCCATTGTGAGTTGTGACATTCGTCCCGCTAGCGGACGCCATCCGCCTGCCAAATACGGCCTGTACGAGTGTACGGCACAATTCCCTGCTACTTGATCTTGTTCGGATGAATGACGCGGCGATGCCTCGATGACATTTATTGGCGTCGCATTCGATGTTTAAAACTAAAACAATTTTGCAACCGATGTTCACATTAGCGTTTTGCAAGCAGCCCAGCGCTTGGTTTCAAAACTTACGAGCTATACCTTGCGTTATCGCGGTTCCGATAAAGCATGCCGCAGCCTGTGCGGTTTTAAGACCTAAATTCTGATGCTGATATGGTACACGAATAACTTCACATGAAAAACTATGGAAGCGACATATACGTAGCTATACGTTTCGTAACATTATGAAATATTATATTGCTCTGCTGATTCACGTGCACTTTATGTATAAAGTAGTTTAGATAAAACGAGGTTCTACGTAACAATGAAATGCTAATATACAAAACTTATTAATGTGGAAACGTTATAACAGGAGTGTCTCGGTTACACAATACTTGTGCCCGTGTAATTGGGCGGTCGGGATTGTTTCCTAACTTATCCCGGCTACTAACGTCGACCGGCTGTGAGGCAACGCTGGTTGCGACATGTGTTCCTTCATTGAGGGTTACGAAAACCTATGACGAACCAGACACTCAGCGCCGGGATTCTATTCCGATATTATTATAGATACGAATGGCGGTAATATATTAATTATTCTTTCGAAATCGTTCGATGCATCGGCCGTTCTGTCTATCGTCGCTGAAAGAGTTGATTTTCGTTGCGCAACTCATCATAGCGATATAAAGTCGAGCAGGAAGTGCATGCATGTGTGCTGCATCTGTGCCGCGGCTGCCATTGTTTGTTACGAAACTGTCAGGGTTGAGTTGAGCAATGACGCCTATTGCGAAACTTGCGCCGGCGCATCCCGCTAATTGTGGGCGATGTCCCACACTATGTACTCGTCATCGTATACAGATTACGATTGCTATAAAATTAATTTATTTATGAAAGTTTCAATGATAAAATATAAAGCAATTTCAAATCGTCCAAGCCAGCTAGATAGAGACTAGAGCTAGGTCATTGTGACCAAGGCAAAGGCGAGCGCTACTACGTAAACTTTGTAACGATATATTAAATTAATGATATTATAGAATTAAAATTAGTGATATAAATATGTTTAATGATTAAATATAATACGACATGTATTTACTCATAACAATGTATAGTTGATATTGGTTTTTAAAATCATAATGGAGGCAGTAAGTCACATCCAAACGGAACACGCTTGACCTCGTGGGTCAGTGCAGTGTAGCAGCGGGTAGCGTGCAGGCGATGTATTGGAGCGTGACGGTGGCGGGGCGCGGCGTGATCTGTCCTTTCGCGGTCCCGTCCGCAACCGAGAATCCTTCGAGGCCACGCGCCGCTCGGAAATCCGGCCAACCTTCCGATCGCCTTACGACACCGTGTAACTTATTTACAAGTTGCGAAATAAGAATCGATTGCAACTGCAGACTTCGCACTTTAGCCTTGCTGTAAGGGATTTAATTAGGATCATTGCGCACTCGCCTAAAACGGACACGAGGACTCCTTCTCCGTTCACTGTCGAAAAAGGGCCTGTTGGACACAGTTTGATTTTTTCAATCATTTCTCACATAAAACCTAACAATTTAATGTCTATCACGTGTCGTCGCTTTTGTGAGGGAATGATTGAACATTATAATCATAACCCTCAAATTAGGGCGAACGTAATGCATATGGATCGTGTTTGATAAATGCTTCATGTAACACGTAATTTCTACAAGTGCGGGGAGTATTTCGCTTGATAAGCGGATTGCGACATAATTAACGAGGGTAACCTTTAGTCGGAGCGCTGCTCATATTGTCACGATCGATTCATAAATATGTATGTTAATAAATCACTATCTCCTTATCTCCTCTCAAATTATATATTGCATTATGTTAACGGTAGGCCTTCGCACAGCCGTCGTGTGAGCCTTGTCGTGTCTGTGAGTCGGCGCGCTATTTGTCAAGCAGTTGAGACCGCAGCTTGGTTTTGTAACGCGCTTTGAGCAAACCTGATATTTATTACTCGCAGCTTTCGGAATCCACGCGTAATCGTATCTTGAAAGTTTCCTAACTATCATTTCTGAAATCGTTAAATTGTTTTAAGTTACTCGGATGGATCCTTCTCACAAAAATTTGCATGAGACTCCCGCGGGCTTTCCGAGAAACGCTAACGTTGCGTGCCATCGTCCAGTGTAACCTCGGCCTCCCAAGGCACCTGCAGTAAGATTTGACCGAAGGGCAGATAAACCAAAAGGGGCACTTAAATATTTAAACAGGCTACCACTACATCAATGATGCATTAAGTTTTTCAACATCACATGCATATCCTCTGGTATGGTTTCTTTATGTTAATCACAGACGGAGCCTTATTCGTTCAACTGAGTAAACATAAGTCGATAAACGATCCCTCGGGAACGAATCGCTCGGTACACACTGCTCTATTCACGTCTACTGTACATAATCATACAGAACGGTGTACTGTTTCAAACTGTGCATTTAATGCATTTCGAAACGATGCGGCCGCTGTGAAATACGAGGTCGCGATGCGCCCAAAGCCCGTGATGTGATGAAACAAAAACCTATTGCGTCATCGAACTGCTTTATGGTTCGCCATGTAATTATTTATTTACCTATACCTGCCCAAAACTCCTGAATGGCACAACTATTTTGCAACGCTGCAGCGCTTTGATGTGTACTCTGCTAATTACATCGTACGCGTGAATCGTTAATGGTAAAGCACAAAGGGATCCATTACGGACGACCGCGTCACTGGATATTATAATACTACTCGGCTAACATCCGCGATAAATTTGGAACGTCAGCCGTTTCACGTTGAATACAATTGATCCACCATGATTTAAACATGAAAGGATATTACTCCAATCAAATACACAATTTTTATTTTGTTGTAATTTTTTAAACTAACGTTATATTTTGTCGTTGTAGGACGACTTTAAAACTCGAGTCGCTGGAAGATGCTGTAGTTTTAGACGACCCCAAAGAAGATTTGCTCCAAGACAAGCGAGGCTGTCCTGCGTATGTTTCGCCTGAGATTTTGAGAGCTCATCGGACTTACTCTGGACGAGCCGCAGATATGTGGTCCCTTGGAGTGATCCTGTACACCATGCTGGTTGGAAGGTGTGTATTATTAAATTTGCAAAGTGCTAATAGTCTTGCACATTAATTAAAACAGTTTGATCGGTCAGACGCAATTAAACTCGCATAAATAAAACGTAGGGCAGTAGGGTGGGCGTCTTCACCTGCTGAGCGTGGGACTTACCGTTTTTAGAGATCACAATGTAAGGGTCGCGACGACCGTTGACATCTAGGGATGATCACCTGTCGGCCGTTACGCGCCAACGGCCAGCAATTATATCGCCCACATATATAAATGTAGTAGGTGAAATCTTCGCCGCACCTGCCTCAGTCATGTGGCGAAGACGTTGTTCCCGCCCCGAGACAGTCCTCTCAGCGCACCTGCCGTTCGCGATGCTTTGTTTTCGACTTTTTCCTCCCTCGCACCCGTAATTTAAATTCGAAACTCGGGATTTCGCCGGAATCACCGGTTTCACCTGTCGCCGGAAGGGTTCCAACGCTTACCTGAGTTTTTGTTTCGCGCATCTGCTCTCACCAAATGACATTCGGATACCCGTCATTAGTTTTGACTTTGCTTTAAAAAAAGATATAATCTGTGACTATATCCTTGCACCGGTCATAATGAGCCCGCACCTTTTAGTTTCCTGACCATGGATATCGGGCGGAGGTTATCAATTTGCGTGTTCATCTTTCAATCGATGTTAATGATCATTTTCCTTCCAGATATCCGTTCAACGACTCGGAGCACGCGTCGCTGTTCGCTAAGATATCTCGCGGATACTTCGTCGTACCGGAATGTTTGTCGTCCCGTGGTAAATGCCTCATACGTTCCCTGTTACGTCGAGAGGCTTGTGAGCGGCTGAGTGCGGCGGATGTGTTGAGGCATCCCTGGCTGGCCCGCGATCCTCGCAACGAGCTGCCCCCGAGAGCCGCCGCCAGCCACGACCGGCTCGTGCCAGACATACAGATGGACATCTAGTTGTCTCGAGCCCTAAACAATAAGACGTTTAATTTTAATATTAACCCTATCACCGGTGCTGGCATCGGTTAAGCAATAGCGGGTTACCATTCGTTACACTAGTTAGTTTTACACTTTTAAAATTTCGAGATCTCGTTTCTATATTGATTCTGTTAATTTATTAGGTAACTGGCATTTATTATTGTAAAATGGTAACCCTGGCCGGGCGGCGCCGTCCGCGGCTGACTTGTTGTATTCTTCAGGCCTAGTTCGTTGTAAGCTTGCGGCTGCTCACTGAAATGTCGGTCCGATGACACGCTCCGTCAATATTTACAGCAAGTATCCCAAGCCAAAAAAGTTCTCTCCGCGAGATTTTAATTTAGTGTTTATAGGACGGAGGAGGCGGCGGGACCGCTTCCCCATTTATTTATGAAGTAGAAGCTATCCGCGCCACAATGGGAATCGCAGAATCTGTTATCGCCGCTGTACATTCGACGGCGTGCAAGTTTTGTGCGGCTCTCATTGTCGCTACGTGGTTTTTACGAGCTGTGGTATAAGTAGTTGTATCGTTCGTAATGACAGTTTAAGTGAGACTGATATCGAGCTCTTGTGATCCAATGAGTGTTAAGAGATCTTGTGTAAACCACCGTCAGCGACAACCCCGGACGGTTCAGTGTCGAGAGTTCCGTTGACTGCTGCGTTAATTCCCGTTAAATCCATTAATCATATCAATTTCACACCAATATATATGGTTATATTGCATTGAAGTTGTTGCTATTTAGTGTTAGTTGGTCCTAGGATGTATATTTTGTATTTATATTTAAATTGAAATAATAAATAAAATTATATCGTGTTATTGTGATCTCCACCGATGTTATTTAGCGATTACTTGATGCCATTATGTTGTCACGCAGATGTTCCACTCAGATTTCTGTCTCACGACAGTCAGATGCTTCCATCAGTTTTTTTTTTTATTATTATTATTATATTTGTTTTTTTTTTCTTTTTGGTTGTCGAAAATCGTGATTATGTATTTGAAATAAAATTAATATGTTATAAAAGTATGAAACAAAAATTATATTATACGCATCACCATGTACCGAATCGATTGTAGCTTGGTTTGTGCCATTTATTTAATTTAAAACTAATTTATTTGTTGTTGTAATGTGCGAGGACTCGTGGCTGCACTGCTTCCTATTATTTAATAATAATAAAAAAAATCATACCGTTTGGTACTTGGTGCTGTTACTGAATTGTTTTTACGTTAATCATTTTGAATCGAAAAAAAAATATCCAATGAAAAAATCTATTGTTACCGTGATATAAAATTGTTAGCTGTTCGGAAACCGGTCGAACTTTCGTATTGAAAGTGTGTTGTGGTAGTCAAGTCTTACAGATGAAAGTTTACTGTACAATAGTAGTTTACTGTAAAATATACTATTAATACTTTAATTTATATAAACTGTACATAAAGTAAGATATAATAAGTTTATCAAAAAAAGGAGGAATGATAGAGGGAATAAATAATTTAGAAAATTAATACAATGCTTTTATTACCACCCATACTTTATATGTACTGTATAAAACATTGAACAAAAATTCGGTTCAGTTTTCTAAAAATTAATTTCAATGAAACAGCAAGACAATAACGCGTTTTAATATTTACACCACAAACTTAATCGAAACTAATGCACATTATGTTGTTATTTGCTAATTATAATGTAATTGTGGTTAACTTCTAAAACTGGTTAATAACTAAACAATTTTATTCCGATTAGCGTCGACATCTCGCCTCGTGCTGTCGGCGCTAGCGACGTTTTATATCAAGCTTCGTATTTTTATTTCGAAATACCTTAGATCATACACGGTTATAAAAAATAATATGAAGGCATATTATAAAGCATTGTGTAACAAATTGAGGCCAATGAAATTAAAACAAAATCATGAAGGTCTTTATAAAATCACGTTTATTATGATCGATCGGAACGTAACAGATGGCGGTAATATTAATTATAGAATTTTATGGAAGCGCCATCTGTGGGCGGTTGAAGTGAACAGAGTTAATGTCACCTCGAGGCGAGTAAAGAAAATTAAATAGTTTATATATTAAAATACAATAATCGTCACAGAGCTGATGAAGGAACCAATGCATTATAAATACATAATTTTGTATGGACGTCGGTAGGTATATGTTCAGGAAGTCTAATTGTTAGTAAGGCGCAATGTAACACAGACACTGATCTCTTGACGTGGTGCATCTGTAGAGGGCTCACAGCGGGATGTAATAGAAGGAATATTTGTAAAGTGTCATCTACTTTATTATTCTAGCATTACACTGCACACCGGGCGACGTTTGTACAATTTGTTTGTTTATTTTCTTTGACCGACGCCCACATAACTATATAACACTCTAAGATCCAATCTAATATCTAGGTTCACCGAAAAGTGATAAAAATAATAAACATGTGATTTTTCAGCTGTCTAACATTTTCGGTGTACTAGACCTAGTTTCGTAGTTCATACATAGATGTCGTTAACATTGATTTATTAAAGATGTTTAGTACAATCTCTCAGCAAGACTTGGTCCGTGAGCGGCGGCATATACCGCCATACGTCGCTCGAGTTCAGGCCGGAAGTGACGTATAAGACCTTGAACCGGCCACGCGGCGCCATCACCCAAAGCGCAGATTGTGTGTCCTGTAATAAAGATTACTATGCACTATGACGATTTATCCTTGTATCTTTAATTATTAACTTTCTTAATTGCCGCTACGGTCTTAACGACCACCTAGATGAGGTAAAAATTTAAACATTTATGCCGTTTGATGTTTCTATAACATGTAGGTTAGAGATTTTGCATTTTCAAGCACTTCGGGAGTTATAAAAGAAATAATTTGCAGTCTCTCTGTAACTGTTTTGCTTTAGTTGTTATTAACATTACGAACCTTCAATTTGTTTAGATATTTCCCACAGCATGTCGATTTCCTTCGGCGACGCATTGCCATCGACAAATCTTGAACAAAATGTAACATTATTA
This sequence comes from Danaus plexippus, assembly GCF_018135715.1. NCBI lineage: Eukaryota > Metazoa > Arthropoda > Insecta > Lepidoptera > Nymphalidae > Danaus > Danaus plexippus. The sequence continues at coordinate 7,996,041 of NC_083537.1, read as the reverse complement.
AATATACACACAAGAGATATAACAGAAAAATCCGTTTTATATTCTTTACAATCGCTGGACCGATTTTGACGAGACTTCAGATAGGTGTGATGCAATAAAAAATAACTATTCAATGCATACAAAGTCAAAGCCGCAATATTTAAGTATAGAATTCAACCAACCTGTATATAATCTTGTTCATCCAAGAGACGCCTTCTCTACAGGGTGTGCATTGCCCGCACGATTCGTGCTTGTAGAACATGATGAGTCTAGCGATGGCTTTCACTATGTCAGTGGACTTGTCCATGACTATAATGGCAGCAGTTCCTAAGGAAGTCTGCACAGCGACCAGGCCGTCAAAGTCCATTATTGCTGTTTCGCATACACTGAGGAATATATAATTTTATATCACATACTTTATTACTCCACCGATTTACTACGTATATTTGTCACTAGATGTCGCTGTGTAAAAACACAGTGGCGTTCACAATTTTAATTTGATGTGGTAAATACATATATTATTACTTAATATATTTTAAAAATATCCTTGAAATTTAAATCACCCATCCATGTAAAATTATTTGAGTCAATGTTAAATAATGATAAATAATTAAATAGTATATTGATAGTATTTTATCAATATACAAACTCTTTGGGTATGAGTGGTGTTGATGATCCTCCTGGTATGATAGCCAATAAGTTATCCCAGCCCCCGCAGACGCCGCCGGCGTGTCTCTCGATGAGTTCTTTGAGAGGGATGCTCATTTCCTCCTCAACTGTACACGGCGTGTTCACGTGACCGGAAATGTTGAACAACTTGGTGCCGCTGTTCCTAGCTCGGCCGAATGACGCGAACCATGACCCACCGCGGCGACAGATTGTCTAGAATCAAAAAAAAAAATACTGCACAGTCTTTTTTTTACTAGAAATAATTAAAGGTTAGATTCTTTAGGAACAAAAAACCTTTTTTTCTTCGATGATAATAAAAAAACTTGTTTGATGATAATAAGTTACATTTAAGTAAGGGTTCTGATAAAAGAAAAGTATTTATGAAACTCATTTTTGAGTGCATTAACTTCAGAAATGTTGGGATGCGATCTCATTTACTTATATGATATGTTTATTTTCCAAAGTATAACATAAAATTGAGTGATAAAAAAAAACATGATCGAAGTATTTGTTTATGGTGCTTTATGAGAAAATTCTAATTGTGTTACCGGTGAAACAGCAATGGTCTCAACATTGTTGACGGTAGTAGGGCATCCAAAGAGTCCGACATCAGCTGGGAAGGGGGGCTTCAAGCGTGGCTTGCCTTGCTTGCCTTCAATGGACTCTATAAGGGCAGTCTCCTCCCCACAGATATAAGCTCCGGCGCCGCGGTGAACGAATACATCAAAGTTGTAGCCGGAGCCACATGCATTCTTACCAATCAAACCAGCTTGATAAGCCTGGAACAAACAAATACGTATTCACCATATAATTGATCATGAAAATTGCCTATTCAAGTCACATAATATTAAGACACGTCAACAGTTAAATTAATAATATAATTTATCTATAATAAATGAAGAGATATTTTTTTTTTATCAAACAATATTAAAATAAAGGTGACACAGTCCATATATCTACTTACTTCAGCAATAGCCACTTGCAAGTTGCTGGCTTCATTATAGAACTCGCCTCTTATATAAATATAAGCTGCCTGGGCGCCCATAGCAGCACCAGCTATCAGGCAACCTTCAACAAGCTTGTGGGGATCATGTCTCATGATCTCACGATCTTTACAAGTTCCCGGTTCACCCTCATCAGCGTTAACAACCAGGTATTTTGGCCTCCCGTCAGAGGGCTTGTTCATAAATGACCATTTCATTCCAGTGGGAAAACCGGCACCACCACGACCCCGCAAACCAGATGTCTTGAGTTCATCTAGAATTGGTGGAAATTGTTATTTATACATAAAAAAGTAATATTAATTATCTCAATGATTTTCGATTCTGTGCATCTAATTTTTAAACTACATATTATGACTTTAATGATATAAATTCAGATGTATCTGATATTTTTTTAAAGAGTCGTTGAAAATAGAGAGAATTATTGAACGAAAGTTAAAAGAAATGACAAGAACATGTAACATTACATACACTATGTAATAACATATAAATAAAATATATGTTGGCTAAATAATTTTGACATTTCCAAAAGTTGAAAAGAACAAGTTGTTAGTGATGTGGGCAAAAGTTGTTTTTAACCTTGAAGGCATTAAAATAAAACATTCAATAGTGTGATTGTATTTTTTTTGATCTTATAAAATTCATAATATTTCCATTATTATTATTATTATTCTGTTTATTTGTTTGCTTCAGTTGGAGAAGATAGAAGAATGTACACAATTAAACATTTTTTTTATATTTTTTGACAACACTGACCTCATAAACATCTCTATAACATTGATTTTTAAGTATTGAATTAATTAACAACTCAATTATGAAATGATATCAGTTCTAAGTACATTGATCTTAAATTTTACCATGAGAAAACTATCAACAAGGACATAAAACAAAATGATGTGTAAAAAGTCTTATGTAAAAATGATATTTCATTAATACATTCCAATAAACTAACTTCATTTAATATTTAATTGTACAACTCTGCTAGAGGTAATGATGAGATACAGCTAAACTGATTCAATCTATTACAAACACAGACAGTAATAGTTACATTGACAATGTCATTCAACTTAAGTTTAAATCTTGAAACTATCCCATATATTTATATAAAATTTGTACTTACTGACAATCCAGTCTGTTCCTTTTAATATAATCTCCTTCGTCTTATACCAATCGCCCCGCTGCAAAGCTCCTCTCAGTCGCCAGTCGTGTCTTCCATACAAATTGGTGAAAATCCTGTCGCTATCAGCCAATGGTCCAAAACTAGTCTTAGTTTGTTGAAAACGTACAGAACCATTATTGACAGCAACTAGGGGTCCGACAAATCCTGAGGATATATGTCAAAATATTATGTAAGATCTCACTGCGCATTAAAGACATAAGATAGAAATGGCTAAATTCAAGGCCATCTTGTTAAAATACAGTAAATATATAACAATTCAACTATTGAAGAATACATTACCTAATTGATTTTTGGACCCGTGGATTATTCTCGCCAGCGCACCAGCCATTTTTCCAATTTTAATGTGAACCTCAAATGTCAAAATTATGACAATTCTCCACAATAACAACACAATGTCATCATTAAAACAGACTATATTTGAGCTAAAATACAAGAAGGTACAAAAACATATAAATCAACAAAGAAAAAATACAGAACACAAAATAGCAGTTTAAAATATAAAAAGAATAATAAATACTTTAACTAAAAGAAATTGGTATTCTAATTTAAAGTATTTTAAAACTAATGAAAAATTAAAACTGCAAGAAATATAAAGCTTGGCTATGTTCTTGAATTAAATTAATTTAACACTTTCAAATTATAAAATTATTATGTAATAAAATTATACCTACAAATATTAATTATAATAAATATACGGAAAGACTACACTCCAAAAATATATGGTAAATGATATTTTTACCCTTCTAAGGTTTAGGAAACCTTATATTCTCATAAAAGAATAACATTTTTTAAGTATACTATATATGATTATTGAATTATTGACAATAATATTTCTTCTGACGTGTAAAAATCTATCAAGCCATTTTATTAGGCATTAATTTTGACCTTTATCCGTTGCTATAAATGTTTATTTTACGTGATATTATTTTTTTTGTATTAACTCCTCTAGATTTATTTTGAAAATAAAATAATAGCTCAGTACTCGATAAATACCTGAAGTAACCGCAACAGTTATTGGTCTCTTAAAATAATCTTCTTTTGAACCATTAAGAGAATATTTTATAATGGCAGCCGCAATTCCTGCTATTACTAAATTGTCTAGCAGGATCATAAGAATTCTCGGCTGTAACCCTGGGCCTATGACATTACAAGGTACTAATACTTATTTAATTGGAACAGGAAAAAAGTGAGTATAATTTATTATAACCTGATGTTTTTATTCAAGAATATTTAATAGTTAATATTTTCGTCTACTATATGAAAGGCAATTATTTTCACAGCCGCATCCTACTTGACGCGGGTGACAAAAATGTTGGAGAATATCAAAAACATTTATCAGATGTGGTTAATTCTGAACAACTGAATATAGAACACATAGTTGTGACACATTGGCATCATGATCACATTGGTGGGGTTGAAAATTTATATGGGTCTATCGCAAGTATGTTTTTGAAGACAATATTTTTAAAATTTTTCAAATTTTCAAACACATCTGTGTAATATAGAATTCATATGACAACATGAAATTTTAGAAACCCCAAAAGTTTGGAAACACAAATGCGATCCTAACGATAGACCAGATGATGATTTACCAAAGAAAATCCCACTTAATTGGTTGTCAGATGGACAAGAAATTAAGGTAGAAGGTGCAACAGTAAAGGTGCACCACACACCAGGACACACGACAGATCATGTGGTACTTATGTTAATGGAAGAGAATATACTCTTTAGTGGTGATTGCATACTCGGTGAGGGGACAGCTGTGTTTGAAGATTTATATACTTATATGAAAAGTCTACAAAAAATTCTAGACCTGAATCCTGGAACAATATATCCCGGCCATGGAAATGTTGTTGATGTAAAATATTTGATTTAATATGTTTATTCATAATAATTTTACTGTAGAATGTATCATTTATATTTTCTTGCTGTTTTAGGATCCCATAGAAAAAATTCAATATTACATTGCTCACAGAAATCAGAGAGAGGAACAAATTCTTGAAACTTTAAGGAATAATTCTGATAAACAATTAAATGAAATGGATTTGGTGCAATTGATATACACTGAGACCCCGGAACATCTTTGGGCTGCTGCTGCTTACAACGTTAACCATCATTTAACAAAACTAACTAAAGAGAATAAAATAAAAAGTATAAATAGAGATGGTGAAACAAGATGGCAGTATGTAGTTGTGCAAAGTAACTTGTAATGTCATTTTATTGGCATTATAAATGATGGCCCACTATTGTTTCTGTTGAATCATTAAATAAATTTACAGCCTTTATTAGGTATATAATTTTTTTGGGTCTTAATAAAACAGCTCTTCATTGGATAACCGAGTTTATTACACTTATATTATTATATTTAACACTTGCGGTATCCAATTCCGGGCCACTTTCAAAATATACATTTCAAAACAGCATTGGTTGCATTATATTTTGGCTTCACAGAATTTATTATACACATATAAGAAGAAATAATTCATTTGTTGTTAACTAAAAGATGGTGCCATAATTAATTTTACTAACATTTTTATTAAATACTGTATGTAGTTGTTTTGTAAGTGGTCTTATTGTAATAGTTACCTTATGATCACATTGTGTATTAAAAAATGATATTAATAGAAAAATTCGTTCGGATTTCGGTATGATTAATGAAACAAAGGCTTAATCAGAAAATGGTGTAATGTAAAGTTACATTGTAATTCAAGAATTCAGCGTATGTGGCCTTCGTTACCAGTTTCTTATAATTCCTCGCACTTAGTATCAATGTAGGATATGAAAAAGAAACGAAACGTTTCGTTTGTATACGATGCAAACTCGTACTAAACATACAAACATCATCAATAAGACATGAATGGTATAGAATATTATGGGTTCGTAATAGACTGTACTACAAGAAAAGATTGTAACTAACAGCCTTTATTCTATGTTCAAATTTATAATTATACGGCATCGTAAGAATAAAAATATATTTTTATTAAGAGCATCATTCATGTTGACAGTTAACAGTGCCGCTGTGGTCATTTTGATTGAAGAGTGATTAAAAAAAAAAAGATTATCGTTTAATGCATTCTTTATGGAGGAAAATTTTAATAGATATTTAGATTTAGTTATATATTCATATAACACAATACAAAACCTGATGATGTCGACGTGACCTGCGAATTATCTATATTCTATAATAGATAACAATATCAATGTTATTCGAGCCGTGGTCGTTTTGATTGATTTATGTCTGGTTTTCTGTAAGAGTTGTATTTAATGAAGTCCAACAGATATTCCTTTGTGACCGGATTAACGATACTCTCCATTACAGCTGTAAGAAGATACATAAATTGATGTAGTTCTCATTAAAAGTGCATACATTGGCAATTTATAAATATTTATATATAAAAAAGGCTATTTCCTGAGTTTTATGGAGGGGCTAGCTACATGCCATGAACCATTCCACAAATATAACTACCTAACCGTCATATAAACGTGTTTGGCAGCTTATGAGGTGTACCTAAACTGTTGGAACAGCTGTTCCGTTCATTTAAAGTGGCAAACACTAGTAGACATTAAAATGAATTTTCATATTTATACATAGTATTTATATGAGCAGTATATAAGGCATAATAAACAAAAATTTTGTTTTTGACAACGATGACCTTCATAAAGATTTTCGACCTACCTTTAGCTGTTGTGTAGGAGTTTGGAAACGACTTATCCGTTCGTTCCCTCATGAAGACCCAGCAGCGGTTGACTAGCTTGCATTCAATTATCTTGTTGTTTAAATGCTTGATTTTCTTATTATATGCTGTCCATCCAAAGGGGACGTTCGATCCGCCGACATATAAGTTGCCTTTCGTTTCGGAAACAAGTCTGATAAAGAACATTAATTGTCTGTTAACGAATACACTGGCACGCGTGAAACAGTCAATAGTTGACTTCTATTAGCCCAATATGCCTTAGAAAGTTAAAAGAAAGCTGCTACATACAAACATAACTAAGAATTAAGTACCATGCCAAGGAAAGTGACATCATATTAAAAAAACTGCATCTCAATCGGTCCATCCTTTTAAGAGCTACGATGCCATAGATATATACAGTATACACACAGCCATCAATATCAACATAACCTCCTTTTAACCTTCCGTTGGTAAAAAAATAATATACATAAATAATAATATATTAGTTGCAAGTATTATATGACTAAATTTATTATCTTTTAAATTATTAACCTCACAACAAAATAAGCAACTATATTGATAAACTGTTATTTGGCGTCGTAAAATTTTATTAAAAGAAAAAAAAAATTAGATAAATAGGAATAAAAAAAAAAAAAATTATAATGTCATACCCTAGTCCAGTCTCCTTTTCCAGAACAAGTTTAAAATCAATGCTGTTTTGATCACTTGGTTTCCATTTTAATATGAACTCGCAGGGACCACCTGAGTAGGGCTGAAAATAAAATTATTACAATACTAAAATTAATATATATATATATATATATATAAGTTGTTCAATATATTAATAAAATCAATACGGTATGTATGACAAGCAATCATTAGGAATGAAAAAAAAGCATTGGTTGGATAACAAAGTTACAAAAAATAAATCATGAAACAAAGGTGCTCTTTGAATAACATATTTTTGTATTATAAAACCACAAATAATGGTTTCACAATGTTGCCTTCAAAATAATGTGCTTGTATAATTATATTTTAATGCAATGCATAATGTTTCGGCTGAAACACGAATAGAAATTCAAATAGAAAATAAAGAATTATTCATTGACACAGACGGGATTTGAATGTACAGGCGGAATATAACTTGCCAGTCACTTTAATTATTATGTTATTGAGCTACAAATTAATTTAATTGGAACTTATGATGTTGGAATTAATCCTATTTGTGGCAATAGAGACGAAACCTCACAGCATTCCATGGATTCACTTTGCAAGTGCCGGGTCCATTGTTGCAGGGAGAGGAGCTTCAACAGTGCCTGGGACTTGCGACCCAGGTGTAGGTTTAAGGGGCCCCTATCTAACGCGCGTTAAACGCTCGCCTCCACCGTCCAAGCTCCTCTCTCTACCTAACCAGATTTGTATATATATTTGTACCATCTCTGATGGTTGAAAAATGAGTCCGTCAGGTTCATGATGCAGTGTCCTTATAAACTTATCCTCCAGTAAACTGTGTGCCATCCTTACATCCCAGAAACGTTTTATGATAACACTGAATGGTTCCAATTCTTTTCTTATATGACCGCTCACTATAGCTCGATTTCTTAAAAACAAGATTAAGATATGTACATATAATTATATATTTCTTTCATGATCTAAAATACATCCAAGACTTTTAGTTGTACTTTTTCTAATGTTACAGATAATGACTTCAGCAGCTTTTGCTTGTCACAGTAACAAACAAACATACATTCACATACAATTTCTCATTAAATATGATATGACATGTATAAAATCAAATACATATATATATATATTTAGATGAGTTGAGTATTGTATATAAATTCTGTCATTAATAAAAATATTTAATTTAATATCATTGAATGAATCATTACTTCAAAGCGAAACAAAGTAATTGTATTGTTTTTTTAAATTTTAAATGGATAAAGTGTCATATTTTATATTATTAAAGGAACTTTATTAATGTGTACTGGGTAGGTACTAGCTAGATACATACCATAGTTATCATAATTACGTAGTTATGATAACTATGTATTTTCTAAATTTAAAAATATACTCAGCTGTATGGATCTATGGTACACAATAAAGCCAGTTTTTCACATTAATAAACTCCAAATTAATTATTTTCCTGATGCTATATATTTTCTATATTTAAAAGAAAACAAGTTTAGTTTATTCAATTCACTAGTGACAAAATTAAAATTCATTACATATAATCATGAAAAAGTTTCCGTTAACTTTTAAGACTACCATTATCTTTCTCTTACCTGGGATTAACGATTTCCACTTCTATACAATGAAGCCTAACCGGATAAAAGTGTTCTCTGCCTACATTCGTATCTTCAAACCTTATTATATCATAAATTAAATATCTCGGTTTTTCTCTACCATCAACTTTGTCTATAACCATTTCCTGAGAACAAAAAAATATATAAATATTATCTTACTGAAACTTAAGATATGAAAAAAGTTCAATAGGAAATTATAGAAATAATAATTATTTCAGTTCAAATAAACAATCAATACATTAATGCGTATTATGTTAAAATAAAGGCAAATAATGTTATACTTATATAATGTTCTAGCTGTTATATTTATAATGATTCTATTAATAACCCACTCCGTCTAGTAAAGTTTTCCGCAGATGCCTCGGTTTTGTGTTATGAGGAAATTTTAAATTGTCCACTTTAAATATACAATTATCTCTATCTATCATGTAAACTTCGTCATCGTCTACAATAAGCATCATGTATCTGAAATGAATTGAGATTATTTTTAACAAACTTGCCCGCCGGCTCATTTGAAATACATGTATACACTTTAAAACACATTAAATATGAAAGAAATCCTATATTCAACATTATTTATGTTCATATATGTGTAAAAGTATATGAACCAGAGTCTAGCATTTTACTTGTAGGTTTTAATACATGAAAAAAAATATATTATTAAGTTATCATAATGTAAATAATATCACCTAACACCATCAGCTTTCCAAGACACTTGATAGGGGTACTTTTGCAAATTTTCTATATTTTTCCTAGTCATTGAAACCGGCTGTGCTCCAGGGAAATCATTCACTTTCCACTTCAAATATGAGGCCGCCGTTTCACGTATTGCATCGATTTTCTTCGTGTCAGTCAATAATGTTACTTTTTCGTGTTCTATCATGAACTTTTTGTTTATGTATTTCCCCTCCCTAAAAAATTTAAGAATACATCTATTATTCTATGACCTGGGCGTGGTATTATAATAATATTAAACTCGTTACTATGGTACTGTTTTATATCTCTAAAATCTCAATACTGCTAAGTCATAAAGATTTACATACAGACGATTGAATAAAATTGAAGTAGCATCTAACTACTACTTACAAAATTTGTCCTAGAAATTTTATAAGAGTTTTATTACTTTTAATTTATTCATAGTATAATCATACCTCTTTCTTGAAGAATTACTCTGTGAGTGACTAGAGCCATCTCTATCATTGTCATCATAATCAATTTGTTCTTCTGTGAATTTAATTCCAAAAATTATTGTATTATATATTAAAAAAACATTTAAAAGTTGTTAATGAAATTCTAAGAGTAATTGCTAAAGAATATTCCTTCCAGCTTCTTCAGTATATCAGATTAATAAAAACAAAAATTCTCAGAATCTGTATTCAAATGTTTTAATTTTAAACAGACTATCTTTAAACTAATTAAGATTTATTAGATTAATATATATTATGAAGTTCCTTCACTATTTCTACACCCATCAGATTATTTGGTCCTTCATAATTGGTTACTTGTTATAAAAAATTAATGTTTCTTTACCGTCACACCAATCGGGTAGCGTGGGAGCCTCCAACGCGCAATCACCTTTGAATCTTTTTATTAGTTCATCAATATAGTCTTGCTTGTAAATACCTGGCGGTCTAAAATCACATTACAACATTCTATATAACAATAATGGTATTCAAAAACATTATAACAAGAATTTGATCTATTAATATTAGGTACATTTTTAAAAATTTTGTTTATTTTTTTTTTCATATTTACCAAAAAGTTGTCACCAAAAGTAAAAAATGGTATTCTACAATATTGTTACTTTGTTAAATACTAATTGATTAAACATTTGTCTAAATTTCTTGCGATCAAAAAGATACATGTTATTTACTGGATATTTACATGCAAATATTAAAAAATAAAACAAATAAGTACCTCTCTTGAGCAAAATTAAAAATTGCAAAATCTACACTACAATCCTCCTGTATTATCATATAGGCGCAGAGAAGAAAACCAGTCCTGTTAAATCCATGAGTACAATGGACACCAATTAAATTGTTTGGATTTTGTGCAATATAATCACTCACAATATCTATAAACTGTCTGAAATTTGTAGGTTTAATGTTATTATATTGGTCATATGGATCTTTAATATATTCTGCATCATTGGCATAAACCAATAATTAAGTACTTTGTTTGTTGTTCTGAAGGTGTTTGCCCATGACCACGACATGATAATTTCTTATATATACACCCTCTGTTCTCCACTTCTGTTCTGTCGTAAAATCTTGTTGTATTCGTTAAATCTATCCATAAACCTAATCTTTTCTGTAATATTTAATAATTTATTAATTATAAGCAATGTGTTTTCTTAAGATGTTATATTGAAAAATCAATTAAAACTTACTTTATACTTCTTAACGTAGTCAAAAACCATTGATGGTGTAAATCGATACATTTCAGGTACATTGTGATTAAATTTCGAGTCCAGGGGTGTTTTAAAAGCAATAAATTTACCTGAAATTGGATGGTTACTTAAACGTGGACATTTAAGCCATCGATTTGGCAGCTGATCCGACATAATTTTTTATATAACAGGAATTCGTCGAGTCACTTTTTCTTATTTTTTAAATTGTTTTATGTTAACTTCACATCCGTTATTTAACTGTATTTAGACAATCACATATCAGTATAAATGTCGTAGAAAACTAGAAACATATGCGTAATGAACAATGAAGTGACAAATAATCGATTTCTATTTTAATCGATGACTAGCTTTTACTATCGATTTTTTATAAATCATAATATGAATTTCACAATTTAAATCGATTTTTGTAAATAATACCACTATGCGACATTAAAAAAATGTAAATAAATGCTCTAAATGGGACTACTTTATTAAAAATATTTGCACCAGTTTTACTTACAACGCTGTGATAAGTTGTGATACTTTTTGTATTTTTAAGTCCCAAAACAATTGATGCTGACCATAAAAATGTCTTCGATGTGTAAAACAAACCGAATCTGCTAGCAAAAGTGTTTTATAATTTTAAGATCCAACAATTATCATCATATTTCTGCCTCTTGTTATTTTTTACCTATTTTTGGAAAAAAATATTTGAATTTAGCAAAAAACTGAATTTTTTAAAACAAACTATTCAAATCTGTATTCATAATCTAAAAATCTCCCATCGGATTATTTTCTATACGTAATTTCATATTCAATAATCTGTAATGTAATAAATCGACTATTACACACAATTCACAGATCACTTTCAGACTATTGAAACTTTTGACGTTAATGAAAAGCTTTTTTAAAAAATATTTATTTTTAAATAAATACATAATATACTACTAAAAAGTTGTTTCTCTTGCGTTATATACAAGATAAAGTAAATAAATGATATTAATATTTATACCAAGTACTCTTGTGTACTGCTTAACATTTTTTATTAATTAAATCACCGGTGTGTATACGTAACTTATAAACACTTTAATTCTGTCTTATAACAATTTAATCTTTTTTTTGCACGTTGTACTAAAATTCATAATATGATAAATTAGTTGAACTCAAGTCCGAAGTTAAATAATTTAATAAATTCGACCGAAATACGATCGATTACCTTTAATTTTCATATCTGAAAAATAACATTAACTGAACTGAATATATTATTACGACACTTTTCTTGTTACATTTGTTAACCTAGCAACATTCAAACGTAAAAGGTTGTTGACAATTTCAGTAACTTAAAGAATGTATATATCAATTTCTTCTTCTTCCTTAGTATGATAGAGAGAGATAAAGTGTGTGTTATTGTAATGTTGGCGGCGCTTCTAGTTGGTATTTGCCCAGAGCCAGCCTGCCATTTTGTGAAATAAAAGGAAGATAAAAAATAGTTTTATGGTGTTAAAATTTTTCAATAACGTCATTGCCATTTCTACCAAGGCCCAAAACAAATGTTTAAATGGACGCATCGTCCATTATAACTCAAGTGTCACGGGATGACGAACAATTAAACAACTATGGATCTGAAAGAGGTAAAACTAAACCCAGCTACACCTGTTACCCACTGCCATGAAATTAGAGCGTGTAGTGTTACCTTTCAACGAAACGTATAAGTGTACCACTAATGGTTCTAATGTAAGAAAATTGTGGTCGGTATATACTCGTATTATTTTTATTGTGAGAACAACGCTGAAGTAAACATTTCAAACGTGTGGCAGCGATATCATTCTCACAAGCAACCTTGAGAATTTGTCTTTAACGGCACACCCAGAGTGCGAATGAACTTCCTTGAGTGCGGTGTCAAGTTTGGCCGAATTGTTTGTTATAGGGTCTTCGCCTGGCGGACAGCAAAATAACGAGGATGGAACGCCAGTTTCTGGCTCCACTCCATTGGGGAGCAAGAAGTCAAGTGGCGGTGGAGGTTTCCTACGATCTTTACTGTGTTGTTGGCGTGGGGGCCGCGGAAAAGGGCCCCCCGGTGGAAATGGCACCAACAGTATCGATGGCAGAGCGTCACCCCCCCTTCTTGTTATGTCAGATCATGCACCACGACCTTTATTACCACCAGTGAGACATCAGGATATGCACAAAAAATGTATGGTCATAGATCTCGACGAAACCTTAGTACACAGCTCTTTCAAGGTAAGGTTTGTTTGTTTTTATTTTTTTATAATCTGTGCTATTTATGTAATTTAAAGTCCAGGAGCCTGTTTACATTTTGAGTTTAATTTGGTTATCATTGTGTAATAATAAGATATCGAGATTATTATGAGATCAGTCATCATAAAACATAAACACTATATCATAATATAGATTTGGTTTTGTTTTCAATTAGAATTGTGTCCGTAATTATAGTTAGTTATACCTTTCTTGCCGACATTCATACAAGAAAATTATTTAGATGATGAAAATATCTATCTATCCATCTTATTAAGAATTGGTCATAGCATGGACATTTTTCTAAGGTTTATGATTTAGTTGTTGTTATCTTGCAATACAAAATTTTAATTCATATATATTTTTATTATTTTTTTTCATTTAATCAATTATAATAGCTTCTCAATTTTCTTAATAAAGACAGGTGTCAGTGTTATTGTAGAAATAACTATACTTGAGATATTTGAAATAAGTTATCTATAGAACAAATAATTATTTTTATTTATAATTTTAACACTAACAAAAAATTGTATTATTAAAAATTTTTAATTAAAGTTAATTTATCCTCTCGGAATTGATTATATTTATCCTCGATCTTGTCTATTCTTAACAATGGATACCGTAAATTAATAATAGAATCGGGTATACTGTAGTACATGTAATGAATCCCATAGTCATTCAAAATTATCTACTTTTATTGGAGCGGTATTAAAAAAAAATATGACTTTAAATATATTAGCAAAAAAGGGAATGATTTTGATAATTGCATTATTTATTTATATAAACATCTATATTTAAAATTTATATAATTAGTTGCACTTTAGCCATACCAAATGAAAAACATGTTTCATGATATATGTTCATTAAGCACAGTGGGTAATTAATTAAAACAAATGACTTCTGGTTGAATGAATATTTTATATGAAATAATTAAAAAATTAGATATTTTAAGTAATTAAATTATTAACATGTGATTTTGTTACATTTATTGTTAGTTGAATTATAAAATTTAAACGATTCATTGACATTTTTTAATGTCCAATACAACATAATTGTGGAAATAGAACATATTGTAATTTATAGGGAATTAGGATGTCTTTTAAATGTCATACTAAATACAATAATAAAGTGTTGTATGACTATTATTATTTATTTCTATAATTTAACATATAATTTTTTCTATAAATTATTTATGCGACATTAACTCACCAATATGAGTTTATGATGTGAAATTTATTCCAGCTTACATTTTTTTTTTAAATATAGATTTATAAGTTGTCCAGTAATAAATATTTAAAATATAATTCCACTTAAATAATAACACATAATTATTATAGATTATATATTATAAAAATATGCATGAGGTCACTAGTAGACTATACAATTATATACATTGGCTGAGTGTTAATTTATATTGTAATATTTGGATGTTAGGAATTCTCTGTTATATGAAATAATTTTTTTGTATATATATCAATCTCATATTTACATTTAGATCTGGCTAATATTTTGGATTTCTAATAAGAATGTTTCATCTGACAAGAATTTAAAAAAATATATATGATTTTCAGATGTACCTAGCATATTATATTATTGTACATTGAACCTGATGTTGAGAATTCAGCAACCATAACAGTTGCTGAAAGTTAAATTCCATAGGAGTTTAAGTATTGATATGCTATAAGTTTCTTCTTAATAGGTAAAGAAGCCTATTATTCTGTATGAGCCTGTTAAAAGTCTATTATAAGTTTTTAACGGTCGTAATATCCAGAAAAAAAAAACAACAAGGCGATTTCTTACGAAAATTAATTGTATATAATGAAGAAAGAATGACAAAACAATTCACAGTTGTTTAATTGAAAAGAATGAATGGACTGTAACTTGATACATCTGTATGTGGTAAATATTTGTTATCGAATACATTCAAACAATTTATTCCTTGTCATTCATTTGTTTTTTTTTTTTAACCATAGCTATGAAGGAAGACGAAGACGATTCTGTCATAGCTTTCACTCTTTTGACGTTATCTAATATCCAAATAAGTCTGCGTTGACTCATTCGTACGGGAGCCTAGTTTCTTAGTAACTAGCTAATTGATCTTGCTGAACTTGCTACGGTATATAGAAATTAAAATAACTTTAATGTTTTAAGTGGCCCAAAAAATGTATTGAAGTTGAAAATAGCTCTGAATTTTACTTTTTTCATGTTCCAATTTAGTGCTTAGATGACATAAACTAAGTTATTATGGAAAATTTTAAATATGTTTATAAAACTGCATATAAAATATATAAGAAAATGTTAACGCACTTAAATTATAATATTACTCAATTTTTTTTTTATTTTGTATTTTATTATTTTGGTGTTAAATCATTCAAGATTTAAGCATGTTAAGTATCGAATTCGATTTGGCGTGCCCACCTAAAATAAATCTTAAATAGGTACATTTTTTTAAATATATTGTGAAAATATTTTTATTTTTTATTTTTCATATTTTAAAGTCTCGTAAATAGAATATAATTTTAGCTCGGAAGTTGAAGGAACTCTGTGGACTGTTTCACAACGATACATACGCACTCGTTTTGAGTGATAACGTTTTTTTTTTTTGCATATAAAAAAGGTTTTTATTATATTTGTATAATTTGTATAGAAAATTTACTAAATTTCTTAATCGATAATTCATCCCAGGATGTATCAGGTCGTTGCCTTACTAAAGGGATATAAATTTCTGTCACAGTAACTATTGTTTTACTTTCAAACGGATCTCTACGTGTTTGGAATTAATATTCTATTATATAAATAAAAAGAGAATAAAACTGGCAATTGTCAATAAAACCGTGCTTTTAACTCACTTAGAACATTTATTCATAATTCTAAAGGTCTTTATAATTGAATAAGTTTAATAAGATCTTTTAAACTACTTTAATATGACGAGGGAATATATTTTTTATTTAGATCAATAAAGTTTATGATTTAATTACATCAATTATGTGTTGTCGCGTTTGTGTTGTTATTTGCACGTCGGATTCTTATAGTTTAACAGTGTGTCAGTCGATTATAATGCGCATTAATTAGCTTCATTGTGTTTTCATAACGCTGCCATGGTTTTTGATGATATTCATAGAAAAATATTAATTCTCAAACGTGTGATATATATATACATCCGATTAAAATTGAGATGATATTTTTTTGTGAACTTACTAACTGATAATTATTGTTGTAATTGCAAAAACTCTAAATATTCATCACTAGTTATTCGTCCAGTCTTTACTAGACTTTTCAAAGTGAATTGGATATTAGAATGCTAATCATATGGCAACACTAGGCGGAGGGTTGGCGTTAGTATCAAGGGACATCTGTCATCGTTGTTAAATAGCTATGTAATTTCGCGCGCAAATTTTCATAATACGATGATATGAATTAATATGGCGTAAAGTTTGCCGCTTTATGCTTATAACGTTTCATTATGTTTACGTTCTTCTAGAAGCATTGTTATTCAACTCATGTTTTGGTTCATTCCACTAATAATTAAACAGGGTCTATAAATTTAAGCTCCCACGGGGATTGGCCTTTTTTAAATAAGTGTATTATTTTAAAAAATAACTTAAAAACTGCTCGATAATGTCGAACCTTATTTTATAAATGCAGTGATGTATATTCTATCGTTTGTTCGATCGAAATTGAAGGTTGGAACTATGTATATATTTCGTCTCTTTAAATGTAAATAAAGTAAATAGTGTTCCCAGTTTTTTTAATATACTTCTTGACACTATTATTGTGTTAGAATCTGTGAACGAATATCTTACAACATAAAATTCTATAGACTTTTTAAATACTGAATTTGACTGATTAATATGATGTTGCAGATAACTTTTATGTCCGCTGGTAAGAATGTCAATAAAGAAAT
The DNA here is from genome assembly GCF_018135715.1 of Danaus plexippus. NCBI lineage: Eukaryota > Metazoa > Arthropoda > Insecta > Lepidoptera > Nymphalidae > Danaus > Danaus plexippus. The sequence continues at coordinate 7,978,683 of NC_083537.1, read as the reverse complement.
CAAATAATGATAAGAGCTTTATCAATATATTTCATATTCTTGTGATCAAATCAACTGTTTTGAATTTGACAAATTACTTGTCACTTTATATTAATTTGTTATGGCGAACTAATTTACATTTTTAATGTGTGTGTGAATGTACATGTGTGTGTGTCTGTGTGTGTTTGTGCTTGCATGCGTGCGTGTGTGTGTTTTAATGTATGTGTTTTATATTTATTAAATCTTACATGGACGGGAAATACGTGGATAACATTGAAAACGACCAATGATAAACTGGCATGAAATAAAACTTGCGAATCTATGCTAAAAATTATGTACACAGTGTATATAAAATAATAATAATAATTTACTGCTCGCTAAAGAAAATATCTGGAATATATGAGACGGGTCGAAATTATTGGTGCATTAAATTTCTAATATCTGCTTTATATATCTGCTATGTTAATGAGTAAAAGTTGGATTAATATAAAAGTGACATTTACATTATAGATAGGAAAAATAGTCGGTCTGTGAGGTGTGAGGGATGATGAATGATGAACTGATAGTTTGGTATGTTGGCAGCCGATCAACAACGCTGATTTCGTGGTACCAGTGGAGATAGATGGTGCCGTCCACCAGGTGTATGTCCTGAAGAGGCCGCACGTGGACGAATTCCTAAGAAGATGCGGTGAACTATACGAGTGCGTGCTCTTCACCGCCTCCCTGGCGAAGTACGCGGATCCGGTCGCTGACTTATTAGACAGGTGAGATCAATTAAAATGGTTGTTAACAAATAATATCTCCATTTACCAAGTTTGATTTGTTATAAACCATAATGAGATCTAAGATTTTCGCGAGTATTCATTTAAATGAAACTAGTATTATTCGGATTTACTACGCGGATTTTATTATTTAAAAAACTACATAATCCCGACGTTTCGGTTACTTTGCAGCAACCGTGATCACGGGCAGACGAGGTGTCTGTTTGTTATAAACCAGTTTTAATACGTTATTAATGGAAAATTTTAATACTACAATAAAATGAGTGAATGAAGTCAGATTTTATTTAAGTTTTTTATCTAGACATATCATACTTATATGTCCGTTGGATATATTTTTTATTGATGAACATTTATTTGCTAAATTCAATTTAAATCTTAATTTGTTATGTAATAATATTTATATATTATTTAATCGAAAAATACACATAGTGATGTTAAGAGGTCAACGTCTTTTGGTCGTATAAGTGTAAGTTGTAACAAAACAATGGTATCAGTATAATATAAAAGCAAAAGGTCTAGTGAAAGGCGCTAAGTACGTTTTGTTCGTACGTTTATCATAAGTACGTCGGCTTGAAGGACTATGATGGATGCTTCAATAACACTTCTTTTGTTGTTTAAAAATCATAATAACGGATACTATTGTAATTTTTTTAAATATTATTTGGTGTTGCCCACGTAAGATTTTTTTAAGACCTAAGTTTAATATTGCCAGATATCTTATGTTATGTACAATAAATTATTACTATTTGTAGTTACTTTGTACCAAAAAGTATTGAATGAACTGGTAAAAGGCAACTTTTATATTTCTCGTTGAAAAATACAGATAGAGGTGTGTCGAAGTATTTTAAATTCAATTTTCATATTTTTTTTACAAAATCGTGGTATGAGTTTAAGAGTGTGCATCACATTAATTCGATAACCCGAATTTTATAATTACTGTTTAATTTATACAATTAATACTTTACTTTCATTTAATAATTTTTTTTAAGATACAATAAAAAAAAATTCATTTAATCATGAAAATTTTCACATGTTTGGGTTGAGGTGTTAGATGGTATATCACACTCACATACATATGTGTAATATATCGTAAAAAAATATTTCTTTATTTTATTTATTAAATAGTTTTGAGACAGACTATGCTGAGAAATCTATTTTGTACTGAACGACTGAGTGTTTTGTATCTACGAGGTACATGTAAGAGGATATTTATTGTACATAAATTTACATATTAATATAAGTCGCATCGGTTCTAAGGAATAAATAATTATTTCACAATGTCAAAGTATACATACCAGTTAGGAAGACTTTAGATTGTATAACAAATAAATTCGTATTATTATAAATAAAATAAAAAAAACTCACCATGCACATTTGTCAACACTGGAACATTTAAGAACATTTGGGAACATTTAATATGATAATTTGTGAACATGATTATAGATGGGGCGTGTTCCGCGCTCGTCTGTTCCGGGACAGCTGTGTGTTCCACCGCGGGAACTACGTCAAGGATCTGAACAGCCTGGGGCGGGATCTGCGACGGGTCGTCATAGTCGACAACTCACCAGCATCATACATCTTCCACCCTGATAACGCTGTGAGACGCTATACTACTTGTATATATATATGTTTTTGGAACTTTTTCTTTGTTTGGGTCCAGTGAGAGACATTGAAACTATAGAAGTTTTGTCAGAGGAGTATTGCTTTATTATAGTAAAATGTAAACATACAAGGTTTTTAAAAGATTATGAAAGCACTTTTCAAAATGCAAATAGAACGTGAGACATGTATATTAATTTGTTTGTTACGTTTAATGAAGTCTGTATGTAACGATTTTTGCAGGTGCCGGTCGCTTCGTGGTTCGACGACATGACGGACTCCGAGCTCCTGGACCTGATACCGTTTTTCGAGAAACTGAGCAAGGTGGACAGTGTGTACACAGTGTTGCGCAACTCTAACCACCCCTACAACCCGGCACAGAGCTCGCCGACATAGCGCCCGCGACACAGCACGTGCTCGATGCCGCCAGTGCTCGACGCGCGCGAGCACTTGCTTCAAGCCCGCGAGCACGTGCTCCAGTTTCGAACGCAGCCGCAGCACGCGCATGCGCTCGCCGTCCTCGGGACGATCATCAAGAAAGGAGCTAACTTCGTCTTAAGTGCCAATTTTGCCTTCTGGTTAGTAAGGACGTTATTTGTACCTATTTTACATATTAGGTATCTGTTAGTACGTAAGTCCGTATAATGTGTCTGTGGTCGTTCTATCCTACGATGTTTAGCTTCCGCATCTATTTCTATTCTATTCCTCCGATAGTATCGATTTTAAATGTGTTTTTTTTCGTCTTTTTTATCGAATCGAAATCGATTTCAACGTTTTTATATCGTGCTTGGGATCAAATATGACTAAGTTAGTGTTACCCGTCTCGAGTGATGCCGCCGTAATGGGAATTGTTTCGAGCTGTTCGCTTTATATAAATACGGAGACTCCTGCAATCACGAATTTCTCTAACCGGCTGTTATATACACGTGGAACTGATGTAGCCGCCGTGAATGTATATATATTCTTTATCATACTTATAAGACGACATATATCCTCGGCTATAGTGTACATATAACGAAAAAGTAAGCGGCGGAATAACTATTAAGTACCCCTGCAACGAATTTGCATGGCGACACTGAACGCAGTTTACAGTTTTAACATGGTGTGTGGAGTGGGATTCACGTTAGGGGCATGATATGTTTACTACGTGTGTTTAGTTTCATGATGCAAACTAATACTAAGGGTAGAAGTGTATCGTATCGCACTATGAATCAATCAATGGAGCACAAATTGAATTCTGGCTATATTGATATAGATTTGTTTGTTGTTTTTTTTTTTTAATTATTATATGACAATTTCTAAACGTATGTAACATTAGCTTTATATAAAGGTTTGTGCACATAAGCGTTGATGTGATCGGTTTATCATAATGACTAGTGTGTACATACCATTATTTTGCGAATTATATAATATTCTATCGTATAACATGTATATGAATTGCCTTAAAGACAATAATGTCAATGGGTCAGTGTCATACGAGTTTTAAATTTACTTAGAGCAGTTTGATACGATGAATTAAATCAATGGTATAATATAATATTTGTAATCTATATTTTTTTATTAAAGAAATCATGTACGGGATGATGTTTTTAATCCTATATCAAGCGGGTCGTGTTTAAAAAGTACAATTTTTATATATATATATATATATATGATTAACACTGATAATTTATTCGATCAAAATCAGAGCATGCTGTATAAATATTTTTTTTTCGATAATATTTTGAACCGCCCGCAAGATGTCGACTTATATGACTTAATGAATTTAATATATATATATGTATAGTAATATATATTTTTATATATACATCGTGTTCAGAATTCATGTCAGTATTGCAGCACAATGATTTTAATGTCTCAGTATTAATTAGAAAATGTATATATCTTAATGACATTTTTTTTTATTATAATAATTATACAAAGTTTGGATGTTACTAAACGTAATGAAACTACGCGCGAGGCTTCACTGAGTTTACTATTATTTTTGTTACTAATGTAATATCTCCTTATAATATTGCAACTTGGTAACAAAATATCGAGTAAGGACTCAGATATAATTGAACATTTTATTGCTAAAATTAAGATTTTAAATTTTTAAAATCATTCGAATTGCATCCTAATATTTAAAGGAAGAAATCAATATTTAAATTTATTTTTTTACTGTAATATTTACTGAATCGTATAGCAGCCTTGTGTGTAGTGTATGAAACGGAATTCAAAATTAAATCTTTAAAATAGTTTTCGACTAATTAGGATGAAATAATGGTGCTTTCAGTATTAGTTGTTTAAGCAGACGATTACTGAACAACTGCACTCGTGACGCACATTCTGATGTAGTAATTTTTTATATCGGCGACTATACATGGTGTATAAATGTATTGAAATTTTTTTAATTTTTTTTTGGCGCTCGACGTCTTATTATCTTATTGCTTAGCGAAAAATATTCTTCCTTATTAATACGACCACATATTGTTCTGGTAATGTAAATAAGATTTTTTTTTTTGTTTTATTATTAACTTAATATATATGTAATAATGTTAATTTTGAAGCAATCCTCTGCTATGGACATTTGTTATTTAGTCATCAGTATGTATATAAAAGTGCATGTTTTAAGTGATTATACATAATTTTTAGTATGTAAAAACTATTGCTCGGATGCCCTTATTAATTTCGAGGGTCGTTGACCTCAGCCAGATGTTTTTGGTCAGATGTCAAGCGATCATAACATAGCAAATGTTTTTTGATTGAACCAACCGTCCCTTTCATATCGTTTTTTATATATCGAAAAGAGTTTTATCACAACCATCATATACTTTTGCGTTTTATTATATAATAATATTTCACTTTTTTTTTTAATAAATAAAATATATAATATATTGTTTGACATTTGTAAAGAATAGTTTTGAAATGAAACGCAGTAGTCTGTATGTGGGTTTTTTTTTCTGGTCGTGTGTAATAGAAGTTTTGTTTTCTTCCGATACCACGTAGAGCATTTATTTCTTAAGAATTAACATAGTTCTAGGATGTCATAGTAATATATATGTTGATTTCTATAGTTTTTAAGATGTCTGTTGTTCAAATGTACATTAAACGAACGAATACAAAACAATGTTCCCCGTGAAAATTTTATAAGAAGAAAAATTATAAAAAAAAATAATAATAATAAATTAATTAATAATAATAATAATCACAGAATCGTCCATGTTGTTTAGAAATTAAATATTTGTTAATTATTTCGATTTATATAGAAGATTAATGCATGCAATAAAATCTATTGATATTTTTTTTTTGTCATAAAAGTATTTTTTTTTAAGATGTGAATTCATTGTTATTTAATTAATTGACGAATGTTTTTTTTTATCGTATTTTAATGTTAGCGTAAGTTATGTGTAATAGTGATTTTTAACGCAATAACTGTGTGTTTTGTAATCTTACTAACTTAGTACGGATGTCCTAATAGTTTGCACAGAACTCGATATGTATAAGTGTACTGCATATAGCCATTATATATGAGAGAAACAATGTTACTCATTGTACAGTGCCCATAGTCACCCCTAGTTATTATATTTCTATTGCTTTTTACATGTTTCACTATGATGTGACAGCATTATTTTTTTATCCATGTAATTATATAATTTATTTTGATTAAATATTATATATTATGGTAAATTTTAATGATTTCTCTATCTACTAACTTTCACTGTTAAGTTGTCGTATGTATAAATGTAACAGTTAAGTCGAAGCTATAGCGCTTTTAAATTGATTTCTTAATAATTTTGCTGGACACGCTTTCAATTTGAACATCAATGTTATGGGCCTAATTTGTTTGTTACCTAGTTTTTTTTTTTCATAACATTGTCGAGTTCTGAAAAATCAAAAATAAAAGTACAAAATAGTATCAGTCAGGAACAAGGAATGTTTTTAATATAATTTTAGTATAAACTTAGTGTACCCTGTAACATTACTTTTGAAACAGTTTGCATGAGACACTCGTACCAACCGGCTACCCACCTACAATGATTATATATTCAATAGATAATATATTTACAGCATTCATAATATCAGGTATTTAATGTAGATTTTTTTATTATTATTATTATTATTTAGATCAAAATATGTCTTCAGATTTATATTTTTAAGCGAAATATTAGTAAATAAATAGTTTTCTAACTAACAATATATCGTTTTGGTAACAGGATTGTGTTATAATAGTTCCGTAATGCTTGACAAACGACAATATTTTCATTTTAGAGTCATTTAGGTAGTGGCAATACTATATTGAATTTGTTGTAAACAGGATTTGTCATTGTTGTAAGTTGACAATTATAGTTGTTGGTATGTAGATACATTGTGAAGCACTACCGGAGGGATTTGAAGTGGACTTTTTTTCATTTTATCTATGATCATATTTTTTTTATAGCTTGTAACATTAATAACTATGTATTATATCATTAACATTGTAGTGTTGCCATATTAAAATTACACAACAAATCCAAAAACAAAAAAAAAATATGATCATTTTATACCTATCAGAGATTAGGCATGTAAGAGACGATAATTATAATATTTATGTAATAGCAAGGGAATAGGTGACACGAGTAATGGGTAACATTTACCCGAGACGAAATTTATATAGTGGTGTACATTTTTGATATGATGTTGTACAAAAGAGACATTTGGTATGTTATTTTATAGGAATGAAATAAATAGCCTTAATAATAAACTGTGTCATTTTTATTCCTTTATTTTGATAGATAATTTAAAAACAAAAAACTTTTATATAAATCAATGTTTTATTCCAATTTAATATATATATATATATAATAAATTTACATGTTACAGATTACAATACACTATGCTTTATGATAATTCATGGAACCCCCATACTTTTCGCTCCCTGATAATGATATGTTGTGTACTTAACATTTATATAGTTATTCATATGGTTCAATATAAAAATAAAATAACATAATAGTTTATATAAACAATAATTTTTATTTTGTTTTAAACATTTGTACTTGTACTTTGGGTTTTATGAATATTCTAGTGTGGTGTTATAAGGTTATATAATAAAATTATTATACTATCATGAATTTAAAGCGACATTTATGCACATTATAATATTATTTTTTATACTATTTAATTAATATGCAAGCATGATATAAAACTTAATGATAATTAAAGCTATGCAAATAAATTATATTTTTATGTAATAAAAATTGCTAACTAGGGAATAAACAAAAGCTTCGCTCGCTGAACAATCATTAACACAACTTTCTCTTTGGCACAATTTTGCATCGAACAACAAAACCTTAAATAATATAAATACTAACAATTTTTAATACGGTGAATTCTATAAAGCATTTAGAATAATATAATACAAGGAGTTCGGCTCGTACCAAATGTAACCGACTAACGGGTAGGTGAGCAAAATGTGAATGAAAGTTAAAAATAAAAGAGACTTGGCTGCGTACTACTATTGGATAAAAGCTTTACAAGAAAAAAAACTTAAAGTATAGGGCCATCGAAATTGTTTTATTATAGCATTTACGGCTTTTTTAGTTCCGTTTTCTGTTACTGTTACCTAATATAAATATTTGCGTGACCTTTCAAAATGTCCACACGATTATTTGTTTTTAAGAAAAATATTACAAGGTAGTAGTAAACGCATCGTCGTAATTTTTTAAATGGACACAAGGATGAGTCTTATCGGAACTTGATATTAGTCCAGAAACCTTACACCGAGTTTGTAACGTCAAACAAAATACAGTTTTATATATTAATGACAAAATTGTAAACACTGCTTACTACAACTTTGCATCGTCACACTGTTTGCGAAGTATAGGAATAGGACCGGGGCCTTTTTTTTCGAATTGGCGATACATTCGACGGGCCCAGAGGATATGGCACCATAGATATGTATAAGAGTTGTACCAAATCAAAGAGTCAGACTCGTACTATACGAGACTATACGTCGAATTGTTACCTACACTACACAATGGAGGGGTTTCTCGTCTCGACCCATAAGAACCAGAGTCCCTCAGGGGTACGGCCTCTCCCCCGCTATACTCCATAATCATTATCTACATCCCTTGGCTTCCCAGCCCCACAAAGCTAGCACTAAACGCGGACATCGCAATCTATAACATCCACTGGGATCCGCTGTCCATGCACGGCCGACTCCAAGCCGCGGCCTCCGCCCTAAGCGTCTCATTTTGGAAATGGAGTATTGACCTAAACCCTGAGAAGAGCACGGCAGTGTTCTTTAAACGAGGTCGATGATGGATGTCCCCTGGGAGATCTAAATATTGGGTACTCCTATCCCTTAGCATAATGAAACCAATCACCTAGGTGTGACACTAGAAAAGGAAATGTCATCCTCGCAACACTAAAAAGAAACTCAGAAACCGACACTTTATTTTCGCGGTTTTGTCTATTCTCTTCTATGCAAGCGGAGTAAGATGTCACTTAAAAACGAGCTGACGTGATACAAACCCAGCATAAGACCCAGAATGTCATACGTTATCTGGCTGTATCTCTTCGCAATCCGAAACTCGTCGAGACACTCCAGAACCGCTTCAAGATCACGATAATATGCGTAACGTTGATCTCCACAGAGACTTTGACCTGCCCATAATTTCGCAACATTTAAAAGTACCCTCAATTCGGTACCTCGAAAGATCCACTACTCATTCTAATGTTTTGATGGCAGAAGCACTCTTTAACATGTTCTCATCGATCCGGACGACGACGTCACGATTAGAAATAGGAATATCACGCGGTATGATAGATGTAGCATGAAGCGAAGATTTAAAAATGAAAAACTGTTTACACTCCATATTAGTGTCACGATACAAAGTTGGCTTTCAGCATACTTCTCCGTATTTATTGGACGATATAAACCCGTAATATTTTTCCAGAAAATACAGACGCTCACACATACAGTAACCAATGGGCCTTTGTAGGCTCATCTGTAGTGGAATGAAAATGTATCTAAAAAGTTTTATAAAAATCTATTGATAAAAGAAAGCAAAAACTAACTTCCCAAAACGACTGTGTAATATAGTAATATAAACGCTAATGTCACTTGATCATATTGCTCTGGCTTATTGTTCCTTATACTATTTAAAGTTAATAACAGTAACTACGTATCAACATAGAAATTTGTTCCTTAAAATATATATTAAATTGATAACACGAACACGGCGATATCTACATTTGTATAATGTATCCTAAACGTTTAGTTCATTGTGAGATCGTAGTTAGGTGTTGATCGACATTTTCTCTTGTAGAATTTGGAAGTAGCATGCCTGGAAATTCACACCGGAAAATAAGTTACTTGACATGATCCGATAAACTTATTTTTAACACAGTTCGAGATATTTTGTCTGTCACAGATACTTTCATCACAAGCATAAAAAAATAGTCAGATATTTCTTTTGAAATTTTTATTTTTTTATACTGGAATGAAGGACAAATTCCTTTATTACGGTCGTAGAAAAAATATTTTTTTACTATGACAGTTTCATTTTAAACATAACCTTTTTAAACGGACCACAAAAGGAATAAAATATATCACTAATAACCTAACCTAACCTAACTAACCTTAAAAACATTAAACATACCTTTAGTGTAGTAAACATGAGTCCTAGTTCACCGCACTGAGTCCCGGGCTCCAGGAAGTCCTCCACGAAGTGTATCTCTGAACCAAGCTGAAGAATACGAGCTCTCACAACGACGAAGTGAAATACAGGGAACAGTTCGTCCATATTCCACAGATAATGTTGCCCTGAGTCGATACAGATAATATTAACGAACTTGTGTTTTAATAAAAAAAAAATATATATATTTTTTTAAGTTTAAATTCCAATATATTTAATAAAATTCCCTATTCTTATATGACAATAACAATTTTTGTGTTATTCATACATAGATGTGTGTAATTTGTATATGAATTTTATATTGTCATTTATTGAGAAAGAATAGTAATTTTTACACCATACAGGAAAATTAATAAAGGCAAGTAACAAACTTTTATTTAAAGAAAGGCTAATAATCATATTGTTTGTAACTTATTATGTTCTGACAAGTACCTAATTCGTGTTGCACCGCTGTTGTCATCTTTTGGAAAGTGCTTCGGATCACGAGGAGTTTCTCTATCGGAGAAAATGTGGTCTTCAATTGCTGGAGAGTTTCAACAGCCTCTTGAAATACTTCTTCCTTTGACGGCGAGAGCATTGGCGACGGCGAGTTACGATGGACGGTCCAGAACTTTCTGCAAGAAAATATAATGTTATGTGATTGATCTCTGATTGTAATCTTATTAGGTTGAATATTTATTTTAGGAAAATTTTAGAGACAAAATATTAAAGCAGTGTTTTTCATTAAACGACCCCTTTATCATCAAAAAAATATTTCGCCACCTTCCTACAGTCTGTTTTGCCCAAGTATTTCATGTCATGAGAAATGTTTTATCCATTCAACATTTTAACTTTTGTTATAATTAGGAAGAATAAATATTTCAGTAAGTAAAACCACTAATTTTAGCATTTAATAATGAATACTTAGTTATCCCTACTTCTCGCAAATCTCATGCAGACACTTTTCTACCCCTGACGACGCTACCGACACTTAGAAAACACTGCTTAAAAATTATAAAAAAATATATTCAATGGTCCTTTTAATACGTCTTCCGTCAATTCTTGTAGAATGCCTACAAGAATAGGCCGATATCAAGGCATGTTAGATAGCAGTGAGAGTTCATACTGATCTATCCCAAGGAAAGCCATCAGCGTGGTGTCCGGCTGCCTGTTCCACTTGAGCAGTCTTCGCCAATATAAATCGTCCTCTCTTTTGTTATGTAACGCGTATAACACGAACAGGGCAGGGTGAACTCTTGGCAACAGTACAGGCTGCAGTAAGGAATTGCTCGACACCACCTCCCTGAAGATAATTAGTATAGAAAATTACATGGGACTGCTAATAAGCACTATTTGTAGGGCGATTAGAAATTTCTTTGACTTGCCATATTGAGCCAATTGGCTATGAATGATAGTCTCCTATATGAGTAGGGAATTAAAATCACGAGTTGAGTTGAGGTCAGTAATAATGATTTTGTTTATTGTTTCAACTAATCTATTACTTTAAGACAAAAAAAAAATGTTTTAATTTTAATTAATCGCATTCGATACGAGGCTAACTGCTTTTCCTTGAAGTTCAGCCTCGGTTTATATTAAATTTGAACCAATTTTTTCTCTTTATTGACTATAAAATACACATATTTTATAGTATAATACTGTATTAGTAGTGATACGGTAATTAAGCCTAATAGAAAAACGAAAATAGCAAACGTGTGTGATAATTAGGGTCGTTAGTTTAATCAATAAATAAAAAAAAAAAACATAATTAAACGCGTCATGCAGATATTCTTTTATCTGATAAGATCATTTAAACCGAGACAACTGTTATATGCACTATAAGGCCAATACTATACAATGTATTTTCATATTACTAACATATTTTTTATAAAAATCATTTTACATGAATTTTTTACATATATTAACTGTTTATAAATGTCTAACAAGGGAAGGTAAAATTTGTTAGTTATATTTAATCTGTCACTCTAAGTATACAAAATTTTTTTTATATACTTACCCATCAATTGGATTACTGTTTTCGTGATGGCTTCCATCGGAGGTGTCTGGCAACACCACAACAGTTCCTTCGTATGGTAAAGCGGGGAAAAGGAGTGTCACCACTTGGTACAGTCTTGACGTGATGCTTTTAAGCTCTTTGACAGCATGACTTAGTAAGAGCGGATGAACTCTCACACCGCCATACGTGGTATTGAAGGCATTTGTTACACTCAGTACTAATTGACCCAGCGGATGATGATTGGACTCGCAGGCCTGGGTTGGAAATCGTTTAATCTATCAGAATTATTTGGGTGGGTTTCCAACGAAGTAAATCTCATATAAACATACGATCATGTTATCTGCATGGTTTTTAATGATGAGGAATTTACATATTAGCTTGATCAAATTTTATTATGGTTCAATCTAGTACAAATTTATTTCTTAATGAAAATACTTACATTGTATAAATACTGCTTAAGTTCTGTGAAGTCGGTTAACGTTAGTGTCTTCTGGCCGAAAACTGGTATAACTTCCAGGCAGTCCACCGATTTCTCGACATCAGATCCGCTCGTCTTTTTTCCCGGTTTCGAATGTTTGTGAGAACTGGATATAGCGACGGCTACGTTTTGCCATATTTTGACGTTGTCTGGGACATTCGAGGATCCGTTTGCTAGATGATTACCGCTCGGTGTGAGAATCGCTTCTGACACACCCATGCTCTGATAGCATTGACGAAATAAAGCATTCCATTTCTGATTCGCAGCTACGCTTAATTTGCCGAACGACCTGGAACGCATGATCGCGGATAGAATACGACACGAGCACATCAATTTCAAATTAGACATTACTATGATAAGGAGCTTTACCCAGGCTTAGCGTTAGGAGGCAGAACTGGATTGGAGACGTTTAAATGCATTACAGCGTTGGATATTTTAACGCCTTCAGTCCAAGCACCGCTGAGAGAACCCTCCACTCGATCTCCACTAGAGAATGTGAGAACTCCCTTACCAGAGAAAATCCCAGCTGATCGAAATTCACCCTCGTAATGTGTACCATCCTCGAATACCATTACACCGTGACCCTATATAATAAGCCTATGAATAAATCGATTTCAAAATGCTATGAAATGACAAATGTCTATTAAGTTACCGTCAACACGTCCGCTGTAAAGAGACCCTCGTAATAAATTCCGTCCAACGTAACAATTAGACCGCATCCGTGTTTCTTGTTGTCACTCCAGTTGCCGAGATACTTTTCCCCTTTACCAATATCGTCCATAACTCCGTAGCCCTGCCTGACACCATTCACCCATTCTCCAGTATAAATAGTTGCGGTCGATGACGTGAAATCACCTTGTTTTTTGATACCATGTCCTTGAGGAAGACCATCTTTGAAATATCCTTCATACATATCACCTGTAGTGTACTTCAGGACACCGTAACCATTTTGAAGATTATCTTTCCACTGACCTTCGTATAAACCTGGAGAAAGAAGTTACGTTAATTATATGATTCTCTGGATTTCCTTTATTATATTTATCAATACTGACTTACCAACTCCAGGAATTTCCATTTTCCCATGTCCACATAAAGCGTTCAACTGTACTTGACCCACGTAAAATTTTCCATCTGGCCATTCGATTTTTCCATTGCCATGTATTTTCCCGTCAAGCCATCTCCCGTGATATTTAGCGTCTTTATAAAAAATATTCTTAGAAGAAAATGTATAACTAGCTGTTCTTATCGACGGAGGTTTGAAAGCAGATTCTTTATTTAAGACCGTTCGAATGGATGCATTCAGGCTATGTATCCATTCTGTTTTTTCTTGTTCAGATATCGTCGAAACGCATATAACCTCCTCTGGGGTTGTTAACTGTATGACGTTTTGCAATGAATCTGTGTTTGGCACAGCTTCAATCCATAGCGTTTCTAATGGATGGATGTTTGCTGTACTCCCGTTTACGTGAACGAACAAATCATTGAACAAAATGAACCAATGGCTGCTGAACCTGCCAGGATTAACAAGATTAAGGGGCCGGCTTTTTGAATCTCTTATGAGACGTCTTTCGGGTGTTCTATATTGATCTAAACTTTTTCCAAGGGTTTCCCAGAACAGCTTTGTACCTTCTGCTTCTTTTCGTTTCTTTTCTTGTTCTTCTATTAAACCGTCGAAGGAAGATATCACTTTATTGATTTTTTCCTCAATACTCGTTTTAGAATCATGTTTTTTTCTCTTCAATTTATGGCGTATCAAAGATTGAGCAATACATTTGTAAGAGCTTAATCTCGTTAATGGCTGAACAAAGGCTAACGCTACAACTACTTCTAATGTCTTCTTATTATATTTTTGTTTATTCGTTGGTAGCTGGTCACTAAATAAATTATAAATACTTGACGGCACATCCACAATATTATTTATGTGAGCGAAACCACCAATAACAATCAAATTGCTTACAGCTAAATAATACTTTTTATATAAAAAAATAAACTCTTCTAGATTTTTTATTAAAGAAATATCACATTCACTTATGTGCTTCTCAGCATATTGCCATGTTGATAGCACATTCAGTGCCGTTATATATAATATGTCACCGAATATATCACAAACAGTTTCGTACACGTTGGAATGTAATGTAATAGATTTGCTTTTCTTAAGGAAAGGCTTAACCAAAGAATGATATATCAATAACATCTCTTCTAAGTACCTTTGAGCAATTGACAAATTTTGAAACTCCGGACAAATAGACGATTCTTCTATAGAACAATAACTTATATTCCCAGAAGATAACACTCTCCAATGATAACACATGTTTTCAGTTTTATTCACATGACTTTTAGTTTCACTCAATTTAACTGTAGTCTCTTTAGATTTTTCATCCGCAACTTCACATTTTTCATTTAAATTGACAACATTTTCTGTGAAGCCATCTGTATGTTTACCTAAGTAATAAACATTTTCATTATGTGTGTAGGCAAGTGTGTGGTGATCGGTGGCTATCATGTCTCTTACGCGATCACTATCAGAATTTTCGGTAAACTGCTTAGGTCCACTCTTATCTTCCCTAGATTCTAAACTAACTTGTTGAAAGTGATTGTAACCCCATAAAAATAGCCGCCCGTCTAAAGTTAACGCCGCACAATGCCATTTACCACAGGACACCTTTTGTAAGCCAAAACCTGATAGGCTCATCACGATCATGGGTTTCACCCTTTTCATTGTATCACCTATACCCAATTGCCCATGAGTTATGTCACCCCAAGTCCATAATTCAGTTGCCAATATATTTTTACCTAATTTTGACATGTTTTTGATATTTTCAGTTTTTCTTGTTGCTTCAAATTCTTTTTCACTACTGATTGTGCTCGTTGAAAATTGAAGGTCTTCAAACTTGTTAGAGTTACAACTGTATAGAAGAGAACTTAGCTCCTCATTAAAATTTGGATTAGGAAGTTCCATTGTGTCGTTATTATCACTGCTTCCACTAACGTGTCTTGATAATGTTGCTACTTTATCACCAACAGTTTTAACACCTTCGTAAACAAAGTTTGTGAGATTGGACACATTTTCCTTAATTATTCTTGTTGGCTTCTCTGTATATTCAACAAGGTAATCCTCACCAGCCGACACCCAAGACAATTGCCTGCTTAAAAATTGTCTTGCAGCATCTGTATTTATGAATATATTATTGATTTTTTCTTCACTTGCATGAGGTTTGTGAGGATCTTCAGTTTGTACATCATCTTCTGTACTCTGAACTTCATTATCTTCTAAATTGTTACTCATATACTGTGCAGCATCACATTTTGCTACTTTTGACTCTTCTGATGATGGGCTGGAGTCTTCTGTAAAACTTGAGCATCTATGTGGACGTCTGTTTGAGGTGCAGTTGTGCTACTTGAATCTTCACTGGACTTGCTTATGTGAACTCCGAGTGGACATGTCTCTGACAATGATGGTACAGAAGCAGGGGAGGCAAGACCAATGATTGTTAGGCATTGTGAACAATTAGAAGCAAAAACCTCTTCATCATCATTTTCACTGTCAGTGTCACAATTACCTGATTGTTTCACATTTTTTCTTGCTATCACAGCTGCAAAGTTTTGGGTGAACTCTTGGCAACAGTACAGGCTGCAGTAAGGAATTGCTCGACACCACCTCCCTGAAGAAATTAGTATGGAAAATACATGGGACTGCTAATAAGCACTATTTGTAGGGCGATTAGAAATTTCTGTGACTTGCCTATTGAGCCAATGGCTATGAATGATAGTCTCCTATATGAGTGGGGAATTAAATCACGAGTGAGAGGTCAGTAATAATGATTTTGTTTATTGTTTCAACTAATCTATACTCAAGACAAAAAAAAGTTTTAATTTTAATAATCGATTCGATACGAGGCTAACTGCTTTTCCTTGAAGTTCAGCCTCGGTTATATTAAATTTGAACCAATTTATTCTCTTTATTGACTACAAAATACACATATTTTATAGTTATAATACTGTATTAGTAGTGATACGGTAATTAAGCCTAATAGAAAAACGAAAATAGCAAACGTGTGTGATATTAGGGTGTTAGTTTAATCAATAAATAAAAAAAAACATAATTAAACGCGTCATGCAGATATTCTTTTATCTGATAAGATCATTTAAACGAGACAACTGTTATATGCACTAGAAGACCAATACTACATACAATGTATTTTCATATTACTAACATATTTTTTATAAAAAATCATTTTACATGATTTTTTACATATATTAACTGTTTATAAAGTCTAACAAGGGAAGGTTAAAATAAGTTCGTTATATTAATCTCTGTCACTCTACGTATATAAATTTTTTTTATATACTTCCATCATTGGATTACTGTTTTCGTGACAGCTTCCATCGGAGGTGTCTGGCAACACCACGACAGTTCTTCGTATGTAAAGCGGGGAAAAGGAGTGTCACCACTTGGTACAGTCTTGACGTGATGCTTTTAAGCTCTTGACAGCATGACTTAGTAAGAGCGGATGAACTCACACAGCCATACGTGGTATTGAAGGCATTTGTTACACGCAGTACAAGTGACCCCAGCGGATGATGATTGGTCTCGCAGGCCTGGGTTGGAAATCGTTTAATCTATCAGATTATTTGGGTGGGTTTCTAACGAAGTAAATCTCATATAAACATACGATCATGTTCTCTGTGGTTTTTAAGATGAGGGAATTTACATATTAGCTTGATCAAACTTATTATGGTTCAATCTAGTACAAATTTATTCTTAATGAATTTTCATTTGAATGAACTTACATTGTATAAATACTGCTTAAGTTCTGTGAAGTCGGTTTAACGTTAGTGTCTTCTGGCCGAAAACTGGTATAATTCAGGCAGTCACCGATTTCTCGACATCAGATCCGCTCGTCTTTTTTCCCCGGTTTCGAATTTGTGAGAACTGGATATAGCGACGGCTACGTTTTGCCATATTTTGACGTTGTCCGGGACATTCGAGGATCCGTTTGCTAGATGATACCGCTCGGTGTGAGAATCGCTTCTGACACACCCATGCTCTGATAGCATTGACGAAAAAAGCATTCCATTTCTGATTCGCAGCTACGCTTAATTTGCCGAACGACCTGGAACGCATGATCGCGGATAAGATACGACACGAGCACATCAATTTCAAATTAGACATTACTATGATAATGAGCTTACCCAGGCTTAGCGTTAGGAGGCAGAACTGGATTGGAGACGTTTAAAGCATTACAGCGTTGGATATTTTAACGCCTTCAGTCCAAGCACCGCTGAGAGAACCCTCCACTCGATCTCCACTATAGAGAATGTGGAACTCCCTTACCAGAGAAAATCCCAGCTGATCGAAATTCACCCTCGAATGTGTACCATCCTCGAATCCATTACACATGACCCTATAATAAGCCATGAATAAATCGATTTCCAATTCTATGAAATGACAATGTCTATTAAGTTACGTCAACACGTCCCGTGTAAAGAGACCTCGTAATAAATTCCGTCCAACGTAACAATTAGACCGCATCCGTGTTTCTTGTTATCACTCCAGTTGCCGAGATATTTTCCCCTTTACCAATATCGTCCATAACTCCGTAGCCCTGCCGACACCATTCACCCATTCTCCAGTATAAATAGTTGCGGTCGATGACGTGAAATCACCTTGTTTTTGATACCATGTCCTTGAGGAAGACCATCTTTGAAATATCTTCATACATATCACCTGTAGTGTACTTCAGGACACCGTAACCATTTTGAAGATTATCTTTCCACTGACCTTCGTATAAACCTGGAGAAAGAAGTTACGTTAATTATATGGTTCTCTGGATTTTCTTTATTATATTTATCAATACTGACTTACCAACTCCAGGAATTTCCATTTTCCCATGTCCACATAAAGCGTTCAACTGTACCTGACCCACGTAAAATTTCCATCTGCCATTCGATTTTCCATTGCCATGTATTTTCCCGTCAAGCCATCTCCCGTGATATTTAGCGTCTTTATAAAAAATATTTTAGAAGAAAATGTATAACTAGCTGTTCTTATCGACGGAGGTTTGAAAGCAGATTCTTATTTAAGACCGTTCGAATGGATGCATTCAGGCTATGTATCCATTCTGTTTTTTCTTGTTCAGATATTGTCGAAACGCATATAACCTCCTCCGGGGTTGTTAATTGTATGACGTTTTGCAATGAGTCTGTGTTTGGTACAGCTTCAATCCATAGCGTTTCTAATGGATGGATGTTTGCTGTACTCCCGTTTACATGAATGAACAAATCATTGAACAAAATGAACCAATGGCTGCTGAACCTGCCAGGATTAACAAGATTAAGGGGCCGGCTTTTTGAATCTCTTATGAGACGTCTTTCGGGGTTTCTATATTGATCTAAACTTTTTCCAAGGGTTTCCCAGAACAGCTTTGTACCTTCTGCTTCTTTTCGTTTCTTTCTTGTTCTTCTATTAACACCGTCGAAGGAAGATATCCTTTATTGATTTTTTCCTCAATACTCGTTTAGAATCATGTTTTTTCTCTTCAATTTATGGCGTATCAAAGATTGAGCAATACATTGTAAGAGCTTAATCTCGTTAATGGCTGAACAAAGGCTAACGCTACAACTACTTCTAATGTCTTCTATTATATTTTGTTTATTCGTTGGTAGCTGGTCACTAAATAAATTATAAATACTTGACGGCACATCCACAATATTATTTATGTGAGCGAAACCACCAATAACAATCAAATTGCTTACGGCTAAATAATACTTTTTATATAAAAAAATAAACTCTTCTAGATTTTTTATTAAAGAAATATCACATTCACTTATGTGCTTCTCAGCATATTGCCATGTTGATAGCACATTCAGTGCCGTTATATATAATATGTCACCGAATATATCACAAACAGTTTCGTACACGTTGGAATGTAATGTAATAGATTTGCTTTTCTTAAGGAAAGGCTTAACCAAAGAATGATATATCAATAACATCTCTTCTAAGTACCTTTGAGCAATTGACAATTTTGAAACTCCGGACAAATAGACGATTCTTCTATAGACAATAACTTATATTCCCAGAAGATAACACTCTCCAATGATAACACTGTTTTCAGTTTTATTCACATGACTTTTAGTTTCACTCAATTTAACTGTAGTCTCTTTAGATTTTTCATCCACAACTTCACATTTTTCATTTAAATTGACAACATTTTCTGTGAAGCCATCTGTATGTTTACCTAAGTAATAAACATTTTCATTATGTGTGTAGGCAAGTGTGTGGTGATCGGTGGCTATCATGTCTCTTACGCGATCACTATCAGAATTTTCGGTAAACTGCTTAGGTCCACTCTTATCTTCCCTAGATTCTAAACTAACTTGTTGAAAGTGATTGTAACCCCATAAAAATAGCCGCCCGTCTAAAGTTAACGCCGCACAATGCCATTTACCACAGGACACCTTTTGTAAGCCAAAACCTGATAGGCTCATCACGATCATGGGTTTCACCCTTTTCATTGTATCACCTATACCCAATTGCCCATGAGTTATGTCGCCCCAAGTCCATAATTCAGTTGCCAATATATTTTTACCTAATTTTGACATGTTTTTGATATTTTCAGTTTTTCTTGTTGCTTCAAATTCTTTTTCACTACTGATTGTGCTCGTTGAAAATTGAAGGTCTTCAAACTTGTTAGAGTTACAACTGTATAGAAGAGAACTTAGCTCCTCATTAAAATTTGGATTAGGAAGTTCCATTGTGTCGTTATTATCACTGCTTCCACTAACATGTCTTGATAATGTTGCTACTTTATCACCAACAGTTTTAACACCTTCGTAAACAAAGTTTGTGAGATTGGACACATTTTCCTTAATTATTCTTGTTGGCTTCTCTGTATATTCAACAAGGTAATCCTCACCAGCCGACACCCAAGACAATTGTCTGCTTAAAAATTGTCTTGCAGCATCTGTATTTATGAATATATTATTGATTTTTTCTTCACTTGCATGAGGTTTGTGAGGATCTTCAGTTTGTACATCATCTTCTGTACTCTGAACTTCATTATCTTCTAAATTGTTACTCATATACTGTGCAGCATCACATTTTGCTACTTTTGACTCTTCTGATGATGGGCTGGAGTCTTCTGTAAAACTTTGAGCATCTATGTGGACGTCTGTTTGAGGTGCAGTTGTGCTACTTGAATCTTCACTGGACTTGCTTATGTGAACTCCGAGTGGACATGTCTCTGACAATGATGGTACAGAAGCAGGGGAGGCAAGACCAATGATTGTTTGGCATTGTGAACAATTAGAAGCAAAAACCTCTTCATCATCATTTTCACTGTCAGTGTCACAATTACCTGATTGTTTCACATTTTTTCTTGCTATCACAGCTGCAAAGTTTTGGCCGATTGAAGCACTGTATACTGTCCTGCCCTCAAAGAATGGAACTCGCTTTATAGTATTTGTATCTAAAGATATTTGAGGCATTGCACCTGAACCCCAAAGATGACCATCACAGCTAATAAAAAGCTGCCCAAAATCGCTTACTACTACGTTTCTGAACTTCACTTTACAACTTGCACTTTTAAAGCCATGGGGGCAACATTTAGAATCTTCTTTTACTATTATTTCCTCTTTACTTTTGAAGGTGGTATTTGTTTTATAGAGACGACCATGTACGTCAATAATATAAAGGATTTCATTGTGATAAGATATGTCTATAGCGGTAATACCGGAAATTTTCCTAAAATTTAATTCGTCATTTTGGACTTCACAGTAATAAAGGCCGTGATCGTTGCCAAGAACAATGAAATCAGTGCCCAATGAACAAAGCTTTACAATCTTTTCAGGTACCTGTTGCGAAGAGGGAAGATTCAAAGACGTCAATCCTCTCCAGAACTTATGTTGACTCATTTTAAAAACACTTTCACCCGTCGTCCCATAAAAACTAGGCGGATCATTATAATTCTAGGTCTTCACTTACTTCTTGTCATTTTACCGTCAATGTAATGGAAGCTTTTATTGTTTAATAGGTGCGCTTCCAGTAAAAATAATTATTTTATTTACAATCTATTAGTCTGGATGTAGTAGGTAAATATCTTGTATTGTAATGATTTATCTACTGAGTTGATGACATTGATAGGTTGACATTTGACAATTTGACAGTCGATTCCAATAAGATAGTACACTAACATATAGCCATAGTTAAAAAAAAAACTAATATATAGATTCGTTGACATGGGTAGAATATTCTACGGTTCCATTGTGAATAAAGTCATAGCATATAAAAACATATAGGTTCATTATATTTCATAAATAATATTAGGAGATACACTTGTTTTCGTTTCGTTCGAAATAAAAAAACCTCTTAGTTTATGTTGAGTAAATCGATCTTAGTATTTTGGTACTGAAGTATATATTAGGACATGGGTTGCGTTTTCCTGCCCTAAAATTAAAATTGGTGGTCCGATCTAATTTTTTAAAACTTGTTATGAGACTTCAAACAAGATTATATTAAACGTGTAAGGCTCCGGGTCGGGGTCAGGGGGAGTAGTAAAAAGAGACAGAGTGAAAGGGAATGCGTGGTGCTCGAATGTAAGCGGGCAATGAGTTGTGACATTGCGACAAAGAAACCCTAAAAATCGTTAAGAATCAATTTCTACACTTTTCTGTTTTCATTCCAATGTTACGAAGTTTCGCTTCTTCTGCGTGGAGAGTATCCACACACCATTATTGTTTTTTATAAAAATCACCCTTGAGAAGTGGGCTATCGAACAAAAAAAAACTTAATTGATCGGACACCAGTTCAGCATTCTATTCGCTTCACTCAATTAATACCTTTTTTATAAGTATGTTTATATATTTAAAGGGCTTTTTTAATTTAAGAATTTTCATAGATATTACAATTACCATAGTCTTATTTATTTTTACGAGGAATTTAAATTTAAAATTTATTTAAAATTATCAACTTAAAAACAAAGGAGCAACAACAAGTTAAAATTATTAATGGTTTTAGTTACCTATTTATACAAGCGTATTAATTGTTTCTAAATCTTGGTCAAATTTAATACAAATATTATTTTTTTTGTGTTTTGTAATGTGATTCTAATTTATTTATTTAGAGTAACTTGACTCATAAATTTATAATTACAAATAGATAAATTAAAAATAATAATTATTAAAGTTTTAAGTTTTTTAGAATCCAATGTTGTGTAATTAAAAAAGTAACTGTCATTCTCTTGCGTGTCAAATCGCCCTTTCACGTAAAAATGGCGAGTCGCGGTGGCCCATCTAGACGCGTTCCTGAAACTGAAGATGCCATTACATACGTTCAGTGTGATGGACTGGTAAATATATTTCCTTCAAATTTACAAACCATTGTAATAAATATCCTTTGGCTATATTTTAAAACTTCTATCTCGAATGGTTGACGCGTCATGTTTCTTTTGTATTCTTAAGTTTAGAACAGAATATTTAAAAACTTTTCATTATTATATTATGCTTTTGTGTATTAAACTAAGTAAAACCTAATCAAAAGAAGTATTTATTTGCTGGACCTAGGTTCTTAAAAAAATCAGATTGTTGTTAGAGGTTATAATTCACCCAAAATTCGTTTATTTACCTCCGAGATATATGGTCACTGATGAGTCATAGGTCATTTAAGAATATTCACATCACTTTCTAGCCAGTGATGTCAATTACCTTATAAAATTCCAGTTACACTTGAAAATGTTCTACATCCCGTTAGTTTATAAGTTTTACTAAATGTTATAATGTGATTAAAATTCGATTCCATGTTGAAGGCGGTGATGAAAATAGTGAAACACTGTCATGAAGAATCATGCAGTAATATGGAAGTGGCTCAGGGTGCCCTACTCGGGCTTGTGGTTGAAAATCGATTGGAGATAACCAATTGCTTTCCATTCCCCAAACATGATGATACGATGGACGAGGAGGAGTATCAGCTCGACATGATGCGGAGATTACGTAGAGTTAACGTTGATCACTTCCATGTTGGATGGTTTGTATATTAAGTGCAGTCAACCTAAATTAAGTTGTAATTAGGGTTTATAAATTATTGCACTATTAGTGTGAAATGATTTGTAAAATTAATGTTTGTTTCAAAAAATATATTATGTATATCAATTCAAACTATTAATAATAATTTTCACTCAGCCATAACATGAAATATTGTTTAGAATTTGATCGAAAAATTTTCTCCGAAATCTTATATATTACTAATAAATATTTTAAAGTCATGTTAATGTTCTAAGATGTTATTACTAATTGTACATAGGTACCAGAGTGCAGATGTTGGTAACTTCTTAAGTGAATCACTGTTAGAGTCCCAGTATCACTATCAGACATCCATCGAGGAAAGTGTTGTTGTTATTTACGACACTAAGAAGTCCGCTAGAGGCTTCTTGACTTTGAAAGCTTATCGTCTTACTCCTCAGGTAAGGGAAATATATATTCATACCTCTACAAGTTGTGATCGCAGAAAATAATTATGACTTTAAACGATGTTATTCTGATTTTGCAAAGTTCACACCCTTGTAATGTGAAATAAGGTCTTCCTTGCTGTGGTTATCCAATTTTTTATTGTTGATTGAAAGCTTTATTATATGACGGTTACAAGATTTTTTCTTGAAGCAACGTTAATATACAAATATTTATGAAATGGAAATTGTAAACAGTCGATGTTGAGTTTAATAACTTGAACTCGCATAAGTGTAACGATTGCAAACAATTGTAGCTTTACAATCAGTTAGACGTACCATTTACTATTTGTTAATATTTATATTTATACAATAAAATTGCATCTTGTTAATACAGAGGCATATTATATAAATTTTTCAGGCGATTGCCATGTACAAAGAGAAGGATTACACGCCAGAGGCATTGCGTAACCTTAAAATAGGTTACGAGAACCTGTTCATTGAGGTTCCCATTGTGATCAGGAATTCACCGCTCACTAACATTATGATGTCCGAGATATCCGAGATGATCCCAGAAGAAGAAGGATCTAAGTTCCTTGATTTAGGAACAGCTTCCGTGCTTGAAGGTATGTAATAGATTGCTTGAGGTAGTGGAACCATTTGTCAGAATTTATCGTATTGAGACTCTTCTTGAAACTATATTTGATGGTTCATGATAATTATTATTTTATTTTATTTTAATATTTTTTTTTTCTATCATGTTAAAAAATTAACAAATATCATTTTACTAAATAATGTATAGGGATTATACTGTCTCTTGAGTTTCAGAAACTGCCTTCTGATACACCACTAGTAGCTAGTGAAAAATATATGCTGTTTCAGAAGACAGTTGGTTGTAACATAGAAAGCAGTCATAGATAGAAATAGTAGATTGGAGACAATTACTTTATAGTATTATTGATTGAATTAATTTTGTTTTATAAAATAATTGTTGACATGTCTCTTATTACACATATATAGGTTGTTTATACATTAAGATAAAGTTAAAAAAAGATCGGAGGGTTTTTAGGCAAAATATCTTGTAAAATGGGGTTCAGAATATAGAATCATAATTCTTATACATTCGGAATCATGTACTTCACAAGCTACAGCACTAATGATGTGATATCTTTTCAATAACTTTTTTGTTTTTTATTTAAAGTAACTGATAAATTTCAATATTATTCAGTGATTTTGGTGAAGAAAGGAATATGGAGTTCTACCTGAATATGTACCATATTAATCTCTTGTTTTCTTCTACAGAGATCTGGTACGACAGTTGGTTATTATATAAACTTTCTGTACTAAGTTAGAATGAATACAACACAGCATTTTTACTACTTTTTTTTACATTAAAATATATTTTCATAAAATTTTCTGATTTAATGGTTAATTTGATAAATTAAACATTTATTAATGGAAAATAAAATTTAATTTTCAGGACAACTCCGAAGTCTAATGGAGCGTGTGGACGAATTGAACCAGGAAGCAATAAAGTTCAACCGTTACCAATTATCAGTTGTCCGTCAACAGCAAGAGAAGCATCGTTGGCTCTTGAAGCGGGCTCAGGAGAACGCTGCTCGAGCTGCCAAGGATGAAGCGCCTCTACCGGAAGAGGACGTGAACAAGCTCTTCAAACCCCTGCCGGTACCACCAAGGATGGTCCCAATGATAGTGGCCGGCCAAATCAACACTTACAGCCAACACATCAGCCAATTCTGCTCCCAAAGCCTGGCGAAACTGTATCTGACACAAGCATTACAGAACGCTAAGGAATCCAAGCAGAACAATTAGTGATTTTATTCATAATAAATGAGCACTCAAATTTGAAGTGTTTTTTATTTATCGATACATAAAAGAAATTTTAAATATTACATTTTGATTTTTCTTATTCATAATAATACATAATTTAATATACTTTGGGAACTCATAGAAACTACCAAAAATTATACTCTTTTTTATTTATATATTAACCAACTGATACATTCAATAACAAATATGAGTTCTGTGAAATAGAAAAGTTTTGAAATTGTGAATATTCTTTAAAATCAAGCTATTAATCTAAAATAAAGTTAAACTGATTTTAAAATTATTGTGTTTATTTATTATTATATTAAAACTTATGCAGTGATCATTCCTTAATAAATAATAACATTAAGATAAGACTAGACAAATGGGAGTTTACCCTATAGTCTGAATTTTTACCTATATCATGATATATGATCATTATGTAAGTAAAGAAATTGAATACCGTTCTTTATTAAACGATGGGCTGTACTGCAAATTTTATCAGCATCCTTGTTTAATCCGGTAATGATGTCAAATCCGGAAAACTAACGAAACTTGTCCGTTATCCATACAATAAAAAATGCCTTGCAACAATGAACTGCATACAGATGCATCGTGAAAGGCAATACTTAATTTGTCTTAAGATATTCGCTTAGACTGCTCCTTAACAAACATCATAATTTTTGCTCAATGGGGAGACGCCTATTAGTAATGAGATCTAAGAAAAATATTAGTTTCATTTAAACGCCTATTAGTATTTGACGAGCAAATGTGAAAATTGGCGGAATAAAGTACGCATAATCGGCACTTTCTTTGAATTGTACCGGCTTAGAAGTTCCTGAAAAAAAAGATTGGTATCGACATCGACATTATTATTATTTGTAATATTTGGTGCATGGAATACATATTAATTTTACAAAAACTTTTTTTTTAATATGTGATTTTTTAAACAAATATTAAAATAATATTTTTATCTTAAAAAGGAACTAATATAATAAATATGTTCTCAGAGGTTAGTTTCAGTTATATTAGCAGTGACACAACAAAAGGCAAATTTTCTTTTATCGATATGTGCCTGTAAACATTTTATCTACATAAGTGATACGCACAAAGTGCTTTCTGAATGTTTGAGCTGTTATCTCGCGGTAGTGTTGGTAGTTGTAAAGATTTTATTCCCTACCATTGCCGTTGAACCATTACGGTTACGTACCTTAAAAAAATTATGACATATTTTCTTACCTTAATTGAACAAAATAAACAAGATTATGCAATAGTTTGTTTGTTTCGATAAACACAAGGTCAAATAAATTAGGTAATAAAGTTGACGTCACGCTTGTATTTAAAAGGTCTACCAATATTTTATTGTTTGATTTCATAAGTTTTAGTTTAATATTGAACTAAACGTTCGGCATTTGTATAAATTGCGGGAGTTTTTCATTAGAAAAAATATTTTTAAATTGATAATGCTAATAGTATTTACTGAGTTCGATATAGTTTTATTGTCTTTTTCATGTATGTGTATTATAAGGTTTGTCTTTATTGACAAGTAGTTTACTAAATCATATTTCAAATTTTAAGTTGTTCCGTCAATGGATCCTTATAAACTTATTTTATATTTTTGGAACAAAACCTTTTTTATTTAATTTTCAAAGAAGATTGTGTTTATATTAACTATTTTAGTTGATATTGCTAGATAGTCATTCCACCTGAATCCTGATGGTAGGTAGAGATGAAGTCGCAGATAGTGAACACACTATCTTAGATATTCGTATAATATGCCTTTTCCATCTTATCTTGATGACCTCTAAAATGTAAATTTTTATTTAGATCTGTGCTCCAGACAAACTAGATTTGGTTTAACTAAGCTGCAATCACCTATAAGCCGTTCTTAACATCTCTCAAAGCCTGAAACAGTGAGGAGACATTTGCCGACGTTCTAGTGCCGTTAAATTTCTCAAGATTATTACTTGCGTAACCAAAAATACCTGATAATATCAGATCGTTCGTTAAAGGAGAGACCCCTGAGGTATCCTACGTTGATCAACTATGTGATTGTAGTGCAAGGTTAACCAAAAAGTCAGAAAATCTGGTAATCGGACCTTGAGAAATGCTGTGACTAGAGAGTTTACCGATTAGATTATCTTGTCAGACACTGTCGAAAACTTTTGGAATAACAAGTGAACTTACGAGAGTAAAGCTCTGTTATTTTCTAAAGCTTTCCTCCACATAATAAGTGTGTGGCGGAACCAGAAGATTCACAGTTGACCGATTACGGCATAACCCTTGTTGTCAGCGGCGTTAATTCAATATACGTTTTATAACCTTATATATTATAGAGGTAATTGAAATCGGACGATAATAAGCAAGGTTTGTTCCGAAACCTTTCATAGGTAGTCTTCACGTTTGTGAGCTTCCAAAATTTGTCACTATATCATTAAAGAGTAGTAGTATAATCACGACAGAATAGGAGACGTCTTTTATTTTTAAACGGTTTTATTTAGTAATTATTTACATACGAATAAAGAAGTTATTAGAATCAGTGCCGGCGTAAGGGCCACTGATACCCCGGGCCAAAATATTGTGGCGCCCACTTGAGGGAAGCAATTACAAGTGTTAGTTTTTTGCTGATCCCAAGTAAAATTATATTAAGAATTTCATCTTTCCTTTAGCGTTACCCAGAGCTAACGACGCGGACGTAGAAGGTTCAGTTATCCCCACCATCTACCACGTGTCACGCGTATCGGTTTGGCGGTGGAAGTATTGCACCAATCGTAAGCGTAAGCACCGTGTGGTCGAGGAGTGACTCTAACGATATCGTTAGAGTCGCTCCTCGACCACAAACCCTCAAAAAATCCATCTAAAAAAAATCTCAATAAAAAATATGCATGTGCACAGAGCGTAGAGGACAGTTCTGAGGGTTTGCACCAGGAGAGGCAAGAGACTCCAACTTCAGACCTTGGCGCCCCCCCGAATTTGTCGCCCTGGGCCATCGCCCCATCACGCCCCTCCCTAACGCCGGCACTGATTAGAATATAAATAGTAAATACGATATAAATTTTATTTTTAAGTTTAAGTCAATTAGCATTATGATTTAAATACCTAAATGAAACTGATTTATATAAGTTTTATCTTAGTTTATCTATACATATAATAAGACAGTAAAAATCGAATGTCTGTACATTAAACATTTTTCCAAAAAACTGATAGGAGGTTATTAAAGACGAGTCATAGAACCAAAAAAAATAATTTTTAAATTTTCGTCTGTCTGTCTGGTACGTTATAACTTCAAAACTACTCAACGGATTTTAACGCGGTTTTCACAGTTGGATAACATATAATTAGGAGCATTGTCAAAACTTTGTTTCGTCAAAATCGGTCAAGGGAAAAAGAAGTTATGGTCAATTGAAAATTTACTTAAAGCACTGCTTCAAAACTTTTAAACTTAATATTGATTAGTTATATATTATATATTAGTTAAAAGTTAATTAGTTATATTAGTTACTAAAAAATATGTTCTAATATATTTTAAACTTAATATTAAAACTTATGAGAGGTAACAAAAATAACAAATAACACAGTGCGCGCGGGCGCGATTGAAGTGTTGAACACTGTGCTCGATAGATGGCGTTGATAAAATACGTCATGAACCTAGATCGCGGTGTTAAGATTCTCCGTTGTGTAATGACTACCATGCGGTTCGAAAATCCACTGTCGTTTGTTGGTTGTGGTTGTCTATCTATCGTTTGTATGCAACTCTTTTAAGTTTTTGTATAACCATATATACATATATATTGTTATGCAAAAAGCGACGCACTCGCGGGCGGGGAGCCGCGGGCAGCAGCTAGTTGTAAATAAAAATGTTTTTTATCGCGAACTGTTTCGATTATGCGTGTCAGTGTATACAACAAAAACAGTTTAGGATTCTCATGATTAGTTTATCTTATAGAAATTTCATTTACTTAGTCCTTATATAAAGATATACATGAGTACATATAAAAGTAAAAAATCGCGTGAAAAGCTGTATAGCTGAATGGAATATCATTTTATAGTATACCCCTGCTTGAGAAGGCTGTTTTAAAAAGTAGCTTAGAGCTTTATAACATAGCTTTAAATTTCATAAATTAATCTGACCTTCTTGCAGGAGTTAAGGTACTGTTAACAACATCGGAAATCGTCAGTATTATCGTTAAATTCATATGTTTCTTCAATGGTTTATTTATATAAAATATCTACATTCGTATGTTCTTACGACATAACTTGGTGTCAAGACAATTACAATGTTTGTTTTAAAACATGATGTATTTATTGGTTGACGGTAAAAATGCCTGAACTTAAAGCTATAATTCGAAATCGTAGCTATAGAACAGAATGAACTTAAAAGGTAAAAAGAGAATTTATCACCTTTAAAGGTTATTCGTGTTAAAATTTTCTGCAATAACTGTTTGTTTTTAATTGCTATGAAATATAAATACGACCAGAATTATTACTAGCCAGCTGCCTAGTGTAAATAATTACTTAATTAGGCTAATTTCATAACAGTCTAAAGTTTTTTTTTTCCGGTTAAGCCTCAGCCGACAAAGTTAATGGCGATATCTGGATTGTCCCTTGATTACCACAAATTGCTTTATCCCAGCCGAGTCCCCGCCCACTGATAATTGAGGGCAATTTGTCCTGTTCTTAAATTACGCAATTTCCTAACCTTTTAAATGTTATACAAGAAATTATTTACCATTAATACTACTGTATAATGATATCATAAGATTCAATAACAATTTATTGTTTGGAAGTAGGTAACTGTGGAAAATATGTTTTAGAAATGAGTATTATCAGTGTATTAGATACTTTATAAATGTTAATAGAAGAGGTTTTAAGAAAAACAGTCAGAAGAAAAATGGGATATATTTTAAGAACTGCGTAGGTTTCTCAAAAAAATGTATAAAATGTTTAAAAATTATTGTCTCTTGTTATAAAATATAACGTTGTTTTTCTTGTGTGTCTCTGAAATGAAACCTTTAAAATATTTTTTGTCCAATGAAGGCACCAAAAAAGTTGATGTGACGAACAGATGGCCTTTCTAACTAACTTCTATTGTTTCATAATGAATATTCACTATACATATACGCAAATATTAAAGATGTAGTTAATGATTTTAAATTATTTCATGATATAACATCAAGAGTCATGATCGTGGTTGATCTCTGATTGGAAACCTTTAAAAAATCGGCATATATTTCAATATAGTTCTAAAAATAATGAGTGTGAGTATAGAGCTGGTCAGGCGAAAGAAACCTGTAGGAATTTTCTTTGCTACCACAATTAAAGTTAATTTAAAGCGGCGACGGACTTTCAATGGCGGCTAGGCTATAATTCTAACTGCACTTAACTGTATTCTTACATATAGGTTAATATACTGAGAACGAACTGATAATTTACTTACAACTGAATAGACTTCGTAATTGTACAGGAAGATATAAGTTAACACGTCTTATTAAGGCAATTCCATCTATGATGTTTGGTCTGGATGAGTGAAATGAAGATATTTTAAACGTCTATGATGGTTCTTGTCCATAATTCGAATAGTTTATGTTAAAACCAGTTGGAACATGAATATAATTAGTATCAAATATTACAACTTTTTATACGTACGAAGGCCAGAAAATGAAAAACTTGACGTATGTATACTATACCTATAGGTTTAGGATTAATTTATTTGGGTCATAGCCATATAATTCTAGATATTCAGTAATTTTATGACTCGCACCCTGATTTCTGATGCAAATGTGCTGTTATTTATTAGCTAACTTGATTACATTTCTTGCCTAACATCCACTTATCAACACGTAAGTCAACTTTGTAAATTGAACTAGTCTTATTGCGAAAACATTGTCTCGTATACATAGGTAGTAGGGGTTAGTGTCAAAAATTATATCTATTGATTACAACATGTATTGTCAAAGAGGACAGTTGTAATTTTAAATAAATAACGGTTATTTCATAATAATTGGCGTATGTTCAGCGTTTTTATATCACGTAATCTGAATAATATTTTTTGTGCCATCCGACAGAAAGAAGTGCAATTGGAAAAGGAACTTGAGGATTTAAATCGTAATAGAAGTTACATTGAAACATCTAAAATCGTTACTTTGTTTAAAATAACCGTATTTCAATAAAATGTAAGCGGTTGAAACAGCAAGACATTTTATTATGATCCTAAATCACTCTACTTATACCAATCAACGCGGGTTTTTATGCCGTGATGATACCATGCTGCTGCTGGTAATTTTATTATGCAAATGGGGCATAAAGTGTTGCCAGGCGTAATTGTTCAAATTACTACTACCCAGAGACAAGTGAGCGCAAAATGGCGCCTCTAAAAATTGCGGTATCTTGTAATGTGTGGTAAATACAGCCATCAATTGGCATTAATGAGCTTATTATGTCTGTGTTTTGCAGTAATGAAAATTAGAACAGGCCTTTCATAATTTAAAACTTGACAATGACTGTATGTCTATTCTGTTATTACTTCATTTAAGTACCTAAAATCATATACAGTTTTCTTTTATTGATTTTAATAAAAATGATCATATAAAAAATTAAGCAATTCAATCTGGACTATAGATTGATCTGAGAACTTACCTAATGTTTTAATTGCCACTCGTACCACCGAACTGTCTATGAGGTTTAATAGTTAATTCATGTAATTATTAAAATCTTGGAATAACGTAAAATTTTGGCGATATAGAATCATAATATTACAAAATTAATCCAAATAGGTAAAGCGTTAGTAGTTCATTAGGAAAGACATCAAAAAGGAGGTCCGGTTGAGGTGATGAAGAGCTTTTTAGCGACCTTCAGCCATCGATAGCACGACTTGATAGCATTTAAGTATTGGTTTTGATGGTTTTAATCAAAACTTCGCTATATAACAGTAATTATAGTTCGGCTTAATATCAAAATATGCGATAAAAAGCAAAAATTATATTTAAAGGAATTAGGCTGCCGTTGCCGGTGCTCGGTGCAATTTGGAAGATTGCGCCGACTGGTTTTCTGTGAATTTTTTAATTAAATTACGAACCAGATGCTGTCCGACGAGAGTCCGCGTACATCAACCTAACTTTTGTGTTGTTTACAATCACGGCACGGCAACAACAGCTTTTTATATACACCTTATACGTCATTTAATTAATATTTCATATTTTTATGTCACGACATGTTAATCCTTGAATATTTTCTGAACCGTATTTTTAATGATATATTTATTAAAATAATTGTAATAAGCCTTATGCATATTGATACTTCTCTTATTTTGTTAATTGGCTTTATTTCAAAGGCCGATATGCAATGCACACAATTAAGATTTTTTTAATGCAATTTTTCGTTTTTTTTTTTTTTTTAATTATCATAATAACATTAATTAACATTGGAAAGGAGTTTTCTAAGAAACTGAACCAATTTAAAGCAGTTGAATAATAATTTACAAGTGTTTTTTTTAAGTTTTTTGAGTAATACCGTATGTAAAAGTTATGTCCAAAATGATATGCTTTTTTTTGTTTCATCATATAATTTTCCGGCACAAAATGAAAATTTTTATTTAAGATAAACAAATTAAAATTAATCGAAAACATTATCAATAGAATCTTTGTAACTCTTAATGTTTTTTAAACTAATATAACTAACTAAAGCTTTAGCTGAGTACGTACGTACTCATTGAACCACTTTGTGTTATTCATACTCTCGTGTGCTCTGAACATGTTTCATTTTGTATGACTTGTATTTGTTTTTCATTTTTTATGATAATAATACATATCCAGAACAACAAATTGAAGGTACTGTCTTAATATATCCTGATATTACGTATAGTTTTATAGTTTGAAACTTTTCAGTTTCAAACTATAAATTTAAAAGAAACGTATACATACTGCGTATATTTTATTCAGTTCGTAGGCCTATTTCTTATTTATCTTGAAAATGCAACCTCCAGATATGAAATCATGAATAGTTTTTTCGCTATAATGTTTAATATTCGCAAAATATACAGCTACAATATCGCTAAGTCCATCCATAAATCTGTCACTTAAGTGTCTGATAGTAAAATAATCGCGTGCCTCATAAATTACTCGGAGTGCACATTCGTAGTTCTGATATCCTGGTATCTTTATTTAGTGAGACCTACCAGTAATTTTAGATTATGAAGTTGTTATGGGGTGAAAATTCACATCAAGAATGATTTGTGCATCATAGATTTGACCAGTGCTTTTAACTCTTAGACTTCCTGACTTCCTGGTTATTCTGAAATTGTTTTTACATTTAACTATACAATTTAAAAAAATCTAATATATTGGCTTTGACTTGATAGGTCTTTTTTATATAATATATAATAATTGAAGAACGCTTATAATATTTTTCAATAGTGTACCTACTGTGTATATTCTTTGATGTCGATTGATCGAAACGTATAAATTTCATAGTTTTAAAAGTTCATTAAACATTACAGACACTGTTTTATAACCGTGCAAGATGACTACAATTTAAAAATGTTGTTCATTTCACTTATAAGATGATATCTTATTTCCCATTCCATATATAGAATCCCACGTATAAATTATTCTCCATCCTATTGATATTACAACACAAACACTTATTGGATTCGTTTTATGAAAAGAAAAATATTTTTATGGAAAATAATGTCAAAACAAATCACGCTCGAATGTAACCGTTTTGTTGAATTTACTCAACAATCATCACCAATTAGTGCATTCCGCGCTCATTTCGACTCCCGGAAATGATTTCGTTTTTAACGAACACCAAATTCATCATTTCAGTTTGTACTTGTAAAGCAGATATAATGATGCCTTAAGATCTTTACGCATTAAGGATTTACTTCAAAATAAAATAGGTTAAGCATACCAGGCTGGGGATGCTTTTCTCTTGAGGATTCTATTAAAAAGGACTTAATAAAACAAAGGAAACTAACAACAAACGTTAAAACTACAGGATAATTTGCTTGCTTGCTTAAAGTGTTACCATATTTAGAGTATTGAAAATGTATTGTACATATAGGTATATAGCTAATACCTATGTGCTATAAATAATAACTTTGTCCCATGTGAAGACATAAACGAGATTTTTTTTTAATAAATAAGTAAATTAATTATGTATATCTATTAGTAAAAGCATTTCTTTTATTCAAATAATGATTTAAAAAATTATGTTATTACCAAACCACCCATTTTTTTTTCAATTAAGTATTGACTATTGTGAATGGACCGAAAATAATACTTTAACACCCATTAAATTAACAGAGCTTAATAATTCATCTACATTCTTGAAATGGAACAAGTTGGCAAGCATCGCCATCTCTATAATGTTAATAGGTACGTATCATTAATTTTTTTTCAAAAATAACCTAAGTTCCGGGCGCTACCAACCAAAAATCTTCGAATTATTTTCTTGACTGGCAACATTTAATTGGCAATAAACATATGTGAGAGTCGATAGTCACTATGGAGGATTTACATATAACGATTATATCATTGTGGCTGTATGTATAAAGCAAGATATATAAAGACGAAGTATTTATAGATATATTTATATACATTATACAAATACATAATTACATGAACGAAACGGACATCAATTATATGTTAATAAATGCACAAAAATTAAACTCAAAATCCAATTATATATTACAACACAATTATAAATATTTGAGAATAAAACTATACATTAATTTTAAACGTATCGCAAGCTAAAATAATTGACAGCCAGGTCTGAAGGGGTTTGATCTTACGAAGCATAATGGTTGTTCAATAATCTTTTATGGCGGCGTGTTAAAGTAATTTCCTTACTATGTTGGTTGAGGAATTATGACCTCAGATGAGCGCATGTTTAAAGACGTCAATTACGTTACCAGAAGTTTTTCAATAATCTCCACACGACATTTAAGTATCGGTAATTTGTTCCGACGAAAGATAATATTCTGTGATGAGATGAGATTTTACTCTTATATATGATGTTTGTTATAAAATAAATTACGAATTTAAAATACTACATTTATTAGCTTCGATAATATTTAAATCCCTCGCTTGTATTATCATTGCTTCCAAATTATTTTTCTATTGGCATAACTTATAAGATTTGTCGGTCGTGTTTCTAGATATATAGGAAAAAATACATTTATATAACAAAAGTAGATGATAAATCCTATTCATATACATAGTTGGAAAGTATGAAAAAGTTGCAGGATAGTAATATTGCGTTGCAACTTTTGAAATAAAAAGAAAATCGTAACATTGGTAATGCAAATAGAAGAGCATATTTAGATTACCGATTCTCTATGGTGTCACAGTAATGAATGCGAGGTGTAATATGTCTTCAAGTTACCGCTCAACACCAGCTTCATGCAATCAAAGATATTATAGAGCGATGTGATCACGCGACACCGGTTATTATTTATTTACA
This sequence comes from Danaus plexippus, assembly GCF_018135715.1. Lineage (NCBI taxonomy): Eukaryota > Metazoa > Arthropoda > Insecta > Lepidoptera > Nymphalidae > Danaus > Danaus plexippus. Next base: position 7,942,465 of record NC_083537.1, on the reverse strand, counting down.
ATCTGTGCAGATCTTTGATCTCAACCACAATTTGTTTTTAATTGTTGATCGTTTGAATATATTTCATATTATTTTTACAATTATAAACGAAAAAATTAAATTAAAGTAAGTTTTTCGGATTATTTTTTATATACATAATACCGATGTTTCGGTCCTTTTACCTTGACCAGGGACAGACGAGATGAAAGCACTTTCGAACACGCTACTAAAAGCTTAGTTTCGTTTAAATAGAAAACTGTTTATCTATATCTATAATATATATAAATGTATTTTTTACAGTATAGTAAGTTAATTATGTACTATTTATTTTAAGTGTAATTTGTTTTATAATTAATGTGTTTCATGGTGTTCAATTAAGCTATCTGTAAACAGTGACACTTCATACATTAAATATAACTATTAAACTAACAATATAATATTCACAATATGAAAATAAAGGCGTACAATATATTAAGTACAGAAGCCTAAGGCGTCAATTCATAAAGCTACTAACAAGATTAGCTTGGAAAATATAAAATTGCGTTAAAACTGTGGTCAGCGGTCGCCCGTGGCTGGACTGGCTGTATATTACTGGCCGCGAAGTGCCGAAGCCATTAAACAATTTGGAATAATTAACTACCGGATTTAGTTGGTTATTACATTTCATAATATGTTCCTACATATAATTACGTCTCTGACACTAATGTTCGGTTTGTATGTCTAATTATAATTGACACTGAATTTGTTTTGCGAATACAGCTCGCTGGCATGAAATTAAATATGTTTTAAGTATTAAAGGTTTCCATTTATTTAAGACAACTATGTAATAGATTTATTCAGTATAATTGAATATTATAAGAAGATTAATAATAAAATATATTTATATTATTTTAATAATAGTTTTAAAATCATTGAACAGATGCTGTATAGAAAATTATTTTACGATAATTGTAAGAAACAGATTTATCCCCTTGCTAAGGTTAATGCACGTAACATTAAGTAAACCATTACCTTACCATTCACTGTGGAATTATTTAAATGTCAGATAAATTGCTTTAACAGTTCGAGAGCAGTAATAAGGTGTCCATGCTGTTGTGGGGTGTAATTTGCTCTTGCATTCAATCATTCGGCCTCACTGGAGGCCCGTCGGGACAAAGATTAACGCCCAGAGCGTACATTTAAGATGTCACGCTGACATACCCATTATGCGAAACATCAGAACTATCCTTTAAAATTTTTCATTTTGTAAAAGTAATTTGTCATCAATATTATTTTGAAACTAATTATAAGTCATTATATGTTTTGCGTTTTATATTATGACAGTTCTGGTTTATATTCGTGTCTGTATTTGGCTTTAAAATAAGCAATTAATGATGGATTGTAATAACCGTCAATAACGTTTTAAAGTTTTTTGTGGCGATTTAAATTACGTTCACAAGGAGTATATTATACATGTCAAAGTGTATGCATGTAAATAATACATGTGTTTTACAAGTTTCAGACAATAGAAAGTATTAATCAATTTTATTATATTTAGTCTGTGGTCTAGTTTTTTATGTTTAGTCTGTGGTACAAAGTTGAAACCGACTTTCGTCTCGCAGCGTCTGTTGTGATAACATTTAATAGAAGCGGCAATCATAAGCCTATTAATAAATACTTTAAGACGCGTCTTCTCGCTTTAATCAACATTTTCAATGAGATTATTACAGGGCAAGTCGAAGATTATAATATGGCCGTTGGTTTATGTTGCAGGCTTTATAAAGTTTTATGAGAAGCAACTCGGTGACGTTTTTACGATCGACTCCGATGATGCCACGAAATTATTATTATTAATGCTAAAGGTGACAAAATGGGGACTTTAAGAATTTACTCGATAACGATTTAAAAATTATATATTCAATGTAACCACTTGCTTGGAATTACAATTTGATATTAAATGAAGATAATTTGTTTCGAAATCGTACAACATTCCGTATGAAAGTAAAAACGTTGAAGAGTATTTCGTAGAAAGTGATTAAAGTGAATAATTAAATTATCATTTCATTTAATTAAAATACATAACAATTTTATTTTAAAATACGATCGTTTTGTTTAGTTTACAAATTATTAAAATTTAATTTTAACAGTTATGTGCACTACAATTATGTTTTTAAGTATCATCTGTGGTACGGTTATAGCACGTGCTGTAATTACATGTCAATACGGCTGTATATAATGGCATAACTGTATTGGCATTGGCACAGGATGTGCCGTGCCGCAAGTAGTGAGCTTTGTCATGCTCGTCCAATCTGCCCCTGCTGAGAGGCTGACATCTTACTCTATTGTCATAGATTAAGATTTAACAGATGTGCTAGAGTTTATCAATATTTTTTTTATATTGATATATAATTGATAGTGGATATTGAAAATAATTACGATTAACTTTTTAGTGTAAAGTGTAAAATGAGCTTTAGTTTGTCTGATAAATTCTTTAAATTTTTAAATTCTTTATATAATATAAACTTACGCAAATTATAAATTTAATAATGAGCGCCTCATATTAATGCATGTTATATGATTATTTGTTTATTTCTTGACAAAATTGAGGAAATAATGAAAACAGTACTTGTGTTCTAATAACTTTTTGTTTTGGGGACGGTTTTTTTATGAAAATTTTACCATTGCAATATGAAAACTATATCTTTTTAATGTATTTAAGTGAGTAACAGCAGAGATATTTTTGTTTCATGATATAGGCGGCTCGTTAGTTGTTTATGTATTTGGAAGTTTACAAAAAGAGCTTATTAAGAAAAACGTCCTCTTTAAGCATTTCCATTAAAATTATGGTGTAACCTTCAAAGTGAAACTTGTTTTTGTATACAATGAAATGTCATAAAAAGTTTTGGAAGAGAAATGTTATATATTTTTTACACTACGAATGAGTGAATGAATATACGAAGAAATTAATTTGAACAAATACAACAATTAAAGAATGAATGAAAAAAAAATTGCTGACCTTGAGCTGAAATTTTTTGAAAGGATTATGAAATAAAAGTCCTAGGAAAATACATCTCTTCATGTCTTACAACTTGTCATAGCAAAAAAATATTAAATCTTTGTGTGTTCTGCATTGTTTATCTGTGCGATAGTATAATTGGTATATTTTAATATATATAAATTAAATATTCTATGTCTACCTCTATACAATCTGTGGCTTCTCGACAAGTTACCATTTGCTATTAAATTTATAATTGAAAGTCCTCACAAAAAGCACTGAAAGATTGCAGACGTAAGTAGTACGGGCCGCCCCGGGATGGCTTTGTGCGTGGAATTGTACAAATCAAATAATAAAGATTCAAATAACTTATGATCTAATTTTTCTCACTAATATAGACGTCGTGGCTTAATTACATTTAGGTAGCGGGACGTGTACGGCATTGAAATTGCTTTTTTACGTCCGACAAAAAGTAGGCTTTATATTTCTGTTGCGACTGAAATGCTTGATATTATTCCTTGCTTTTCGATTTTTCATTATGTTATACCTAATTGTATGGTGTGCCGCCTGTAGAGTCATTGTTATGATTTTTGAATTATATTTGTGTATTGCGACTTAGGAGGTTCGTAAGTTTTTATGTTTGTTAAATATCTTAAGATTAGAAACGCACGGAAGATCATATTAATTATTTAATCTTTAAATGAATTTAATCATTCCCGCGATCCGTTGGTTACGAAGTTTGAAGCGTCACAACTTTGATTTAGAACCACATCGTTTGTCATAAACACTCGAAGCTATACTAAGCAAATCAATTATTTATTTCTCTTTAAACAATTAAAAATAAAGTATCATTCATATATGCTAAGCTATTTTTTATTGAAGACAGATGGTTCTGCATTATGAAAACTAATTCTTCATTCAATCAAAGCATCGCTGAAAGGCCTATTAAACCAAAGACACGCTATTGCCTCGGTAATTGCAGAAAACAACATTTAAGCCACGAAACGACCTACCACTTTCAAATGACCATCTTAACTTGGACTTTCAGTCACGCTCAAAACCCTTACATATTAGAACAATCACCTACAATAATGTAAAACCGGAGATCAAGTGAGAATGGCTAAAACTCTATCTACGAACCGAGTTGGGAGGTCTCTCGGTCACCTCGCTAATTGAATATGTCAATCATTTTAACAACGCAAATGAATAGCGTTTCAGAGATTTACATCCAATATAAGTAGATACTTAAAAATTCAAAGTTATCATTAATCTTGAAGTTATGAAAGGGTCATGTTTAGCGGTGGTTCAGAGTGACAGGCGCCCGCGGCAGATCATCTTTCACTGGTATATTAATGTCCATTTAAATTGGACCATACTAATTATCGTACTCGAATTAATTCTGGATAGTCTAATATATGTATATAGTATCTGGCTGACTGAAAACTAGGTGTTCACAAGATAACTTACATTCGTGATAGTAATAATTCATAATAATATCAATAAGTGATTTACGTAACTATAAAAAGAGTACATAACCCGACGAGTATGTATAGATGTGATTTAATTAAATCAATACAAACATACTGTTGGCGTTTAACCTTAGCCGTGTTATAAAAAAGATAATTTGTTATAATAAATCATCGCCATCGCCAGCCCATATATCATGTCACTTGAATAATTCGGTTGCGTTTCCTTTATATGTTATAACAATGAAATGAAAGAAATCTCTGTCCGATAAAAATCTTAAGTCTATACAGTACACAACAAAATTTTCAACTGATATTATTTTTTCATTATACATTTCTGTAAACATACATTCTTTTAAATAACGGCTCTAAAATTAATTAATCCTAGTCGAACGTCTTATTAAGTAGTTGAACGGAATTAATTGTTTAATTTTAATAGCGTTGCATTTTCAAATTAAAAAAAAAAAAACACCTGCCCGTTTTATCGGTGAAATATAAGATCATATTTGCACCTGCAAATCATAATCGATTTTCGTACAACACTTCTATTCTGTGGGACAAGGCGTCATGTGGAGTGAGCTCACGCTGTTATTTCATAATTATTATCCCAATATAGGTTAATGTTTATAAAAATGGCCAATAATTCTCATATTTAAGTGTAATAAAACAGTGAAAACACACGAAGGAACCATGGTACTAGATGTATATCTTTAAACATGATTGATGTATTTAATTTGATCAGTTTGTATGTTAAATATATTTATTGCTGGTAGCCAATTGGTTTTCTTATGATAAATAACGTTACTAATAGCAGTCATATGTCAAGTATTTAAATATTCGACTTTTGACTAATGTTGTTAAAGTCATAGACAGACTTATATATTTATGTGTCTATATATATGTATATGTGTGGACAAATCATCACATCACAGTCGCAAGAGACTTTGCATACTCGTCGTGGTCATCACGTATCAGTGATCCGTACACATGATGACTTTCTTGGGAAGATAGTTGCAGTGGTTTCCTCTCGCCTTCTGCACTTTCACCAAATTTGTGTGGACAAATAAATATGGATAATTAATTAATTGTATTCGTCAATTGAAATTGTCATGACATTTGGTTAATTTAGCTACAATAAAGAATAGTCGTTTCAACTTTCAGGATATGTCACAATAGTCAGACTTATGTTGTAATAATTATAGTACGAACTGTAATTTTATGTACGTAAATAAATTATTACTCAATGTAATTAAGACTGTTCCAAAACAATAGCGTGTCCACGAGTTATTGATATTGCTGGTCCAGTCTTAATAAATTCCAGTGTTAATTATATCGTGATCTGGCAGCGGCGGGCGGGTCAAAGACGGGCGCGGGCGGTGTGTTGATTTTCAGTTTATTTCATTAGATCCTCACCGCGGGGTGCGCAGGAGTCGATACAGCGCCGGGCACAGATACGATCACTATTATTATTTTTGTATACAGGACAAATTGGTATAGTATTTTTATATTTAGAACAAGTTTTATAGTTAAATCTCCTGTCATCAAACCTTGGCTAAAATTATATTCTAACTTATTCGGATTGGGTTTGAATAATATTTTTTTATGCAGTATAATTGTTAAAAGAATTAGAACGTCCTATTAATATAACAGTTGTGATGGTCACCATACAGTACAGCGTTAAAGTTCACCTGCCTGCTTAAATATGGTAAAATATAACATTTTTAATAAGAAGTCTTTTCAATTTTCGACTTTACGGCCTTTATCGGCGTGACATCGACCTAATCAAGTTCGTGATTATTTGACTGTTTATTTTTTCTAACATTATTTTATGCCTGCGATGATTACCTTTCTTTTTTAGTATCGGCCTTTAGTTCGTTTGGGGATCATTTGTAATTGAATTTTTGAGATGTGGCCCATCTTTAATTAGGTTATAAGTCGGAAACGTCACTTTTAAGTTCGTAATCGTTTTATGTAAATGAACTTAAGAACTGTAACATTGATTGTAATTTATTTGCAATCAACACTAATTGGGTTTAATTGGAAAGCTAATATTGCTTTTTGACTAATTCTGTGAGAACTTTTTTGGTGTTTTGTTTTTTTTTCTTTGTATAAATTATAAAAACCTCGTTGATTGTATTTTCGTGTTTATGCGTTATCTGCATAGCTTATTATTTGATATTATTGCGGAAGTTTGAAAACAATCCGAACAAATACTGTCAACGTAATTGGCAATCTCGGTGACAGCTCCATCTCGCGTAATGACGGCCACAGCATCTTTTTGCTCGGATAATAACTTTCTTTTAGCCACTGATCAGTAATTTATTACTTACTAAACTAAAGTTTTTGCTGAAATTTCCCTGATGTGTTCGCTGTATGATTGTAATACGCAAAAACAATTCACTGATAAGTTATGCAGGATATTCACGATGTTTTGAACTATTAACAGTTTAAAGATTACCATCGTAATATATTAAAATAAAATGAAATTTTATGTATATTACAAATATTATTTCTCTAAGGATATGTCGCGGTTTGTTAGCCAAAACAAAAGCTGTTTTATACATTTGCATATAACTTAAGAATATTAGAAAAAATGTACCAAAAAAATATATGATATTTTTTTAAAAGCTTTAGTAATTAACTTGGAATGCCGATAACATACGGCAGATAGTTTTTTACTGATTCAATACAAATATATGCATAATTTAATAAATCACTATAGTCGTTTAATTTTAAAATAATGCTGTTATAATATTAATTCCAATAGAATAATCCTTAAATTTAAACCGACCCACGTTTACGAGATGCCGTAAAACCCCTTTTTAATTTCTCACAGAGTACTTCGAATTAAACACTAATTGCGTATTACACATTAACGAAGTAAAGTCTCATAGAATTACTACTATTTTATGGCTACCACTAAAATTGAGTATGTATGCGAATTTCCTTTAAACAGCCCGCTTGTAACAATGTTGTTTATGTAATTACATCAATGAGGCGTTTGATTATTGTGCTTGCGATTGTTGGGGTGTAATTTTTAACATCTTTAAGATAATTAGCGTCTCTGTAAGTAATAACGTTATAAGTTACGAGACGATCTCCAATGTAGGATATATAATGTTTTATACGTTTATGTTTTCAGATAGATACTTTAATTAAGCCTTATTTTGTAATGCAATAACGCTAACGAGATGAATGCGGCAGTGGTATGTTTTTTGGAATAACAATTCTAGTAAATAAACACCTGCGTTTGTGGTATGGATATTGAAAAGCTTTGCTTATTCTATAGGAGAGGGACTGTCTAAAAGTTAGTATATAGTTAAATCATGTTGGTTTGTCGTTTGATTTTTTTTGTTGCATCAAAGTCTGTGTACACAAAGACACGAAAACCGCTATTTAATCCACTAACAGATGATATTGTTTTAACTAGGATTATAATTACGTGTTTAATTGTAAGTCTGTTTTTTTATTTCAATAAAAAAATATTTCGTAGCACTAAAGATTGTACTGGGTAACGTACAGTTTCAGAAATAAGGCAATTCCAAAAATATATCAAATTTTTAAATGACTTTAATATAAAAAAATATGAAAAACATAAAGTTTACATACTATATAGCACTATCCTATTGAATATACAATATGGTGTGTAAAAAACTAAAAGAGCGCCGTGAGCCCCCACTGGGAGGGCATCATTAATTAGTCCGAGTTACCCTTAAAACAACTTTAAATATTATCTCACAATTGGATGCTATATGAAAAATATTCTAATTAAAATAACAATGAATCGATTTGTTTCGGTTCATTTTTGACATTGATTTCGGTTCCACGACAATAAATTTAAGGTTGCGTATGCTGTTACAGTTTAGAAATTTTAATGTGTTATATTATAAAACAATGTGATCTAAAATATTCAGCTCACAAACGTAGACGTTAGTATAAAACAAAAGTACAGACAAATAATTTCGTATTTTAATAATTATTTTATAAAAAGTATATATATATTATATTGTGTAAATTAATACGATGGTAACATTACCTCACAGTTCGTTTCACGCTCCATTGTATTACGAAAAGATCACCGTTGACGTTTAAAAATGACAGCCATAAATGATAACCAATCTATTATTCCAATTTACGGCTTGGAATTAATATTTGAATAGCTCATGATTTATAACAACCATTTTTATGCCAGTATTGTTTGAAGTGTTTAGATTTTATGTAATTAATTAAAAGAGGCGCATGCGCTTGTTTAACTATGTTGTCTTGTTAGTAAAGTATGTCTTAAGATTTTGATGGTTATTCTATATTACTTTCCTGGCGATGGTTTGAGAATGCATTTGAGGAGATGGTGAAACGAAATAAAAAGTAAATATTGATATTTTCAATTGAGGACTTAGTAAAAGTAAGGAAATATTTAAATTCTTTGTAAATTATGTTTTACTACCTGTTTTATAAATGACTGTTCGTTACTATATACCGAACTTATTATCGGAATTTGTAAAACAATGTAACATTTTGAGATAGATTTGCTAATAATTTCTTGAATCGGATTTAAGCTATAATATAGATGAAGGTAAAATGAAGATTTTTTCCGACGCCTTCTTTCATAATATTAAAAGTCGGCTTTAGAGCTTTGTTATAAATAAGCATATGTTTGTATTACGTTTCTATTTGATTGTTTGCTTAACAAATAATTATCGAAATTGTTCAAAGGTAATAAAGAAACATTCAACAATATTAGTGATAAATATTAGAAAACTATGGCATGAAATACAGGTTCTTTCAATTTACCAATAAAATATTTTTGCTCATTTTTAACGTACGTACGTGCGTACGAGTATATAAATGCATATGTTTATATACTCACATACCTGAATATATAATCTTCGGATAAAAGCAAGTCTTTGTTGTAAAATTTGGTACGATCATTTATATTGGTATATCCAAGTTGTTTGTGAAGATTGCATCAATTTTCTGTTATATTTAATAAATAAGACACGGTGATAAAGAAGAAAACATCAACAGTATGAAGCAAAAAATCATTAAACGAATTGGCATCCAAACGTTGTTATATCTGAATGCTTAAATTTTAAACAAATCACATTAAAAATGATTTATTGTTGACGTTGGAGTCATGATCTTCAACCGCTATTACGTGCGCGGGCGCAGGGTGGCAGCGCTGATAAATCATTGTGGCGCTTCTTATTGGACGACGTGATTGATTGAAGCGCATCGCTGAAGACTCAGCCCTGGGTCAAGTACTATTACCGTATTATTAAACTCGCATTTAGTTCGCGTATTTTATATTTCGGCAATTTAAAAGTCCTTACGTAAAAAGTCTTGCGGCGACTTTAGATAAAGTTATCTTGTAATCATGATGTGTGGTTTGTGGTGCAGGTTAAGTAAAATGATGTTACTGCTCAGGAGGGTTTGTTATTATTAGTATTATTTAATTTAAATAGTACTTGATAAACTTTGGAATAGGAACAACGTAACGTGTTAAATATCTTACGAAATAATCCTGCAGGCTTTTGCCTATTATGGATTTTTTATTTGTGGTACTTATTACTAACTTTACTTTTACTTGGTTACTAATATCATATTTAATTACACATATATATTTATTTAAAGCACGTACAACATATTATAGATTTTGTAAAGATGAAGAAATGTTGAAGGTTACGACCTAGTTGGCCTGTCTGGACACGGCTTCGTTACGGGAGAAGATCATAAAATTTCTATTATAAGATTTATTTCTAGTAGGTGTTTCTATTATAACAGTGTATAAGTAAAATTATTTGAAGCACTAAAATATCTTTGCTCCATCTCCTACCTTTACTACTATATTCTAATATCTTATCAGACATTACTCCTGGAACAACTTACATATATGATAGTTATCAGATAAACTGTCATAGTTTCATATTTTGTCGTTAACAAAAATTACCTGTAATTAAACGATTGCCAGCTAGATATACGAGTGAGTTATTTTATGAAGTTACGTTCCATTTAAACAGTTGGAAAGTAGTTATTAACCTGTTTCATAATAACATAACTTACGGCGTTAGACATTCATTCATTTTAACCAATGGAAGTGTTATTTAATTATTGGTTAATATTTAAAAATAAATATTCCGAATTAAAACTTGCTCTAACTTTTGATATTCTACGGACTAGCTGCGTAGCTGGGTATCAAAATAAATTTATTAGCCTGCTATGTGAAAAAATTTACAAAGACGACCTATTGAATATAAAGGACTCGAAAGCTATGTACGTAAAACTTTCCTATTGAAAATTTATTTCTGTAACAATAACCAACAAAATAAAGAATTTAATGTCAATGACCAATAAAAGCTTTACTATTAACTAAAAACAAAAACCAATCAAGCAGAGTCAATTACTCAGTTAACGATTTGACACGAAGCAAACATTCGCGACGACTCACAATTTTTCATCAATTTAGTACCGATTAAGCGATTATATCATTATAAAATTTAACAATCATGTATTTTAAAACAAATTGTTTTCATTCTATACACAGATATCATAAAAAATATATACAAAAAAAAAAAATGTAAGCCTTTAAGTGCTGTGCTATTTTCTATCGATAAGATTATACTGATCATTAATCTTAAAATTGAGCTTAATCTATATTTCGTCGAGCGAGTATCGATTAATTATAAGAATAGATTAGCAGTAGGCGGCACCAAACTCGGTCGATCCATGTTTGCTTAATTACTTTGCTTATCCGAACAGGACTCGTTCTCTGTATTGACTTCTGGGCTTAAAAGGTAACCCAATTAGATGCTTTGGAGGTCTCTCGTGAACAGGCCTGTCATCTCTGTAATATACATATATCTGTACGTTATGAAGGAATTGTGATTGATATATTGCTACATGTAGCTCCCGATCTCGCCTGTTGTTTGTTGATTAATTTCTACATTATAAAAATTAATCCAAATTAGTTATTTAGGTTCTATAATATAGTGAGATCTAAGATTTACGCGTGTTTTATTCATTTAAATGAAACTAGTATTTTTCGGATAAACTACGCGTGATTTATTTGCAACCGTGATCAAGGGCTGCTGAAAAGTAACCGAAACGTCGGAAGTATGTAGTTTTTTTACAAAAATAAATCACGCGTAGTTTATCCGAAAAATACTAGTTTCATTTAAATCTATAATATAGTCTTAGAAGAACATAAAACGTTTAGCTATACTCATAAAATCTTTCGCGTGTATAAAAATAGCGGTATGTTATTTTAAATGAGAAATTTAGGAAGTATTAATAAAGTGGATTTTTAATAAATAAAAGTACAAAGGTGAACCTTCTTAATAACATGAGAACGAAACTAGTATTTTTTTTTTATATTGATTAATTATCTTCACAACAACAGACGCTTCAAACAAAACTGGAAGCAATATTTTAAAACATACAAAAATATTTACGAGACTCTAAAATTTTATAATTAGATTTGGCGAAGACCCGCCCTCCCGGATAACTAAGTGATGGGTTAAGTTATAAGCGTGTAATTTAAAAAAAATAATTCTGTTGGAGAAAATTAACTAAGCGGAATCAGTAGCTAATAGTAATAATAAAGGGTTAGCTCCTTAAGTTGGTGAAGTTTGAGAGTTAAATTTAACTAAGTATAATTAATTTTAAACTAGAACCTGTATGCTCTTTTTGCCTTTTCAATTATATATTAGATAATTCTTGACTATCATCCCACATTATATTTAGTTTAGATTAAGACTTTGGTACAATTTAAAGGGGTAACTTTTTTTTTCAGTATTGTAAAAAAAATAATTCTTAAATATTATTTTCAACGAATATCAATATTCAGGTATATCTGCTAAAATTGTTTTTTTTTTGTCAGGCAACACTAAGAATAAAAACTATATTGAAATAAATACAGTTTTCTTTTATGAATTATACCACACTTTTTGTATAATACAGCCGGGAGGTGGAGAGATGTCCTGATGAGGATAAAAATTCGATTACAATTAAATTAATTGCACTCCTATTTGTTTTTCGTTGTCTGTATCTGATTAAAAAATAATGTAACACCACCTTTATAATTAGTTACATTATTATTCCACAGATATATCTAAATATCAATACAATTATAATGTTCTCTAAATAATAATTATATTTTTTTTTTGTGTATAAATTTAAGGTAGTTTCTGTTACGCTCATTGCTCTGTACATAATGAAGTATTGGTTTACGTATTTATATATACAAATATAATAGTCACGATATTCCTGAAAGCATTTCTTAAGAGGAAACTATTAATATTGTTCGTTATAAACAAGTATTGTTTAAATCAGTCGCCGAAATAATAGTTCGCTTAAAGCAACATTATAATTGAATTTTAGATTAATAGCTCTTTTCAAAACCCACGCTCTTCCCACGGGCGTATAATTGAATTTCTTATTGGATTACATTTTAATTAGCTGTGATTACTATTAATGAGTGTCACTCAATCAGGTATTGTTCGCTACGTGATGGATTGAACTGTCTTCTGTTTTTGATGATTGATACATCGTTAATATTACATCATTGACTGTTCCTCTTATCGTTTAACGTGAGTTAAATTCTTTGAATTAAAATCCTTATATTGTCTTTCAGGACGAATAACATGAGTCGTAATTAGAGATATATAAAGATGTGAAGTATTTAAAGATTAAAGAGTTGTTTTTTAGGTCAGATATGTAAAAAAAACAGTATGTTATTTGAAAACCCTTTATTTTACGGAACCTTAATTGTTTGTATTTCAATATACCTGCCATTTTGTACAGCTGTGGTTTTTGTTGTAACTGGTTTCATGTTTTTGCAAATCTCTTTGGTGTTTTAGATCAAGCTGCGACGGTTCTGTTTATTGGGAAAAATACTATAATAATCTTCTAAACGAGCCAATATGTAATTGAGATTTCAAATTGTAAAGATTCATGTTTTCTTGAGATGTTAATGTTACTAATTTGCATGAAATGTTATATATCTTATAGTGAATAAAACAATATATAGGAAATAAAAAAAAGTATTTTCAAAGAAAGAAGAGAACCGCTGGAACTTGGTCTACATCGTTAACAAAAATTTACATAATTTAATTAATTTTCTGTTAATTTTCTTCAATAAATCATATTCTTATTAACATATTTAACTGGTTTGCGCTACACAGATTTTGATTTATTGTCTTTAGGATTTATACAAAGATAATATTTAATCTTCTAGAATGTTCACCAAAAATAACACTGTGTATAAACAAAATTCTTATAAGATAATACGCGATACTTATTTAATTTATAATAAATAATAAGGCATAGAACTGGAAGGAAAAATATATAATAACTATATACTAATAGCTTTCAGTTACCTCCTAAATTAATAATAATTTTATACATACAGTTTACACGTAAATTAATTTACTATTGCCGAACAGCAATTCAATTGTTACTGACACAGGAAACAAAAGAAGTATGTAAAGAAACTTAATTTGATAAAATCACACTTGCAACTTCCCTTAACCTTATTTTTAAATACTTTGTAAGCTCTCAGTCAGTAACAAAGACGCCACTAGTAACTACATTCCATTATCCTCCTAACACAGCCTCAGCTCAACTTATCAAGTCAGTATGGTGTCGTTGTCTTAACATTTCCAACCTCAACTCGTGTTCTCTAGCCGCCATTCTTAAGGCGGCTATACTTGAACTCCGTCGTTCGACTTCTGGACCTGGTTGTATTGGGGGGGACTCGCTGCCGGGAGATATGGGGGGCGAGACCGGCGGAGGGTCAGGAGATTGTCTGGGAGCTGCCAAGCCAGCGAGGAGCGAGTGGAAGGGAGGAGCCGAAGAATACATCGGAGCGCTGAAAAGCGGAGGTCGAGATAACGGCGTACCGAGGTATTGCGTTCCCAGCACTGGGGTACTATTATATCTGCAAAATAAATTATGAAATAAAATAATATTTACATTTTCATATATATTCTTAAGGATTTAATTTTAAAGTTTGTAGTTACATTAAATCGTACTTAAGAAGTTTATTGTTAAAGAACTGTAAACTACCTAAATGATGCCAAAGCGTTTGCGTCAAATGGTTTTCTGAAGCCAAAGCCGAGTTGTGAGAAAGGGTTCGGCATTGAAGCGACTACTGATGGGGGAGGCGCTGCGCCCCCAGCCAGATAAGGGTTGTAAGGGTGCCCTTGAGGCCCCACCTTCTCCTGTTTCCTCCATTTAGCACGACGGTTTTGAAACCACACCTGCACAAAATAATCATTCTTTAATATAATCCTTATAGAAAAAAGATATAATACACATTACGCTACATCCATTGAGTGTGAGTGACGACACTTAAACACATTTATTATAATTTTAGCATGTAAATCTTAATATGAAGAACATTTAATACATAAACAATATTTTTAAATATTTTGAGCAGTACATGGAATAAGTAGTTTTGATTCTTCTTGCTTACAGAGAGTAAAATATTAAGTTAATTTAACAGACATTTGAAATTGAATAAAATTAAAATATAAAGTCCAGTTGTGGAATAAGAAAATGTGGTGTTATTATTACAAACAGTTTTAAACCAAATAACCATTAGTGTAGAGATTGTAATCGAATTAAGACTTTACCGCTTGATCTGAACAAACAAGTTGAACCGAAAGAACAAACAAGTTATTTTTTTTTAAAACAATTAAGAACTGAATTGATTGGTGCAAAAACAAAAACCTTAATATGTAAATAAATATAAATTATCTATAGGGACATTTGTTTGATGCTATCGAAATATATGTCACAAATAGAACATGCTGAATATTTAATTTGAGGCAAATTAAAATTGATTGACTCGTTTCGCGTTCACATCTGAATGATACGTGTTTTAGATGCCATATACAGTTGCAGTAACAAGTGCCAGTACCATAATCGGTTTCCTTACATGTTAGGCGATGAAAAAAACATTGAATTTCTAATGTCTCGCTATAACGCCCCCTGGTGATAGCTACATGCGTTTATGGCCGAAGCGTCCTATCAAGCGACCCGTTTTGAATTATACCACAAAAAATATGATTTGTTAATGTTACGAATTAACTAACTGGTTTTTATTCAATATCTGCTAACGAATTCTTAAAGTGAAAATCGTTTTAATACATACGTAGGTATTTATTGATAATATTCTCTTGGATGCGAACATTGACAAGGGATAAGAAGTTGCCGGTGTTTCTTTTTATTTTAATGAATTTGAACAGAAATAACTCATTAAGACAATCTTATCTCGTTACATGACTTTCAACACAAACTGCATCGTCGCAGAAATATTTATCATGTAATCTTTTATTTTTTTGTGAGTTTTGAACATGTTTTTTTTGCCATTTTATTAGAAGAAATGTCTTGGAAGTGAGATCTACTAACGTTATAGAAGTATGATTTTTAATAACAGTTATTACAAGCACCTACCATTTGTAGATCTCTAAATACCCATTGCTATGAATTTATTCATAAAAGATTTAAATAATATTTCATTAAAAATCAAGGTTAATTATCATTTAATTTCATTAAAATTAAATGCTTTAACATTTGTTAAAAAAAATATGTAAGGTATTAATTTATTCGATCACCCATCACGCGTATGTCCTTGAATTTCGGTTGCTTAACGTCCATTAATCGAATACACATCAAAATAAATATGAAATATCAATTATTAATCTTATTAGTATAAAATCAACATAACATAATACAAAAACCAGCTTAGCTCGTCAACCTTGGGGAATAATAAAAAAATTATATTGATTGATTTCATATTACAATAAATATGTATGTATGAACTCGGATTGGAGAAGATCTGTCTTTACGTTTGTTGATATTTTAATTTAAATCAATTCCAATGAACCGAGATCTTATTCCAGCTGTGGGACGTTGGACTTTAGAAGTTTTTTTCTTAATTAAATCATATGATAAATAAAGTTGTAAAAAAGATCTTCGGAAAAAGAAAAATTTTAGTTATCAATCCAATATAGTCCTAACTCGGTGATGATAAGGTTTATTTTGAGATGGATTGATGTGTTCGTTAAGTTTACAATCGATTTCGGACGCGTCTTTATGTAGTTAGAAACGAATTTATACGACGTAATTGGAAGCGGACACGTCATGAGAATATTCAGTATTCACGAACTGACTGACCAACACAGATTAGGGTTGCTTGAAATGAATAATAAATTATGCGAAATTAAAATAAATAAGAAGAACCCTTTATGATAAAACAATTGGAACGACAACAATATCGGCTTATGAAATAAAATTATTGCAAATCGCATCAAACTTAATTAAGTTGTTCCAAAAATTGTCTCACGTTATTGGTTCAGAGCTAATTTGTATTCAGATAACTCCTCGCAAACATAAACGTTACTTCTACAAATGAGTGAACACATAAAAAAATTATGTGCAATATGGCATACACGTATATAATTCTCGTAAAACATCATCAATTTAATTGCAATCGTTTTTGCTTTACAGTTGTCGTTTTAAAATTATTATTTATAATTCCGTGGAAAAACCGGCGCAAATGAGTCTAAAAATTTTATAAACACTGGCTGGAAATACACATCTACGTATATGTGTGTATGTATATATATTTTTTGTTTTTTTTTTTTGTACTCATTCTTTTTTTTTTTTTAAAAGACGTCAATCATTATTAAAATCATTACTCACGAGATTAAATTGTTTTTTATTCCGTTATATACCTATATTTATGTAGTTACACTTTACTCAGAATTGGAGACGGGCAAAGCTGTCATTTGTACTACAAATATATTAATTTGCCGCTCGCATGTAATGAGGGGTTAGCGACTACAATTACCACTTACATTGTAAAATCTCCGAAGCAGATAGTGGGTATTACATGCATTCTTTTATTGCATTCGTATTTATTTTCGTTTTATTTATAGATCGTAAAATTTTATTGGTAATTAGCAGATACATAATTAATGCGAATTATGGCTTCATAAGTTCATGTTCCATACGTACATAGCTTTCGATACAAAATAGCTTTAGAAGTGGCAACACGTCTGGAAATATCTGACGCGTTTTATATTATAATATCAGTTGACAGAACAAACAGTAACAGTAAAGAAACAGTAAATGATGTTATTTAACTTCAAAATAGAAAATTGAATTAGGTTATGTTAATTTAGAAGGTAAAAAGTTTTGGTGCATCAAACCTCTCTTATGGATGGTTTTAACTTTTAACGAAGAAAATCAGACGAACAATCAGACGGTGTACAAAATTATCTTTTGAAGGTTTTCGTCTCCTTTGATGTAGGGAACCATAATAATGTATGTAGTAAATAATAAAGTAATCTCCTTGCGCTGAGTTTTATAGTGAATTTTATTTCTCTTATTCTGTTATTATTTTTAAGGTTGATTATAAGGGAGTCCAATTATATTTTACAAGAAATATTGTATTATATGACCTTATTGTTAATATATAGTTATATTTATTAATGAGATTATTTCGCTTAAAGGAGTCATGAAATCTTGTCGTGTAATGTTACCTTAACCAACCAGTACATTTACCTTAACCAATCTTCAGGCATAGATGTAAAATTGCTTTTGAAACGACTGCTAGATTAATATAAATAAATATAAGAGTATATTCTTTATATGCATATAATTTAAATGAACCGTCTATCAATATAATATTATGACTTGTATTTAAAATTAACTACTCCGTCTTTTTTTCTTATTCAATTACTTATTAATTCTCATTATTTCTTCTAATAATTAATTTTAATTTTTATAATATTCTGGCAACATTAAATACCTGTATTCTCGCTTCCGTTAATCCAATTTTCATCGCCAACTCCTCTCTATAACAAAAGAAAATATTTTTTACGATTACATATGTATTTAAATCTGGACATGTTTTGGTACATTAAATATATGGATATTGATGGTTAGCTCAAGCTACGAAAACATGATTACTTTAATCTCTCTATTTATAGAGGAATTAAAAAATAAAT
This sequence comes from Danaus plexippus, assembly GCF_018135715.1. NCBI lineage: Eukaryota > Metazoa > Arthropoda > Insecta > Lepidoptera > Nymphalidae > Danaus > Danaus plexippus. The sequence continues at coordinate 7,924,031 of NC_083537.1, read as the reverse complement.
TTCTTAATTTTTTAAATAAATTTAATACAATTAAAAGAACGAAGTGGTTTTTCTGAGTGTTACCAAATCACCGAATTTCATATATGGTCTACAAACATATTTTTTGCATCATATGAGCCGATTTATATTTAAATTCAATAAAGGAAATGCGTATTAAATTATTTAATACTATTAGATATGATTAATATTAATCTATGAAAATACTCACTATTATTACTGAAAAGATAAGAAAGATTCCGAGATATGACTCACGTAATAACATCCTCTAAACATATATATTGGACAATTTTTAAATTAAAGATTTTAGGTTTTAGTGTTCCGTATGTACAAAAAGGTTTTCGTGTTCATATAAACTTTGTTTCTTCAAATTATAATTTGGATGTATTCAATATGAGACTGTAAAGATTGTTGCCGAAATAAAGTGTTCACCACCTACGACTTTATATACACCTTTCAACGGGTGGAAAGATTATTAACAACTATCCAGTTGTAATAAAAAAAGGGATTGTCTTAATTCCTTATTCTATTTACATATAGAATCTCCAGAAATGTATGAATAATAAAAAAAATATGAAAAACGTAGGTTTTTTGTTTAACGTAATTTATAAAAATAAGTAACAATTTTTTTTTTGTTGACGGTTCCTCTTTCAAATTTACCACACGTTATTCCCAAACATACATACTTTGTAATTTTCTTTTAAATCAACTTTCATTTATATGGATCACAGTATTATTTAATTTATAAGGTATAATATTTGTTGAATTGACAACATGGCCAAATGAAAAAAAAAAATTGGATAAAAAACTGTTGTACCTCGTAAAAACATCAGGGTAGTGAGTTCTAGAGAATGCTTTCTCCAACTCTTCGAGCTGGAAACTGGTGAAAGTTGTTCTGTATCGTCTCTGCTTCCTCTTGGGGGCGAAGTCGTCTGGGTCATCGCTGTCTGCAGAGCCGGGGGGTGGTCGCTCTGAAGGGGACTGATCGTTTCGTGAAAGCTCAGGAGTTGTTCTTGGAGAATCGTCCTTTTGAACCTCCGATACCCCCATACCAGTGAACTTTTGATAGGAATCTTGGTGGTAGTACTCTGTAATATAACATTTATAGTTTTATTTTTGTTTATTTATATTTTATTGAACTGAACTGGACAATATACAATTGGCAAAAAAAAAAAATACAGACAGTAAACGATGGTAGTCCTATAGTAATAATCAATCACTTTCAGATAACCTTAGATGAGAGGAATACATCAAATGCCATTGAGGAATACATTCTTGTTGAAAAAAAAGAAAATGTTTATACAGAATATTTAAAAAAGCTTATATAGATGATACTTTAACAGATACGCTGTCAAACAAATAATTAATTTTACTTAATAAGATAAATTGGAATAGCATAAGTTAAAAATATCTAAGACACTTTGCAGAATTCCAGCCTTCCTTTGAAACATTATTCCATAGTTTGGTGGATTTGATATGGTTCGATAAATTGTGTGAGACTAATAGAGATAAGTATGATACTGAGAAAAGTACTGTAAGGCTATAAATTATAATTTAAATTTTTATTATTTTTGCCCCCCTAATGGTATTGTTCAATGTCTGTCATGTTCAATGTTACATTTTCTTTAATTTTACATTAAGTCACGTTCTCTTAGAACCTCCACCTCTCCTAAATAGGATTACTCCGAAGTAATAAAAACATCGGGTTGAAAATAAAAAAATACTAGATTATAGTTAAATAAAAATTGCTATATTCGTGAAAAAATCTCAAATACTTAAAATATGATGTACCTACAATCCGGTCAGGGGCGTATATTTTTCCCTTAATAAAAAAATTTTAATTAAAAATTTAAATTGGTAATATGATGATGATATAATGAATGATATTTAATTCCCAGACCTATTAAATCATTACAACATAATAATTGATGTAATTTATAGCGAAAATTAATTTATGCAAATTTTTATTGTTAGCATGAAAACATGTCAAGTGTATTCATTGAAATAATTATATATTTCTGATAAATTAAATCCTACCAATGAAGTGGAAGTACTGGATTTAGTTGATTCAAATTTATTCATATTATTAGGTATAAATTTAGAGCCAATGTGGAGTATAATTTGTCGTGTGAAGTCACGGCTTTGTACCAGTATTTGAGAAATTAAGATCTCTGACTAGTGATTGCATTTTAGACTAGAATGTTATGACGTATTGTATAGTATTGCTCTTATGAGCACACCGCTGATCTAGATTGTCGTGCAGAGTATGAGGGGCTATTTTTGCTATTTGCGAGATAATCCAAGTAGTTTCATTGGCAGAAAAATTTAAAGAAAAATTATCGAATATTTTTCTCGTTAAATCATTTAATTAGCTACTTAGATCATACTTCAGCTATCATACCTACTTAAATATTTTCTTTAAATGTCGAAGTTTAATTAATTTATATATATATATTATTAAAACTAAGGAATATGAAATTTTTAGAATTTTTTTGCGAGTATTTAAATAATATATAAATTATTATGATATACCTATAATTTTTAATAGTTTTATTTTAATTCGGATGTTCATTAAAAAAAAAATTACATAATTTACGATATAGAGGTGTGATCAGTGAGGTACTCTTAACGGTTAACGGGTGACATTACCTTTAGCATGTCGGAATAGTTAATGCTTGATATTTGTGATCAGCTTCTAAATTACCTAAGTAATACTGAGTTATTTACTCACATTGTTAGATTTTTACAGATTTTGGGGTAATTTTTTTTATAAGATCCAAGAATCCCTTAATATAAATAAGAGATTTTTTTTTTAAATTACGACAGAATAGTGCACGACTGTCATTCTACTCTTTGGTAGTTAGAAATGAAGCGGTAGATGGTGAACCATTTATAATTTAAGTGTCTTGAAGACACTTAAATTATAATTGGAAGGAAAAACTGACGCAGGAAAACTGTTCCAAACCTTGGTCGTGGGCACGAGGAACCAGGATGGAGGATTTCCGTGCGTCTTGTTGTCCGATGATAAAAAGGGGATGCAGGATTTAAAGCGATAAATTTCTTCTTGCACTCAAAGTGTACCCCATAGATTATCGAGAGGCTATTATTTGCCTGAACTCAAGCTTGACTGGATTGGTTTTAACGAGGTTGTAGTTACTAATAAGCCTATTTTTAAAACAACAAGACCTGTGGTTTATTTAAGTAATCGGCGTGAAGTAGTGTCGCAGTTTTTCAAGGGCACCGAGTTCCTTGAAGAGCAAAATTAATCGGCCTTAACCTGGCTTCTCTTTCCTACTGCTAATTGATTGATCCTAATTCTCTCTAGGGTTAGATTGATACCACTCCACAACTGAGCTGTCATCAGCATAAACAAAAACACAAGGCAATTACAGATCGTTACGTGCGGCAAGAATAGAATTTATAACTTTATAAATATAGGGGAGAGCCTTTGCACAGTTGTTTATGTGTTAGCCGTGTGCTAGACAATCGCAATTTGAGGTTTAACTTCAAATAGTTTAGGAACTTTAAACTGTATGACGTATTTTATTATGAGCGTTCATCATATTGTATCTTTTGTAACTAAAAACAGAATTTGCCGGTTTTCCTGATACTGTCATTTCGCTAGAACCAACGATACTATAATTATAACATTCTTCATTATTTATAAGTGCTGTTGCAATCTATATAAATAAAGATATTTTATCTGCCAAGTGAAAATAGAAGTCTTATTAATATATATTAAGCAAATGATTTCCATTTATTTTAAGACTTTTGTAAAGTATTCAAAAGCAGTTTTGTCAGTTACATATATTTTTGATATACTAATTATTTTTTTATGAGAAATATACTAAAAATATTTTTTTTTAATATGTTTACATATCTTGAGTCATGATTGAGATTTAAACGACCATGATATAATACAACAACAGGGAAACCTTTAGTGTGATGTTATTTTACTGTTAAATCACTGAAGGTTATGGGTCAATACTCAATACGCAGTATTAGACAGTTTGAAACAGTAAATTATTTACTTAAATGTCAACTTAATAGATATCTTGTTAATTGTAAATAGTATTTTATTTGATTTCATTCAAGTGATTTAATTTCTATTGTATTTATACATGTAATTAATTTATATGTTTAAATCCAACTTACTATTATGTTATAAAACAACAAATCGTTATAGGGTATATGCGATATATTTTAATGAATGATTCAATCAAATTCCATATCGTCAGGAGGCCTTTTAAGAAATAATAATCTGTCTTTATTTGGAGGAAGAGAAACGACTTTTTATTTATTTATCTATATATGTGTTTTATAATTGCATTATTAACCAACTAGCCCTGACCCCTGGTTCTCGTGATCAATCGACATTTAATAAATTAATGCCATTAACTTAATTACGCTCTTATTATGGCGTTGCCTGTAATTGGTAAGCTATTACATGTCAACCTCTGGTGGTTTAGGTTTCATTCACACCAAACGCATCAAGACGGTTCTTCATCCCCTTAGTAATACATCAGGGTGTTATACGTTTCACCTGTCCGTGTGTTTGTACGTGGATTCTTAACTGTCGAGTGCATATAACTATTGTGATGGATATTTTTCTTTGAGAGCCATGGTTAATAAATGTTACTAATGTATAATTAGAAAAAATCTGCTCGGATTTTTAATAATAAATTAATCAGCTCATCTCTTTCTTAAACGAACATCATTTAGTGTTCACGAACTTTTTCACCTTAGATTGATTTGTATTCCGGTGAAGCGATATTTTTTAGAGGAGACCCAAAACACTACAATATACGTACATCGTTCACTTAGTTAGTATAGCTATGCCTCAAGCCTAAAAAGTAGTTCTTTTCATTTGAAATTGTATTAAAACATTTTATTAACAGTTTAGTTGCGTCCTCTTTGACAATGTCTCCTTAGAATTGTATTAACGCTATGCGTTATAATTATTTCTCGTAACACCTCGTGTCGTCTTTGACAAGAATGTTATATAAATGTCAAAAACAATTCTCGTAAAGACATGACAGCAAAAACACGAATTTATTTCTTTCATGGAAATAGTAATATAATCTATAAAAAAAACCGTTCAAGTCTTTTCATTAATGAGCCTAGCTGTTATTGTTGTCCAAGAAAAGTTATGTTTTAGAAACATTAGCTTGAGATAATATAATTTTAGTTTTCTAGGAGATTAAGGTATTGTTTCGTTTCCTGCTATTTGATTTAATATTTCACAATTGGTTCAGACCTTTAATAAGACGTGCGTGTCACATAATAAGCAGTCATATTATATATAATAAAAAGGGGCCTTAATTCCAAAGGTACTTAGCACAATTATATCTCGTTGGACTCAGTTTTAGTTCAACAAGAAGGAAGCTATAAAACACAAATTATAAACAAATTAGCAAGACGTTTTTTTGCTGCAAATTACTATGACGACAAAATTTTACTAGTTTAAGAGCATTAGATGTACTCCAGTCAAGATTTTATATAATTCATAACCATATAGATTTTAAAATTAGCTTTTTTTTATTTGTTAAGTAACAAAAAAACATTGGGTTAATTATGAACACAAGTTCAATTAAAATAAGCACCATTTTAAACATGCAATCTGTTTTAAACTTGAGTTAATAGTGCTTTGACAAGTCTAATAACGAGGCAGAAGGTATATATTACAAGATTTTTGTTATATACAAACGTTAACTATAAACTGTCACTATCTTAATATTGACCAATTGCGACAATTTTTACGGTATAATTTATAAATTATTCTACAAATACTTACTTACTATAATATGATTTGACGTAACACTAAATTGCATTAAAACACTTATACGTACGTACGTTATTTCCAGTGAGAACTTTTTGTTGAAAAATGCACAGACGGGTTAAACGACAGACACAGTTCGCATTTCCTTGACAAATATTAGACGCGGTTCCTTTTGCGTTATCGATACAAAGAAATGATAATAAAACTAATGAGATAAGAAAGTGACCATTGATTTAATCTACAAATAAGTGATTAATGGATGTATAAAATATAAATAATATTCAACAGATGTTGTTTACTTTCAAATAATTCAGGGACTCGATTTAATTCATATCTGACAATTCTGCAGATCCTCTTGACTTGATCACCCGAATGTTTGTCAGGACTCCTTTTGCACAGTGCTGACATAAGTTAATAATGTTAGTTTAAATTTTTAACTATTCCAGCTCGGTGCGTTTTGAAACCTCAGTCGAAATATGATTTTTTAAACAAATATTTTAAAAGTTTTTAGAATGTCAGTCAGTTTCGTATATCATCTTATCAGACAGTTGAAACTTCGTATTGTTCCTGAACGGTAATTTTTAAAAATTAAACCCATGTTATTGTGTTCTAACCAACAAAGTTTACACATAGCTCTACATAAAGAAAAATGTATCCCAAGCGGTGTTGCAGTCACTTGCACTTGCTCATTTAATAAAACGAGATGAAAGAAATAAATTTGGTTTAGTAAAGACATAATTATACGTATAACTGCGAACACGACGATTGCATTTTGACTTTGATAAACTAAATAATCTTATCTTGTTGTGTAATTGATTCAATCCGTTTCCACTCACTGGGTTTTTCGAAGACAAATTACGTTAAGCGTTGGAAAAACCGTATCTGATTTGCCTCACATGTTTTCTCCTATTCTATAGAAGAGACAACATTTTTATTGATAACTTAATATTCTTAATCTGATAATTATCGCTCTTGTTTTAGATAAGGTATTAGAGAATTTAAATTCTCCATTTGACGAAATACATACGTCGATAAAGACGACAAAATGTTCTGATTGATAATCGGTATAGTAGATTTTCTTTGATGTAATTAATAAAAATGTTTATAATAAGGAATATAATTAAAGAATTCATAATTTTCCTCATTTCATTATAAATAATTACATAAACGGTTCTTTTAAGAATTGTGATTCATTATAAACGTTGATATGACTAATTTAATTATACGTACAAACAGTCATCCGTGATTCAATGGCTGTTATTTTAGTAAACTGATTTCATTGTATATATTTCGTATTGATCACTTAGTGTATAAAGCTATTTTGTTTAAGGAAAACCTATATATTCTTTTAATTTAGATTGAGTTATAATTTGTTTGCAAGAGCGGTTTATTTATCTTCAATTATTACATAATATTAATAACTTTAATGGCAACATTAGCGGTTCTTTCTGCGAAGTCAGTCAAGGTATCCGATATTCCCCGTTTTATGGGTTTTTCTCTTAATTATATTCGAGTATGATGTCACACAGCGTAATTTCCTTCGCTACCAATTGTGTTCGCTGATAGTTCCAATCATTGTTGTAAATTAGTTTTATAGATGTTATTAAATATATTAATATTTATATAAAATAATATAACATAACATAGGAAGTTGTTCTATTCCTTGTTGTTCTTGACTCATTTTTAAAACCGACTAATAATTTTTTAAATAATAAATTATTTACTAACATTTATATCGAATTATTTAACTTTTAAGCTATTCAAGGCTATTATAATGATAATTTTGTTTTTCATTATATGTATGTATTACTAAAATGTAAGTGTGTCAATCTGTAGAAAAAATATAAAACTGTTGTTAATAAAACAACTGTATTAACAAATCGCTATAATTTACATCGTAAATTGTAGCTAATAACATGGCCAGTTATCTCAACGCAAGACATCTACTTCGACAAATCTTTTTGTTTGTGTATAAAAATTGATAGCCCTTATTATATACACATAGAGTTGATATTAGAATACAAAAAACATATATCAAAGCAAAGCCATTTTGTCAGCAACGAAACAAAGGGAATAATATACGTGAGAGTTAATTACGGTCAGAAATGTAATTAGGTCTAATCAAATAACGTAATCTGTTGTGACTTTTTGCAGTGTACTTTTATTGCATTGGTGGGGTTCCTCGATTATATTAATTGCATTTATTGCTTCCCTTTTTTAAATTTAGAGTATTATTTTTTGTTTGCAATTCTAGTTACATTTAAATTTAAATCTGGCGTCTCTTAAAGATGTGATAGGAACGAGTCCTTTAATTTTAATACGTAGTCTATTTTTATAAGAAGCTTTTAAAGACTTTATTATTAAATACTTAATTATGGATTCCTGTAAATATTTACCTACAACCAAACATGTCACAATTTTGGTATAACTGGATTATAAACCTTTTTTTTTCCTTTTTTTTACACTCGTCTTCTGCGCTAGCACATCAATTTAAGGTCATTATGTATCCAAAAGTATTTGTTAGTCTATTTGTTGAATCGAATTGTGAATTTTTAAGTGACTCACACTATTTTGTTCAAAATGTTGTAGTAAAATGAGGATAAATAACATGTTAATTAAATTATAAATTGAAATGTTTCCTTAATAAGTATATTTCATTTTCTCCGAGAACAAAGCCTTATATAATAATGTTCAATATTATATCTTCTTATGCGAATAAAATTATCAGTTTATTATTATAGATAAAGCAAAAACTTTGTATCGCTTTTAAGAGAATAGGACGAACGGACGAATGTAAAATTTAAGACAAAGTTTATGTGATTGTGGGGTGGAAGATACGATATTTTTTGTATATAAAATGTATTAGAATACATTACAGTATTCAAATAAACATAACACACACACACACACAACACACAACACACACACAGACACACATATATGTACGTCATTCCGGGGAGATTCTTCAGTGTGAATATTGTTACTAAATGTCAAATATAGTTACATTTAATCATGGCCGCTCTATGAAGCCATGGCATAAAAAATACGGCTTGGCGACATCTACTTATAGTAATAGGTCTTTATCTTAATCTATATCTGGACTGCAATAGAAAAACTGTCGCAAAGAAATAATAGATCCTATATCTAGATGTTAGGAATTCTGTTATTAAGTAAAATGTATTATATTTTCTTAGTATGTGTTTTTTTATAGACTGTAAACTTACATCAATATATAATTGATATATGTAAATATAACAATATATATATTAAATATTAGGATATTAGAAGAATAAGATTTTTTAAAAAAGCGTTTATTTGAGTGCGTGTAAACTTAAAATGATTTTTTACGAAAAAAAAAACAACTTTAACTATCTACATATATGCACTGTTTAAGTGATATAAAAACTCGTCGAGAGATTTAAGTAATCCATTTGAAATTATTTGAAACTTTTGTTTGTAAAATCACATCAAGTTATTTAATTAACTTGTTTTAGCAACAATTAATCAAACAAACTTAGTTTATTTTGTACTTGCAACACTGTCAATGTCATAAGATATTTGGATTGATATTTTCAAACACGGTATAATATATATGCTTGTTAAAGTATTTAATTCATATAAATAAATTGGAATAAAAGAGTTTAAAACTAATTTCTGTAAGTATTCATATATGGTAAAATTAGAAAGAGGTAGAAGAGACATTTTATAGATAACAAGTAGCTACTAAGAGGGCAATGCTGAAGCATAAAATGACAATACTTTATTAACAGCTACGTATTACATACGTATTTTATCGGACAAAATATTTTGGTATAAATCGTAGTTAAATATCAAAGTATTAAGTACAAAATTATTAAGTATGTATGTATACGAGTCACATTTTTCTATGGCGTACATTACATTTGCGAATGCATTTAGTTGTAAATCATTGTAATTTGTATCAAATAATCGGCAAGAAACTATAAAAATTCTTAACACATTTTCACACCGCATGTTATGATTACGTGCTAAGGAACAATTACGCTAACTTAATATATCGACTGTAAGATTTATTTGCATTCTTAAATAGTAAACAACTCTCACGGCCGCATTGTTAGCATGATAAGAAAAAAATAGTGCATGGTGGTTAAAGGTTGGTATTAACAACATATGATATATAAATCATACGGAATGCCTCATGCTTATTTAAGATTGCCCCAGTATGGAAATTTTATGGCAGTATACATTACGGTCTTTGAATAAAGTTTCTTATAGCGTTTCAATGCTTTGGGGCTATGTATGTTTAACATTTAATTATGAACTAGTGAAATTTCTTCCAGTCCTCTCTCAAAGGCTTGCTCGATGGAAATAAATAATTACGCACTATTTAATATACATTATTATAGAATTTTTATTCAAAATCGATTCGAATAATCGTTCCACATTAATCGGTGAAATGGCTATCATAGAATAAATATCGTAATATATGATTTTTAAAGTATCATTTTGTATTTCAAGCTTGGCAAAAAACGGTATAATTTTGTTTGAGCTTACCATTTTAATATTTTTATCGATTAAGTCATGACGCCAGTATTACTTTCAAGTCATGAGTTACTCAAGTGTGATAGTCCCCGTTAAAAAAGCCCCCTACGTTACCCATATAAACTGTTCCACACTAGGGATTCACGGTTTGATAACTTTATATAAAGCCAGACAAACAAAGTATTTACGAAGTGTTCTTGTGATAAGCTTGTTTATTTTACTTTTTATTTACAGACACCATAAACATTGTGATTGCTCACGTCAATGCAATTTATTTCTTTTTACGTCTAAATGATATTATATTTATTTATTATTTACTGATGCTACTTGTATTGGAGGATCGAACGTTTATTAGAAGATAATCTAAAAAGTTGTTAGCCAGATGTTCTTGTTAATGATAAGAACGTGTCAGGCGTTTTGAAGTTCTAGCCTTAAGGTGCTTGTAAGTGGGCATCTGCGGGCATTTTAGGGCGACACTACTTAGTAGTTTTGAAGGATAAAGATATTTCATAAATATTTTATCTATTATATATCATATGAAAAATGTCCTTCATTACTAAGACACGTTTAAGTCTATCTAGAAATTGATGACACTTTCCTTAAAATAAAGAATTATTTACATGTTATATCACTTCAACAATTTTCATTGTATGTTTGTGTGTATTTATTTAAATATAATTAAATAAATATAGTTGATTTTGATTCCAGGTTAAAAAATGGTCACTCTGTTCACTTTCGCAAGTATAATTTAAACTTCACCCATTTACGTGCGGGTGCTAATTTCCAACAAATACGAGTATTATATTATTATTTAACAAAATCACCCTTATGCCATATAGGATAGGGTCCAAAATGTATCCATGTCGTGGTCAATGAAGTGTGCTATGTAATTATAACGTAAGTGGTTATAGGACATCGGATCTACCACTGACGTGTTGTACAACGGTCGATGGAATAAAACTTTTTTTGTTTTTTTTGTCCGTTGTTCTATTGCTTTTAACTGCTTATTCCTATAAGGTATTTCCTAGCATCATCAATTTAAAAATTACTAGTTTCAAGATGTTTATTTCAGTAACATTCGTATAAGATAGTAAAATATATCGTGGATAAAATATAAAAGCTTTTGGACTGTCATTTAAGGAAGGTTCCACTGCGGGCTAAACCGCTATACGCTGTTAAACTGTCGTCTTCATTTTAACACCAACGTTTTCAATTTATTACAGAAACTTTGAATATCTGTGGTATAAATTCTGAATAGTTAATATACACGTGGCAACGTGCAATAAAATTAGTTAGAAAATAATTGTGTAAAAAGTTATTTCTTCGATCACTGTTTTATGTTTTACTTAACTGTAATATTAGATTACTAGTCATTTATTCATTTATTTCTATAGTAATATAGATTTATCTAATAAATTAGATTTCGATTTAAATACAAAGATCTTTAACCGCATAACGACAATTATTTATAAGTTTATGTGATGTATATCAAGCAACTATAATTATCTTAATGTGTGCTGTTTATAAAATTGCACCTTGTCTGGACACATTTTTATTGCGCGCTTATTCCTTGTAAGTAGTAATTCAATTATTGTAGATATTAATATGGTTATAATAATTGGCCATTGTTAACGTTCCTTCTGGAACTATAAATTTTTAAATTCTAGATCAATACGATTTATATTTAATGAATTTTTCGTGTTAAAATGTATTTGAATTAAGCTATCTCTGTTGAATTAAAACACCGATATCCGGTGACGATAAGAATTCTTTTTATTAGAATATTTATTCGGACAAAAACTAATTAGGTATTGAATTAATGACAGAAATATTCTCAGTGGCGTAGTCTTTGTGTAAAATTTTCCTTTTTTTTTTGTTTTTTCCTCTATATATATATATTATAATTAAATGGAAAATTAATTTTGTACTAACTATGACTTACAACATTGGAAAGATACAATGTAGTAGATACAGAATATAAATTGTTTTCACATCATTATGTTTTTCCGAAATCTTTTCTTACTGTTATCGCTTGTAAATAATCCTCAAAACACGATGACTTAACATCATAATTTCACCCAAAACATATAAATTTTTACGTTTTAAAAAATCTTTTATAACCAAACAACGATTCATTTTACAGCGGATTTTGTGTACGACTGTCCGCAGCCTTGAAAGTTATTCTCATTTTTCTAGATGAAAGGAACCGCATTTTGTTCCAGCCACCGACCTAAGCGAATTACAAACAAAGTAAAAGTTCAGCTATAACTAACTATAGTATACAAACATTCTAAAGAAGGAGTGACAGCATTGCACTAATGTTATGAAGCTTTTCCTCCTAGATGTTGTTTTCGTAGAGAACATTTGTACCAACAGGAGTAGTTGCTTAGATTTGATAAGATACGCTTATAATGTTTTTGACCAGTTCTGCTATACAAATATTCGCTTAATTTAACTTTCTATTTCTTTCTTCATCCCTAAAGACCATGTCATCAAGGCCAACAAGTATTACGAGCTTACTAAATAACTCACTAAGAATAAGTTCGTCGTAAATTTGTGAGCGGTAGAAGTGGGAGCGAGAGGTATAACAGCTAAATCTCTCTATAACCTAATAAAAGGCTTGGGCCTGTCCAGAACTAACATGAATTCATTCTTAGAAAGTACTTCGAAGGCAGCTCTAGTAGATTCGTTTCAAATTTGGTCAGGTAGAGACCTCTCTCTACCTGACCAAAGCTACTCAGCTTGGACGATGGAGGTGAGCGAACAACGCGCCTAAGATAGGGGCCATTTACCTACACCTGGGTCGCAAGTCCCAGGCACTGTTGAAGGTCCTATCCTGTGACGCGATGGACCTGGAACTCGTAAGGTGAATCCGTGGAATGCTGAGAAGCTTTCGTCTCGTTCGTCCTAAATTCTAATTAAAGGATGTGCCTCATCTGCTAGACAGTTATCACATATTAATCCTGTCTGATGTTGTTCATATTTTCTAATACATTTTATATAATCCTAAGAGATTGATTTTTTAAATTCAATTTATTATAATGTTTCTCTATGAATCTTTTTAAAAGATTATATATTGTAATTATATTTATACATATTTGTGTGTTAAGTACATATAATCTCCGGAACGACTAAGGCGATTTAGATATGACTTTATATTTAGACAGGTTGATAAAATAATTTATAATCATAAACAAATAGCGTAACAATTTCTATAATTAAATGACTTTCAATTTTATTATTTCTTTTATGAACTACTTGGAATTTCATATTAAATTTTAATCATCGATGAATTAATAAAAATTATATGGTAACAATTTATCTGTCAACTTAAAAATGTCAGAGTGACGCAACATTTACACGCATCGAGACTTAAGTTTCAGCTTTAGAAGCAAATCTGCGAAATAACCCGTGAAACATTTTAATACAACAATAACTATGTCACTTAGTGTCTCTTTATTACCAGGGTACTAGAGTCTGTTTTCGTATTTTTATAAATATTATTGAGATGGTATTTCTCAGTAATTTAATAAGAACATTCATCTTGTTCTGTTTTGACGGATTCCACGCTCTTTATAAGCGGATTATTCGGTTTTAAGACGAGAAATCGTCTGTTTGTCTTAAAGTTATCGATTCGCGGTGGTATTTATAATAAAGGTATTTTAAAATAGCATATTCATAATTTATTTTTATATAAAATTGAATATTTCTTTCCTTGATCAATTTACTGCATTCCATGTTAAATCTATTTCGAGAGGGAGGCGGCGTCTTTTGTGATGACAAATTCTAACTATTGTCTAACCTTGCGTTATATTTTAACATTGTTAGAATGTCAGAGGCGAGATGAAATTTAGAGTGGGCTGCCGTAACTTTATCAGCTGTCGCGGGAATTTAGTTTTAGTTTGGAAGAATAAGAATAATAAAACATTTGGATGCCCCAAACAAATCTGATTTTTATGTTTGGTTTCATTAGTGTCATGTTTTCTATTTTCTAAATGGAAACAGTGTGTAACTGGTTTTTGATAAAAATTTAAAGAGATAGGTGATAACTTTGAAATAATTGTAACAAAAAAATAAAATCAAATTATGTAATAGTATTTAGAATTTATTTATAACATTAATCAGATCCAAACATAATCCCATGGGATCATGACGAAGACAAATAACAAAATTATTTAATTAAAAAAGATTTAGGGCAACCATAAACACATGGAAATGTAAGTAGGTATTGAAATAGTTAATAATATTTGCAGGAAATTATCAACATTAATACTTTTGTGATATCACTTCCTTTAATTAATTATCATAGATCTATATATAGTTACAAATTACTGATCAGAATAAGATATGGCTTATAAAAAGAATAATAAATTGATAATATGGCGTCGAGGCGTTTAAGCCTTTAATCTTTTACGTATATATATATTATCTGTCATTAATATTTAAACACTGTGCGTGTACCTAGATGTTGTGTCTGTGGTATAGCAGACTTCTTGATTGAAGTGCAAGGGGATTTAGTCTCCAAAGAATTCGTTGCAATTACGCCATTCAATTAAAATGGACGAGGTAATTACTTGTTTCCGCGGACGCTCCGAACGAATACTCAGGATGATGGTCCATGAGATAGGAGACTGCGGTCTCGGTCAAGGTAACACTTCATATGAGACCTTGTGTTTGGTTTGAGTAAATCATATACATATTCTGAAAAGACTGCATGTTACCGTAACAAGAACAAAAAATCTTTGAAAATTTCAACGCTTTGCAGTTTATATAAGTATAGACGGGCTGGGTAATAAATATAGAGGAAAACATAAAGTAAGTAGATTCTAAGTGGTCGTTAAAAACGCCACAGCTCGTGATCTGGGTCTATAACTCACGTCAGCAGCTGAGCACGCGACTACACACATTTTATCGGATCACGGAATAATGTGTTCAATAAATATGACATTTCATTGCTATTCTAATATCACTGTTACATATTATAGTTGTTTCTTGTTCATGATACTTGTATATGGCCGCAAAATCACCCGTTGTTGGTGAGCAAGTCTTACAAAGGTTAAAGAGCATTCGTTTCAAGCTAAGATACTAATGTTTTCAATGTTATTAAAAACTATTTTATTACAAGTTTGCTTGTCACTGCCGAGGAAGCGTTTGCAATTACTCATTCAGTAGTCTACGTTAATATTGTACTGTGGGAAAATTTATGAATGAGAACTGTTCATGCCCTTTATGTAGTCTGACGCTGAGAACTTGAGCCTAGCATAGAGATCAGAGACCATAAGATTCTGTGTAGACATTGTACTTGAATATTTAATATGTTTAATTTATACGGTTAGAGGAGATATTTTTCATATTTATGAAAAAAAAAAACCATTTCACATCAAATCCATTCAGATTCAATAAAATTTAATTATACCAATAACGTAAAACAAGCATCAATTATAATTAAAATAAACAACAATAAAACATTACAAACAATTATATTGATTAATTTTTTTTCAATCAAACCAATTTTCTGTTTACGATTTCATTAGTATCGTAATTATAGAAAGGGAATGCCTTCAGGGCATAGCTGTACCGAGAAGTAGTTTATTTAATTAGGGAGAGCAATCAAAGTGCCAAGGCGTTGCTACATGTTACGGCGAAATAAGGCCGGCGACACACAAACATGAAACCCACTCGGTTACCTTAACACGCGTTCCACTCGGTTACCTCAAAACAAGTTAGAGCATCACGCTTAACAGATAAATTATAATTTTTCGTTCATGCCACATCATGCCACAGATACCATTGTATCTACGGAGGTGTAGGACTTAAAAACTGCAAACTATCCGTGTTTAGTCAGACGCTATAAACACATGGTAAGCTTCCAGATCTAAAGAATGAGAACCAATTGAAACGTTTATTTAGTTAGCTGATTGGCAATTCGCGTCAACATTAAAAAAGAATTGTTTTGTATTATATAACATGTGTTTTTTTTTATGTTACTAAACTATCGAACCCAGAAATTTATGCCTGGTTCTTGTTTTGTAGGTCTTTAATTTGTTATTTGTATAACAAATTTATTGTTACATGTAACTTTGTAATGCGAGTTATGTAAGGCTGTTTTACTGGTCATCATGAGAATATTTAAAAAACCCGTCAATCCTATACCGGAGTCACGAAACCTTAATAAAGAGGAGGTAAAAACTAAAACCAACAATGCCGGCTGGGCGGTGGGTGACAAAAATGCAATTTAAGTTATACATTAAAAACTCAATTCTGAGTTGAATCCGTGCACGGTGCTTTACAAAAACAGACATTTGATCATCGCATCGTATAATTAGTTGCACGCTGTGGCTCTCGTCTGGCTCGTTTAGGGCGTGCGCACACTACATTAGACGAGGGAGTTTTTTTTCTATTAGCTAAATTACTCATAATATCCGTCCTGTTTTGCAATAAAAAGTAATTTTATTTAAATTAAGTAATCTAGAACGTGATCGGTTGAGGATTATTTCACTCGAATGATTAAGTGTGCACGGCCTTAGTATGTCTCCTTAATATAATTATTGCTATCTCGTATTTCCAACGTCATTCATTTCATAGAGATGTCTATCTCGATTTATCTTTTTGTACAATTCTATTTGTTTTTTACAGCAATGATCATTATGGGTGCGCTTCCATCATCGGGATGTCTTATTAAACTTTGTCTTCTTATGGAGGTATTTATGAGCGAGTGAATGAATATATTAACCGAGCGAGTTTCTTGTTACACTGTATCGGAAGGATGTTTTGTAGGTTAAGTTTTAAATCTTAAATAATAATAAACAAATAATAACATCACATAGATATGAAAAACTCAGATAAAGCAATGAACCATAAAATTAAATTTCCTTTGTGTCACATTTCTTTTAAATTGGTATAATCATTACTATTTTATTTTAAATAAATAATTAAATATATTTACAAATTAAGTTATATGAAGTCGTGCAGCTTGAAATATGAAGATCATATATGATATTTTTTTTATTACAGTTAATTCAAACATATTAATTCGTTTATAGAATTGCAAATTCGGAACATATTGTTCCGCATAGTGCTCATCACCCACTCATAAAGTCGTCATATTAAAATGCCCACCTTATAAATAAACATGCCCTTAATTTCCGACACTGGTCTGAATGAAGTTATTTGGCTACAGTATCGCTGGCCGCATCTCCTATGTGTGTAAAACAGTAACCGCTCTTCGGATTCTTCGCAGAAACAGCCAGCTCACATCAAGTTTTTGTATGATAAGCCAAACCAGATACAAAATCTTAAATAATAACAGAACTAAAAGATCGTATGACGGACAACACTATTGATTTAACATTGATATTTGTAAAGCGGACTACTGTTTTAATATTGAACACGTTACTAACAGGGTGGCAAATTGTTACTTTTTCCACGCGAACTGTTCCATTTCGTCCGTTTATATGCGGACTGCTGGTTGTAAAAAATGAATTCCATTTAATTATGGAGGATTTAAAAATCTGTGAACAATGCGAATGATCCTTTGTAGTCTTCGTCCAGTTTTTGTTAATGAAGAAACTAATTTGATAATTTCCTATTGAAATTCGTGACCGTCTCGACCTGATAGTATTGTATGATGTGGATGTTGATCGTTGTTTTTATCACAAATCCTTTCAATCTCAATATTTTAATGTTTTTCTTCGTATTGACGTTTATATTCTTATATCAGCTGAATATTTGATACTTTGCTTTTAGACTCAACGCAAGGAATTTGATTGAATGAGATTTATTCGTACTATAGGTAATCATAATTAATAAAACATTAGTTATTCCTAACGACGGATTAAAGGTTTAGTTGAACCTTGGAGGTTTTATGGTGTATATTGAAATCTCAAACCAAATTATAGGGCTAAAATATCACGTTAGGTTTAATAAAGTCATTAAAGTCATTTAGTCCAAAATCAAAATAAGCCGGTTGATAAATGTACCTGTAATTATCGTCAGTAGTTATACCTATCCTATTTAGATTACTCTTAAAGTATTATCAATACTTTTATTCTTTGTCCATAAGTTAAGCTTACTTAAAATGATATTAAAATGTAAAAATTGAATTTATTAAAAGTAAGTAAAAAACATATATATTTGAAAAAAAAATATCCGAGGATATTTTAGTAATCGTTTCACACAGACGGCAAGACGTTGCTGTTATTTCAACATTGAACGTCAGTAATGTTCAATGTAGGGATTTTAAAACCATATCACGTAAAGAATATATTTGGCAACAAAGTCAAAACTTCGGTAGGTATTTCACATGAAGTTATTGCATATAAAAAGTAGACACCAATTAATGTTATTGTTCGTTGGAGGTACGAATGATTTTTAATTAAAAATCAATGGAGTGAGTTTATAATTCACATTATATTAATGGCTTTTACTTTGTAACAAAAACTTCGAGAGATTTTAACCGAAGAATTACAACGATCGAGATGATTTGAGAACTTTTTATATTTTTTTTAAATAATTCTAAGCGTATGTTGATTGGGTTTTTAATAGAACTGTTTGTGTAATAAGAAACAAAATTCTTTAAGTCTCGTGGTATGCAATTCGCAATTAATATGGGGACGTAGCTGGCGTCAGATAGATACTCCGAGATTTATGTCTCCGAACCCGCTAAAAGGTTTAGAGTCACCAACCGATATGGGGTAATTAGTCGTCACGCGACCACCGGACGTGTTGGACAACGGAATTTGGAAGTATCACATCCATAGATTCTATAGAAAAACTAATAGTTAGTAAACTAAACTAAACAAATAGTTATTAAAAGAATGTATATATAATATACATACATATTTATATCAGACCGCAATAAGGAAATGTAAAAACTAAACTAATATGGAAATGTTTAATTGATCCCCAACAAGTCTATTTAACGTAGTCCATTTTGAGTTATTTGTCATCAGTCAATACACGAAAAAAATGTTTAACAAAACTTTAATATGCACCTCACAGCATAATTTATTTGCAATGCCTAACAACTGTTTTTTTTTAATACAGTATAAGGAATTATTGAATAATATTTAACATTGAGGATTATTCCAAGTATTTTACGGGCATTCCGTAGACATGCGTCGGGGCCGCGTCTCTTTATCTCAGGCGCCTTCTACAAATTACAACGGCCCCAAAAACTAACATCTTATCACAAAACGTTAGGCTCTGTTAGTTGGTTCTTCGTTTCTTTTAATTTCGCCCGTACACTTTAGTTTTTGTTACGTACTCATTTTAGGGTTATCTCGCCTTGTACGGCTGCGTGTCTCCGTCACATATTTTTCTTGTGTCTTTTTTGTTTGTCGTTTGTAAGTGCCCTCGTCAGATTGCTTGTCCATATTTGTTGTTTATGGACAACGTTTTGTTATTTCTTGTTAAATAGTTTTTTTAACAGTTTTTTTTTGTTTTGTTTATTAAAAGCAGATAAGGCCATAGATATAAATAGATATGACAGATACAAATGTTAATTTGTTAATGTTGCTTGGAGACACAAAGTGAACACTTAATTAATAACTGTCGTTATATTTTGAACACGATCATTTTGTAGTGTTACAATTCCCTCTTGTTAATTACATTTAATTAAAGGCATTTATAGATACTATTCTCTAAAATGTTTTATAAAAGTTTAAGTCTTTACCAGAACATTTGTAAACTAAAAAATACTTTAACTCGTCAGTTTAAAAGCTTAAGAAATTTAATTCTGTTAATATTTGTGTATATTAAGATGCAAGAAGCAACCAAATAAGAAACTGAAGGGTTTCTTGCAGGAACTTCTCTGCAATATGCTGTTGAATTTGTAACTTCATCTCGAATTATGTTCATTTGCCATTGCATGCTGTAAATTTTTATTTGAAAAATTCATCCAAGTAATAAAGATAGCGTTTATTATAAATGACTTACAAATATAAAATAATAACTGAGTATAAATCGCTCAGTTAGACATGTATGTTATAATGCTTTATTGAGCAACAAGAATAATCACAAACTAAACCTAATAGACATGTGTATTTAAAACAGATGATGTGTACCATCAATATACATAAGTAAAAGTGGTTATTATTAGTTATTTTTTTCAATGTTATACTCATAGTATAGAATAAAGGAATATAATAGTACTACTAAGTAATACTAATATAATAATAATACAACTAAGTAATATAATAGTACTACTAAGTAACTTTTAGCTGGGGTCCATAACATTATGTGTTTAACGGTTATAAAAAGGAATGTATATAAGTAGATAGAAAACTACCCGTCTATGTCTACATGTATGTATGTGTGTGTAAATATGGCTACCTATGTAAACAACCGGCCGTGTACGTGGGAATGATCTGTATGAATTACTTTGTGAAAAGGAGAGCCTGATACTTGTATCACAACGACATTGCGACAAAATGACATGTGACTAACTCGGAGTAAACCTAGAAATATTATTTTATCACTTATGGTACAGCGTATTGATTTAAAAAAAATATTGCTAATTACTGTTAAACGACTTGATGTACAAAGACGTCGATATAATAACATAAAGTATCAAGAAAATGCTAAGCGTATTTGATTATTAAACAAGACATAAAGACTTACAAGAGGATAGTGTCGTTAATTATCCCACAAAGCCATTTAAGTTATGACTCCTTCCTTTTACGTGTTAATACGCAAAAATTACTTAGAGTCTCTCTATAACTGGAATTGCGGTAGCTCGCTCAATGTTGGTTTTTAATTGAGACATATAACTAAGGTATGTAATATATCACGTTATTTACAGTCTATCATGCAATTTAATGCTCTTATAAATTGTAAATTGCAAATGTATGCGGGCATGTACAAGACAAACGCTATGCGAATAACAAATAAATATCATAACACATATAAAGGTATCAGTTATAACCGTAGAGTTTTTTGTTGTTCATTGAATACGAAAACAACAAGGGAATTCAATAGAGTTATGAATATTGAGTCAAAAATACAAACTCACCTTGGTCAATTGAACAACAACAACAGTTTTGTTTTCTTCGATGGATGGAACCACAACTTTTGATAGAACTGTATTAATAGAGCTAACAAATGAGAACATTAATTAATTACGAGGGGAGAGGCGAGCGGGCGCGAGGCTGCGGCGCTCACAACTGGTTTGAAGAAGCGATATCCGGGCATCATCCGTAATTCAAATAAAACATGGGACCCAAACCCCGCCCCTGAGGCACGCCAACCAATAGCTTCATATTGTAACCGCTCACCCAACTCCGCCTGTCATGAGCTCAATCCCCAACTTTATTAGTGGAAAATTAGCCCTATTTAATTGAATCCTTAAACAAATACGTGGCGACTTTATTACACTCGTGATCTCTCAGTCGAACGGTTGCTTATAATTGCCTGTGCGCCGATTGATTATTTGCAATATTTAATTAAACGCTATGTTTCCATTCAATAATGCCGGTTGCCGTTATGGGCTTAGTCATTATTGTGGAGTAATTGAAAACTTAATATCAATTAAAAAAAATCAATTGCTCCGTAATTAAAATGGACGTACACAACGGTTATGTTTTAATTATAATAAAAATCTTTTTTTGTTCGCTTTAATTAATGAGACTGGGGATTTGACCGGAAATACTTCGAGAGTTATTGTATATCAGGATCAATATTTTATAAAATTTGCTTGTGTG
The DNA here is from genome assembly GCF_018135715.1 of Danaus plexippus. Lineage (NCBI taxonomy): Eukaryota > Metazoa > Arthropoda > Insecta > Lepidoptera > Nymphalidae > Danaus > Danaus plexippus. Next base: position 7,902,035 of record NC_083537.1, on the reverse strand, counting down.
ATAGTGTCGATAGGAGTCATTCTCGGTTCAATGCCATGGAAGTCACGACTGGCACCTCTGTCAAATATAACCAATTTAATTTTGGACGTTTTGTTTGATGTCTGCCATTTATTTGGTCCTTGGTGATAAGAAAGCATTAAAATTTTTAAATGTGCCGTTCAAATAATACCTAACGCATATATTTTTTAATTTTCTACACTGGTATTGTATTATATAGTTTAATTTACAATACTTGTAAAATTGAATGAGACATTTTTGTGTTATGAATACACTGACTTGCATTTTTTTTTTATATTGATTAAATTTCAACAATAGATTATTTCTAATAAGAACGAATGAATTTTATAACAGCCTATAATACCTATAATAATAATTTCCTTTTAACATATCCCTAAATTTCGACAACATTTATTTTAAATTTAATTCCACGAATATAAAATTTCGTCTTATACTTAGGATCATAATTGAACAATTTATACAGCCTTTTCTTGTGGTCACTGAGTCACCTGTGTTTTCTGTAAAATTTGTCAGTTTGTTGCCCTTTCAAACATCCCGCTAGACGTTGTAAAAAATGCGCCCGATTTCGGAAGTCGCTAATAATAAGGCGCCATCGGAAGCTTTGTAAATTTTTTTCCTTGGCTGTGGCGTGAACAACAGACTACTATTACTGGAGATGACATGGAATTTTCGACCTTATAGACAAAAAAGTTTGCGGTCAGAGATGACACGCGTGAAGATATCCATACTTAATAATATTGTTAGCTGGCGACTGTGTGGTCCGGATGTCGAGGCTGTCATCAGTGATTCACATTTACAGTACCATTTCCGGTTTCTTATAATATTTGTAGACTAACCTATATACTAACTAACTTAGCAAAATGGTATCTATAATTTTAATTTTACAAACCCTTCTCTTGTTTTTAAAACTGTAATTTTAAAATATCGATATTTGTAAAATAACAGCCACAAAATTATAATACAAAATAATATACGGACTCGAGATTTTAATTAAGATTATTACAATATATTATTATACTCCTATTTCGTATTATTACTGAGATTTATAAGATAATACTATGTAAGTTTTCAAAACATCCAACAAAATAAGATTTGATATCTAAGTGAAACTGTACGCGATATAATATTTAAAACTGTCATAACACTTAAATCAATACGCAACAAATTATAATGCACACGAAATTTGTTTGAAACAATTAAAACGATAACCATCTATCTATCCCTTATATTAAAACGCGGCTCGCCATTAGCTACCATGATTTATATTGTCGATTTCCGTTGACAGCGTTTGTGGCGTACGGGTATATTCAATTATATTATAATTATCTTCAGTCAATTTCATTTTTCTCCCTTTAATTATATTAGAATAAAGCTAATATCCAGTTTTCTATAATACATACCTCGATTATTATACGAGTTTAATGTGAATTAATGAGGTATTACGTTAAATAGACATTGTTTTTTGTTTGCCGTCAGTGCGTCTAACGAAGGCGTACAAAATAAATTCATACAGTTAATGAATTAAACTTAATTTTTTATTCCGAAGCGTAGCTAATTAAAAATATTACTTATTTAAGTGGCAGCGTTTAAGGGAGCGTGGCTTCATTGGATTTCTTCCTTTTATTTCTCCTCACCTGTTTCTGTGAGCTAAACAAACGTCACGGTTACAGGAAATCGATTCTGGACCATCGCATCACGAGGTTAATAATGAAACGCTTTTTACCATCACACCATATTGTTAGCGAATCCACTATGAAATTAAAGCGTCTCATATCTCATTGTGTCTCCTGCGATCGTATAGAAATCAGGGATCGTGAAATTAGTTAACCCAAAAAAACCTTTATCCCAAAATTTTGTTATGCTTTGTTTGTGTTGAACATCTTCGTTCATGAATGAATCAATTCGAACGCAACGGTATATGTGATAGTTTATTAGAAAATTAACAATTTTCTATCAAATCAATTTGTTAATTAGACGATGTTTGGCCGAAACGAAAGGACCCACTTTTAGATCCGATATGAGGTCGCTGTTTATTGTCTTGCTGTTAATAGTTTCTTTTGTGCGGAATCGTTATTTAAAATAAATTGGTATATCGAGTTCGATGAACTGCGAACCGAATTGAAAGAATAGTACGTTTACTATAAAAACAATGATGATTTGTGGTAAATTTAAATAGTTTTTCAATGAGGGAGTGCTATGAAGCGTGCTTTAAGTAGAACTAACACGAGCCAATGTTAATGCGGCAGGTGCTATGAACATTTTCTTATATGTAAGACTACCCTCAGACATGCTGCTAATTATAAAAAAATTGCTACTTCAAAACAATAAGATAGTTCTATACGACATTTACTAATTAAGGAGGCACGAGTATGATATAATCTAAGTAATGTTTGTTTTGAAATTTATTGTCCATAATTGTAAAGTTTAAAAATGTAAATTTAAGCGTGCGCTAATTACAATTGTAACTAACTATATGGAGTTATTCCGTATGTTTTATTCAATAAACATACGTTTGTCCACTTGCACTTTAAATGCTGAAAAGCGACCGACAAATTAATGTAACCTTTGATGATGTAATAATATTCCAATTTGTTACTCTGCAATTGAAAAAATAATGAATAAAGTCGTTAGGTGGATTGTTAATTAAGTTAACGGAGCAAAAATATCGTTGTATTTGTTACAACGTATAGAATATTTTTAATATAAAAGTCAAAAATGTTCACAACAACTGGGTATCGATTGCAATTGGATCAGTACAAATACAATTTATATTATAGCTATCATTGTCATTATTGTCAATAAAGAAAGAAGCAGCACCCATTTGAGGTTTCCTCGGTCAACAGACTAGATGTAGGCTTTTTATACGCGCCGGATGTGGCTGTATCTGATTGCGTTTAGCAGCCTTTAATGTAAATATAATTTCAGTATAATTGCTTTGTATAATAACTTTATAATACGATGCATTATATTCATATCAGACGCATATTTTAGATAGGTGCAGCGAAATACGCATATATGGAAGAATTTCAATTAAAAGAAATCATTTGTTCTTTTATATGCTTAGATAACACTTATTGTACATTAATTACAAACAGATTGGAAAATTATATGCGTTTTTTAAAGACAACGAGACAAAAGGTTACCAGTAAAAGCTCTGTAACATAAGTAACAAAGCGGTAAATATTAGTGTATAACTTACTCATTCAAAATACAATAAGGTTTTTACTTGAAAATACAATAATAATGTATTCGCTATTACTGTATTCAGTTTATGTGTATAGTAAAATTTTTGGTGTCATTGTCTTTATACGACTCTTATTACGATATAATAATTTTTTTTCCAATTCAATCACAATCATATATGAAAAAATTATAAAAAAGAATAATTTAATATTTTCCTTTTGTACAAAACCTAATAAATTTGATAGATAATACAATTTCTACGTTTACGTTTGACAATTCATATTTGATTTGATATGATGGATTCGTGTAATGATTACTTATAAAAATATAAGTCGTAAGTCGTTCCAATACCAACAATCTTGTTTACTTTACTATGACAGCCAATCACGTTATATTTCGGTAATGGTTTATGTCAGTTTAGTTTCTGTATTGAAGTCGATTTGTAACAAAAATCAACCGTGGTCAGACAATTTTGTTGATTTGATTGCTTTATTACGTTATTAAGACATCATAACGACTTGTTTAGAAATGAATTAAACATGGAGATATACCTTGTAGAGAAAGTTGGTAAATATATACTGATTGCTAGTTTCAGATTATTAGAAAACAAGGAAATTGTTATATTTAGTACGACTGTTAAGAAACTTTATAGCATTATAATGACTGAATGATCTCAGAGGGTATTTTATGTCGGACGATGTTATAAGTTATTATATATAAATTAATTGCGATCTATAATTATATTTTCATGTACCTGTAATTTTATAGTGTTCAATTAGAAAATTCCATACATTAGAAATGAAAATATGTAATATGAATATTTAATATAAGTAAAAATATCGACTATGTATTATAACAAGGTTGCCTGATAAAAGATAATATTTGCATAATGTGTGTTACATAAATTACTATTTATAATGTTTCATAAAATGACTGGGCGGGACACCTTAAAGTATATTAACTTAAAAGCATAGATAAGTTCTCTCCAATAGAGTATATGAGGTAAATAGTGTGGCACAAACCGGTATCGTAAAAGTTGCGATATTGCTTCATTTTATATTATCAATATGTTATCACTAATTTTTAAATGGATTGTCATTTATTGCGATCGATAATGTTATCCAGTGCATTAATTTTGCTTGTGTTAATTTATTTGGTTATGCTATAATTTTTCTTACAGTTCCCTCCCTCTTTCCTAAGTGTACTTACATACTTGCGAATATTTAAATCGACATAAGTTAATAGCAATCTTCGTCTCAATAAGCCAACGGTATTATTAAACGGGCTCACTAACATAATACTACTATTATTATAATAGTATGTACACAGAAGCGTAGATGCTAATCGCTAGCGGTTACCCGAACTCGACTAATGTGGTTTTAATACTTGCCGGATAGGTCCCGGCCAATTTGGCAGGTAGCGGCGAAAAAAACCTATTTACCAACACACTGTGTGTGGCTCGTAAGCTAATTATTTGTTGAGTTTTTGGCTGAAGGGTTCCAAAAAAAAGTGAGAGGTCAACGTGCCGCGATCGTGTTAGTTTTGGAAATGTCATTTAATGAGTTTTAAATTACCGAATTGAGTGCGTATTTCGTCATACATATGTTAACACAAAACAATCAAAAGTGTTGCTAGTGTGAATCTTTGCTGGTGCTTCCTGGCAATTGTACTTTTTCGTCCTGTGATGTATTTTCATGAAGTAAGCTGTTTAAATTGTTAAATATTTTGATATAAGCTTAATTGTCTGTCTTCAATAATACAATGTTTTTTTATCGATCTAAACATTCTATAACTTTTTCCGACTGCCATACTTCTGACACCTGTCACTGCAGTGACAAATGGTATAAATATTTCAAATATGGCGACGTTTTATATAATAAAAAAAAATGTATTGAATATTGTAATAGATCTAGTAATAGAAGGGTATAAAAATAGGGGACATGTGGACGTGTGATGCGTTTAAGGATGATCACAAATTGATTTTTATTATAGGTTCATTTCAACGACACCCAAATTAGAAAGGGGTTCCGACCATTATCATGAAAGCGTAAATTATACGATACTAGCTCAATTGCATACAAATTATTCTGTCGTTTGTTTCACGTTAAACATTGTAACACGGTTACCGAATGTAACATAATATGATTTTAATTTCATTTATTCCACTATCAACACGATGTTACTAAATATTCATGCACATGCAGTACGTCTTAAGTAGCATTGCAAGTTTTTATGAACGCTGTGATTTCACTTGTCATTTTAATCCAAGCAGTTTAGTTATCTTAATGAATCAAAAATGTAAATCGATCTTTACTCTTTATATGGAATTGTGATTTTTTTTGTTATTTGCTTATATTGCAACATGATCGTAATAAGGCCGGGTAAGTGTATGCCACTTTTTATGGCGAATATGGTTTTACTCACTGAGAGAACTCGCGAAATCGCCTATTAGCTACGTGGCTACATAATACAGTATAAATTATAGTATCATTGTAATTAAAGTGGCAAAAAATACACTATTTTTTTTTTTATAAAAATATATTCTCTGGTTAATATAACAAATAATCTTTTTATAGTTGTTTCATTCGACACGATTTTAATTAAAGCCCTATAGCCACATATCCTTTGCAGTAATCCTGTTTAGGACAAACAACAATTTCCGACTGTTGTTTCTTCTCAACATTCAGGTATTCTTAAATTTCTTAGCAATTTCTCTCAAATGCTTTACAGCGACATTCTTCCAGTCTCAGAAATGTTTATATACATACATGTATATATTTTGTGTACAAACTTACCTGCTGCCCCAGCAACCTTGACAGTACGCTGTGACGTATTTTTTTATCATTGTATGTCTTCAATTACTGTCATTTGTGAGCTCTGTAATTGCAACGCTTCCTAGAAACAGTACCAGCAATCAACTGATAGTGATCGAAGCAAAGTGACAATAATAAGACTTATGTTCGTGCCAAATCGTATTTTAATTAGGCAGATAAGGTGTGTCATTAGCTGGCAAATTACCCGAGACGTTTGCTTAAATTTCTTATATTTATCTATCGGGGTTGCATCTTGAATTGGTTCTTCATCAAAATAACTATGAAATTTTTTTGAAAATTCATTATTTATCTTTATATATAATATTTTTATATGACATTAATCTTATACTTGTTATAACAAATGTCTTATTAGGACACATTCCACATTATTTTCTTCCGTAGGTTGAGTCATCCTCTTGTTGCATTATCCCATTAATAGCTGTTTCATAGTATTTTTATCTTTATTGAGCGTAACCAACTATTTGAGGTATTTCCAAAACTAAGTGATCTCAATTCCAACATTTATCAACCGATCAAAAACAGGAGTCCCGACGTAAAACAAGAGTCGTCCAAACCCAGAGATCGTTGGTCGTTTTAAAAAACTTCCTTTGTGACTTCCTAATTAATAAAAGATTTTTTATTAGGATTTCACAACAATAGTTTAGAATTACACTGCTATTCAGTATTGGAGTCAATTTGCAAATAAATAAAATAAAATAATTTGATTATAAAACCACTAAATTCGTATGTAATGTAGGGGTATTCATAGTTATTTTTGACAGCAAAACACCAAAATGTATATAAAAAAATGTACAGCGTTATTTTATTATTAAGTTTTTTTAAATATTCGAATGTAGCCCCATTTTCCTAGTTATATTAATTTTCAAAGAAACATATGACTTAACTTTACACTCATTTTTTGTTAATTTTATACGGAACCAGCATTATTACCTAGCTCTCCATCTTGTCAATTTCCCTTGGTCCTTTTTTCTGTCTGTGGGGCCGCGCGTGCGCCCTAATGGGTCGCCGTGATAATTCTTACTTTTAAATCCTTTTATTTCTATATCACCCCATATTGTACTCGGTACTGTTGATGGTGAAAACAAAGTAGACCCTATGCGAATAGCAAAGAGGTCTAAAATACTGTACCACATTAACGCACTTTAAATTCCTGGAACATCGGTCATTTGTAAAGTTATCTGCACTTTATTTGGATGCGAGATTTGTTTACATCGAAGGTTGTTTTTAATTTTCTACTTTCAAGAATGCACGTGCTTTGAATTTTTTAGATATCTTTGCTTTAAATGGGTGCAGAATAATCGATTTTTTTTTTTAGAATTAATGAACTAATCAAAAAGGACTTCTACGTATTTATTTTTGCAGTAATTTGCAAATCTTGATAATTATACTTAAATAAAATGTTACATCCTGAAGCTAACAGGTTGTTAAATAATAGACCAATAACTTTTTTTAAATATATGTTTAGGTATGGAAGACTCCAAAATATCGGCTTCGTAATATTGTTCAACTTTATCATTTTCGGCTAAGACTATTGCTTACAAGTAAGATGAATATTAAACGATATGTGAATTTCAATCTAATAATTTTCCATAGGAATTTAGTAAACAAAATTTAATTTGATTGATGTGTCATTTTAATAATCGTATTTGAAAGAAGCAAGTGCTTTCCAAACCTGGGTCACATTAATATGAAAAATGCTTATAATAAATAAATCGTGCGTCAGAACTAAAAAAGGGATCTTAACTTTTAAACGTTTCTACAAAGCATCAAGCGCTTGGCTTCATGTGATCAAATATTCGAATATATGTAGTTAAGCGTACTGTATGGTATAGGCATGTATTTGAATGCAAGATTGTTCATGCGTTGCTTTAGTGTAAAATTTCATACATATTTAAACTATTTCCTTATAATACTTTGCTTATGAAATAAAAACAATAATTTTATCCGATTTAGAACAAGAAAAGAATTGACACCGTCTGTCGCCTGTCTCGTTAAGTAGGAAGCAATAATAATGAGAATTTGTAATATAAAATAACTTTATCCGCCTTAGGTTGTATAAATCTAACTATGAATTAAGTATTGAATAATTTTATACATAAATTATTAAACTGTAGTTACTTAACATAATAGCAACGAATAAATGATAATAACGCGAAAATTACGTTGCGTATGAGAATTTCCTAAACGAAAGAATGTAATGTAAGGAAATACAAATTTTTATAATCACAACACAATAAACAGTTGTAAAGTATTGCTAATAAATGTATATTGCATACAACGGGTACAGTGCAGCAATGAGGTTTTTTGAGTTTCTTTAATTTAATTAGTTTACGCATCAGCGACTTTATTATTAATAATGGCTTCCTATGTGTATAGTGCCGTTGCAATATCGGATACTAAGAGATGCAATTTTTATTTGTATTAAAACTTTAGATGGTCACCGTATCAGGTGGAGCGAGTGTCAGACCGCTTTCAGAATAACTCTCACACTTTATGACATCTGTTTATCTTACTAGATGATAATGTGTTGTATAAAAAATTAGTCTGGTTTAAATATTGGCATGCTATAAATAGCTGAGAGTAGTGAAAAGAAATAAAAGATATAGGGTCTTACATATGTCCCTCATACTAACTATAAAGTCATTGGAAAATGAATTGATTTTCTCGTTAAATTTCCATGAAATTATGTTTATTTATAAACGGTTTCGTCTAGTAAATCGTTGTACGTAAAACGAAGAGACAAAATAATTAAGAATATATCAACACAATATCCTAAGCAGCTAATAGTAGTCACAATATGAAAATAGTAAATCTTAGCAAGCAATAACCTTACAAAGGCTGTTCGTAAATCATGTTGCGGTGTTGTTATCAAAGTAACAATGATTATTACATTCTATCACGTAATTACTTAGAATGAATTTAATTAACAGAATTGCAAATTTGCAAATAAATATACCATAAATTGCGGGTCACAGTTTATATTTTATGTTATAATTTGCAATTACAGGTTCCCTGTGCGTTCGTGCGAAAGATGTTGTAAAATAGTGTCTGTGCATGCAATAAGTATTTATGTTCAGCGTTTTGAGAAACATCTGCATATAGTATAGTATTTTACATTAGCGTTTTACTTTATAGAAATAAATATTGTTATTTGTACGGAATCGTGTTCGAGTGTTGAAGACTATGGTGTATTTAAGAAGCGTTGCCTTGTAGTTTCGGTATTCGCGCGTATTGTACACAAAAAATATTTAATTACCCCATATAAACTTATACTTTTTGATTATTACAGATATTTTATAAATGCATGATATAATAGTTACATTGCAATTATATGACAGACCATTCAAGCAATTGCGGTATAGCTAAAAAGCTATGCACATATACCGTTGAGGTATAGGCAGCAAGGGGAACATTAATTGTAGCCATTTTTAATTTTAAATTCATTTATTTGTTACGGAATCCAATATTTATTTTTCACAGCGTTTCAACTTCTGAATTAATTTGCGAAATAATTGGTTATCAAAGACAATTAAGCAATTAAGTTGCTCGTAAATTTAACCTCAACAATAGAATAAAAAAAAAATACGAAATAACTTATTAATTAATATAATGGGAGGAAAACAGTAATGAAAACAATTGCTTGATTTGTAAATTATGATAATAACGTACTGTTTGTTGAATGTAAAATTTTTATCAATATTAAAAAGACTTAATTTTTTTTTTGTATGGGGATAAAAAAAATCAGTAGGTTTGCAGGTTCTATATAAGTACGTTTAGATATCTTGGTTTCGGGTCACATAATATTTTTTTACACACACGACTTTTTTTTAACATTAAAGAGAAAACTTAATTAGAAAAAGACTTCGTGAATTTGAATTAAGAAATGGAAATAATTTTTAACAAAAAACCTATTTGTAATATTAATTTCATTTAGTAAGCTATGTTGAAACTGATGTTTTTATTTCTAGAAAAAGATCGAATTCTCAACAACAAGAGCAACGTGATAGGAATGCAGCCTGTGTTTGAGAATTGTTTATTATCTCACTTCAGGTTGTAATTGACAATAATAGCGTTAACTTCCTCAGTTGTTGGCAATCAATTGACAATAAAATGCTGTACTGCGTTATTAGTCTATTAAATGCGACGCGCAAAAATTTTTGTAATTGCACATGATTTTTTTCGTTCACAGATAATGTGTATTGTCTGTCTTCATAAGTACTTTCCGATGGGATAACAATACGTACCTAGTTGTTAGTTGATGTTGTTATAAATTACGAGCACACTGGCGTTTAAATTGCAAATTTTAAAAAATCTTTTTTTTATTTTAGAGAACGTTTAAAAAATAATTATCGAATTCTACATCATGCTGTCGGCGGAGATCTGTTAAGGACTTAATTACTTGGTGTTTAGTTTGACAACGAGTAAAAACAAGAGTAGAAGTTAATTTATATGATATTAATTAAAATATCACATAACTTTTTGTAACAGAATATTTAAATATACAACAGTAATATATTCGTGAATGTGTATTGAATGAAAAAATATATATATATGTATCGTCAGGTTGCACCTGCGGTACGAGTTGTTCTTATACGTGAATTATTAATTACTCCGCTTGAGGGCTTTTGTACTATTAATTTCGCTTTTCATTGTAATAAGCTTTTAATAAACATGAAATTAACTCGTACCGTGTGGGTAAAGTTTACTTTATAAGAAAGATTTTTTTACTATCCTTTTTCCGTAATGTCTTTACGAAGTAACTTAAATAAAAAACTATGAGTTATATAATCCGTCAGTATTGCTATGTATAATAAACAAAAAAAAAATAAATTAATTAAATAATATAACACTCGTTCTATGCTCGGTAATAATTACATGAAAATTTATTGAGTACATACACCTTATATATTTTTCTATTAGGTATAACGGTTCGCCTGTTATAATATGTGACCATTTATTTGGTAAGAGACCTGAAACGACATAGAATAAAGGTGTTTACACCTTATTTATGTTAAGAAGAAACGTTGTAATTAATATCCCCTCTGTGTAAAAGTCAATGATTAAAAACGAAACATTAAAAAAAGCTCTTATGCTCCAAGCTTTGTTATTTTAAAAAAGGGTTTGCTATACAAAAAATGCATGAATGAGTTATTAACGAAAAAATTATTATCATGGCACAGCTTAATGAAAATTATTTTTCGTACTATTTACGTAATTCACATCATATGTTTAAACCTGTATTAGTATAATGTTAATGAAAGTGGAAATTAGGTGATAAAAAGCATAAATAAGTTCTCTGTTTTTAATTAATCTATATCAAAGTTATGTAGGCAATGGAAATAACTATCAGGTGTCACGCGAGACTTTAAGATCTTAATACTGATATATTTTTTATCAATTAATATAGAATTAGGTCAGAGAGTAAATTAGTTTTACAAAGGTTAGGTAATAAAAATGTTTATTTTTCATAGATAATATCAGATGGAGAGTGTTTTTTGACATATTTAGTCTAAACAGTTTACATTATAAGAAAGATTATATACCAGATACCAATAAAATCTTTTTTTATTGCATCGACTTAATTTATTGCTTTTGTTACAATTCATATCAATATAGGACCTTATCTGACGGATACGTTGCTAAATAATTTTGTAAACGGGAACATTAAATAAGGTATTGGCAATAAAATATTAATATGCAACGTATAAAACGAGTGTAATACAAATTTATCATTACATTAATTATAAGGGCAGATGTTATGAAGTATTGTATTTGCCGTAATCGATTTGCTGTTCAATTTAGCGCAGGAAGTGGCTGGTTAGTGACGTCAGGAGACTGGCACCGCTGGCACAAGTACGCAGCAATACGGGTAAGGCTTTTATTTATTGCATACACATTAACCTATTGTGATGGTTTTAACGGCCTTAATTATGATTATCGTGTTTTATATATGTGTATGTTATACCTATGTATAGTGCGGTAGAGAATGTATGATTGAGGGGTTAGTTAACGATTGGTTATGTAAAATAATTGTATAGAATAATCTATTGCTAGTCAACCTCTAACAGCGAAAATGCATTATTAAACATTAGTTAATCTCAATATGTCAATAAAATAGCAAAATACACATATAAGCAGATAGATAAAGCAATCAGCATAGTAATTTAACCAGCAGTGTATTGCCAGCCATTAAAATTTTTATGTTAAAAACAATTAAAAGATAACTATTTTAATTACAGTCTAGAAGTTATTTTTTTTTTGCGCTTCATACATTCTTATTCTAAAGTTAAACAAATTCAAAGGCAATGCTTGTGACATTTACAAGCTTGTTAGAATTTATATTAGGAACATGCATAAAATGGCTTAACATAGAGATAAAACTATGATAATTAATTGGCAATTTAAATTAGTATGCATTGTTTGATTAAAATCATTTATTTGGCCTTTTTGAATACGACTTTACTCAAAACTGAATTCTTTTTAGCAGAAAATAATCTGTTAAATAAAAAGAATAAAATAAAATTGCAAATACATTCCCTTTCATACAATTTATGGCATTGAATTGATATAACGTATCGTTTATAAATGATATCTATAAAAAAATATATAAAGTTATCTATCCCTATTCTTACGTCAAAGTTTTTTCTAGCTTGTATAATGTACGTTTCAATAAAAAATGCCAATCGCTTCTATAGATCACTGACAAATGCCATTTTCCTGACATTGTAAGTCATGGCATAACATAGTTATAAATGCTCGTTGCGAATTATCATAACGTTCACTAGTGTGTATAGAGGAATTAATAACCGTTACAAAAGGAGATAGTAAAAATTAATAACACGTATTGATTTATTCATAATATTAATTAGATGTAATAGAGTATTAAAAATTATTCTGCAAATCAATTGATATATTTAATCAATAACGGCTGACAACTATTAATTAAATTAATGTCATTTTAAAATTTTTATGTATGTATATTTATAAATTAGAATGCTTAGTGTATTTTTTTTTATATTAGTGTGTTATTTTATATCACATATAAGTCTTTATTAAACGTACCTTCGGGTGTGTTAACATGTCCGTCGGCTGGGCGGTCGGAGTCCTCTCCGCCGACGAGACTTCTGATGCTGAAGGAGCTGCTCTTCCGCGACACTTCGATCACGCCCGTGACGTCACTCGTCCCATTAAAACCCCGGCACTGTTCCTTCCCGTTCACAACCTCCCCGTCCTCACAGCGCCTCGTTGTCAGGTCCATGGTCGATATTATCATCAATCCCTCGATATATATCTTCATGTATCATTGTCACACACAGAATAGTCTGATTTCCATTTCAACAGTAACTCACTAGTATACAGTATCGATAGACCAAGTCGCCGTAAGTCGGAGCGAGTCGTAACGAGCGCTGGCTCTGCGACTGTGACCGCGACTGGTTCTCCGACCTCCTCGTCCGGAGTGACTCCGGGCCCTCCCTACGCCTCCGAGGCGGGGCCGCCGCCCCTTCAGACGACATTTACATCAGCAATTACCACACACTTACACCACACACTTTAAAACTATCGATCTGCTCTAATGAGATGTAATTGTGCTTAACGATTGTTGAACATCGTTTAGTACTTTGAGGCAATTTTCATGTTCACGAGGGCCAATTATAAAACGTCCGTCCTGTGAAAAGAATTATTAATATATATTAAAGTATAATTATATTTTTTAATACAAATATTATTATGTTTTCCATATTGTTTGTTTAGAAACGAGGGTCGCTCATTGTTTTATTGCTACCATAAAATATAATTTGCTTACACAAATAAAATAAATTTATGAAACTTGTAGTACGTGAATAAAAATTTAATTGAAGTCGTTAAATACAGATGAGCCGGTGGATTAATATATAGTACCAGTTCAAATATACATGCTTAGGCCCACTGTTGATACTTATTATAATGGCTATTAAATATTGTAAATAATTTCGTTTAAGTTCAAATAAAATATTATTAACAACTCTATAGGGTCGTCGGATTCTAGTTTTTTTTTTTTTATAATAAAATCAACCACTTATACGTGTTACCAATATTGACCGAATATAATATTTTTTTAATATAAATTAATAAAATAGTTTTTCTATGTCATAGCAATGAATATTTAATTAAAAATTACGACAGTATCAACCCTGGCGAATCTACGCCAGTCCTAGAGCGATACATTCTAGTTAGCGGAACATTTGTGCCGGAGGCAACGACGTCGAAATTTATTATATTGTTATGATCTGTTACAGCCAGATAGTAACAAACAGGACAACTATACTTACATATAAATATTAAAATAGAATTGATTAATTGCTTACTGAAATTAAACTCGCAAGTTACTAATACTGTATGGCTTTGTGCTTTGATAAACCAAAATTATAGTTTATATTTTTATAATAAATTCGATCAAAACGACCGTCAATATACCTAACATAATTACGAGGCAGATTTAGCAGTTTATACGATAGTTTAACCTAAGCGAATTTCCACTTTTCAATCAAGGACTGAGTTGTCTTTAATATAAAGTTTCGTATATAAATGTTAAGGATACGCATGAATGAAAAACGTAAATGGTAAGTTAATATTTCTAGGTAGAGTAAAACGTCTATTTTACGCTGTAACAGCGGGAAGTTGGGCGGCTCGCTAAGCAGCGGGCTGCGGTAAAAACGACACCTTACAAGATATAGAGGCCCCAAACACATTATAACTAGATATCATTACATTACATTGTTAATGACAGATGAAAATTTAATACCATTTATCTGATTGAACTTTGAAACTCTACACTCTGACATAAACTTGGTATAGACTGCGAGTGTTGTATATAATATTACTTTGCTTAATTTTTCGTATTTTTATATCAATATTTCCTTATCCAATATTCATCTTACATATACGGATATATAAGTATGTATTATAAGTACATTTATTATCAAAATTTAAAATTTAATTTATTTATAGTTCTACGGCTGTTTCTCATTTTAGTACCTTCTCATTCTATCTCAGAGATCATTAGAGGTAAGACATTTTTTTACTTAGTTTCTAGTCTTGAAACGCTACGATAATACAAAAGAATTGTTAAAAATATATCATTAATGATAATGTTTATTTAATATTTTGTTAACAAACTTTCGAATGAAGGAAAAATCTTGGGTATTATTCAAAATTCAATATGGCATGTTTTTATGCGTCAAACCTTTTAAGTTATTTATGATACACCATCAGTCTGTCTCAAACCATCTGCTTCGCTGACAGAGTACTTCCATGGAGCTCCCAAAAAATATTAAAAATAATTAATTAATGACGTTAGTTGAATGTGAATAATTGACTTAAGAGTTTTAACTGAGTATTTTTTTTTAATAGATTTCATCTGTGTCTTCGCATATTTAATGCTTTACATCTAGTTATTACGTTTTAAACATTTATAGATAAAAAAGTAATATTATTCTCTTAAATTTTTGTATGTTTTGCATATTTTTTAGATTGAAAGGTTTCTCTACTTTCTATGTAATAATATGTACCTTATTATATATGTATAATATTAATAATATTATACATATATAATAATCGTATATTTTATGAACAGAGAACTTTGGTTTAACGTTCTTTTAAAAAAAAAACAATTGTCTAAAATAAAAAAGCATTCACTACAAACCTAATATGACTTGACGAATAAAAATTCGGTCTCGCTTAGAACGAACTACTGTGTATACATTTTTTGACGCATCAAAACATAATAAAAACCGTCGTTAACTTTAAGAAGCTATTTAAGAATATATATTTAAAGAAATATTGTATATTTTTTACTACGTTTCTTTTAAGAGATATATTTTAAACAGACGCATTCAAAATATGAAACATCCAGATGCTATAGATTCAAAAGTTCTTTATCTATGTATGAAAAGTTCTTTATACAGTTTAGCTAAAATAATATTTCTTATACATAAGATCATTATGACGTATCTAGTACTAATTGGTTTCGCTAACTCAATTCGCTCACGACGGAGCTGTTTCCATCTAATTTCCTACCGGTAATGGAAGTAATCAAGACCTACACGCACGTAATCGCTATTAACTAATATTTGTAAAGCAATCGTCGTACATTCACATATAAATTGCAGTTGCTCTCCGATTGGCGCCGGCGCACACAAAGCAGCCAACTCGACGGGGCGTCCGCCTCAATTATAACGAAGAACCGAATACGGGCTCCATCACAGAACCATAATTTCATTCAATCGCTATCACAGACCCGATTAGTACAATACGATCTGATTGCCAGTTTACTTAAACGGCTGTCGCGTGTTCCCCGATGGGGCTCTTGTTTCTATTTGTATGGTAATGCTCTCATTATCAGAGACAAAAACTGTGGATGTTATAGAAAATGTTAGGATTTATGGCTGGCCCTCTAAAAACTCGATCTCTGAGGTCTAATGAAATGTATAAGAATTCGATTGTCAATAAGGTATCATAATGCAGCGCTTGTGTGGTATCATAATGTTTGGAACGGTTTTTCGATCAACGTCAAACATACATAAATAATTCTGTTTCATTTATTTTAATTTCCTCCGGAGCTTAATAATTCAGAGATGTCTCTATAATCAAGCCGGATTGTTTTGTGTGAAACTAATCAAGAGTGTTGGAAAAACGTGAGAAAATTTTACTAGTCTCTAGAATTCATTCTCGCAATCGTCTTGAACATCCTGTATCAACTGTATGGACGTGTGAAGTCAAAACTGATATTAACACACATTAAGCACATTCACACAGACCACGCTAATGTATTCTTCATCTATCTAGAATAAGCAATTTGGTTTTAGCAAATTTATATTTTTATTATGTAAAAAATTTTAAAGAATTTCATATTAATTTTTATATATGTATATATAATTCGGTTGATGAACTTATTCTTAATATTTAAGTTTAACTTCCACAATCCATAGAATTCATAGAGTTATAGGTAATGAATTATATATGAAATTGGTCATTTAAGATTTTGTACAAGTCTCTCAGAACATTAAACTTATATGCCACAAAAATAAATATATATATGTGTAGGTATGTGTAATGTGTATATTTTTTTATATTTTTTTATATTAACTAGTCGTAATACATCCCTCTATCATATTTTCTAGTTTCTAAAATTTTAATTTGTAAACGACAATAATTTGAACTTTTTCGGATACTTCCACGTATTCCAAACATTTCTTTGCCACCGAAAGTAACAGTTAAATTGCCTATTACATTGGTTCATAATAATGAGGGATTGCATAAGATGTAAAAAAAAGCATATACCTATATGTAGAGATAGTTATCTGAATAAATCGTATCAAAAAATATATAAAGAAAATCCAAGTCATCGTTTACATTTGAATAGTTTCAGTACAAAGAGACCGCTTCTACAACGGTATGGATAAACAAATTACTGACACTTGTAACAGATATGGCTATAAGGCAATATGTACATGCTTTGTGTGTACTTTTTAGATTATAATTATAATAAGACCCCAGTGTAAACAGACAGGCAGAGTGTAGATCTCTTGCGTATCGGATATAATTTGATTATTTAAATTTAGTTTTCACAAACGGCCGTAATTTAATCCGTGTGCTGAGACAAGGAATTAGTACATATTTATGTTTCATTCGAATTTTCGTTAAACTATACGTAATAATATATAAATATAAACATAACAATATACGTATAGCTTTTATAAAAGCCAATAAAGGAATAGAATTCATAACACTCACATAATAGTTGTAAAAGCTACCAATTTCATGCATTGCGCAGGCGCATGTGCAAGACGCAAGTCACTCCCGAATAATCAGAATCGCTTTGTTTCAAAGGACACCGCTCCGACGGCGCCATTCGCAAACACAAACAGGTTATGATATAATTAAAAGTATTGCTTTGCTCCAAATAAATAACTATAAATTTATTACGTGCCATCTTATCAATGAAGTATAGATAAAAGCAAATGAATCATACATTTAGATTAAATTAAATGTAAAAGATGATTCCATAATGATAAACAGTGAACATTAACAGGTTTACATAAAATTAATCTATATCAACAAAATATATACGAAAATCTTATTACAAAAATTTTAAAAATAAATAAACAAATGGCTATAATTTATTTCTATTTCATAGTAATGTAATTAATTTATGTGTCCGTGTGGTTTTGTGCCTATTTATCGGTCTCTTCATTTGTCAGTACAGTGGCTCACAGCGCAGTTACCGCAATCCGTGTACACGCCCACTAATTCAATTTACATCGCTCTTGGTACAAGTACGGTCGCGCACGAAAAACCTTCAAACATGTAAAAGCATATACTAAACAGTCTGCCATATTTAAAAATACATATGTATAATAAAGTTATAAAATACGAATGGAGTTTTATTTGAAACTGTATAATAAAATTTTATAAAATTTAATGCATTCAATCATGTTAAATAATTTATAATCTATACCATCATATTAGTAATATTTTAATATTCCTGTAAAACTTTTTTTTCAGTATAACTTTTTATCGCAGGCCAGTACGTAGTCGGAATTAATGAACAACGATGATTTGCGAAACAAGGAGGTTGACTAGCCATATAACATTTTGTAATTATTGTAACAGGGCAGACGTAGGCTTGAACGGTAGCAGCTTGCCTTGTTATAAGTAAAATATATGGTAAGTCAATTATCAAATGTAGCATGAAATATTCAAAATGTGATTTTAGAAGAAGTGAATGAAATGAAAATATAAAAAACAATAAAAGCTTTGAATAAATTGCTCGCTTATCTATTCAAGGGAAAATAACACCTACTAACCAATATTTGTAATAAATATGGTACATATTTAACTTGAAAGGAGATTATTTTTTTTATAAACATTTAAAAATTGTAGTGTCTGCCTGATTTTAATGAACTTATTTCCCTTAATTCATCACCATTTATAGTAAAAAGATTCGGTAGATTTGTAGCGCTTTTCATACTCTCAGTCCTAATGTTAACGACACATCATAGCTAGGTAGATATTGTTCTTAAATATATCATAGTAATTTATTTCTAGATTCGACCTTTGCTCACCAGTTAAAATAATTAAGAATGTTTACTAAAATGTTACTAAAATGGACCATAACTGTACAATTAACATTATAAGGAAATTACATCACATCATCATCACGCATCACTTAGAATTCATAACCAGACAATAACAATAACAAATGCCAGGATCTATCCTGACTTATAGTTTTTAATTCTCTAGACTCATACTCTCTTAGACTACGTTCCTTGTTATAAATCTTTATACACATATATAATTCTACAGCACGTTTATATGTCACTGAACTCCCATTAAGCGGCTGTACCGATTTGAATGAAATTTTTTGTACGCATTTGGGTTGTGCGTCAGACGGTTTAGATTCACAAATCAGCGAGCAGATGGCGCTGCAGTGGGCATCTAGATTATTTCAAGCTAAAATTTGCAATTTTAGTTACTATATGCATTGGTTTAATAAACTTTATACATACTAACTCTCTAATTGCAACTCTGATGTTAGCGAACACCAAAGTTGCGCGCAATTATTATCTAGTACTAATATAAAACACCTTATTTGAAATTAAATTTGTTGGACTATTATATTACTACTGGCATGTTTTATTTTTATATAAACTAGTCAATATAACCGGAAACTTTTCTAACAGTCAGAATCCAGCAGAACTAACTAGAAGACAATAAATAACGTTAGCGACCGAATATTTGAATTTAAAACAAATATAATATTCTTATTTTTCTTATCATATACTATAACAAGAAGCGAGGTCACGTAGTGACTGTTATTACGTAGTTTAGAGAAACCGCAGGAATAACGAGTGCGTCAGCCATTTTGGTGCTGCGACCGCTAACTGCTTGTTTGCGGACGGAGCTATAAATGTTACATACAAAACATTGTATTATTTTTTTTTATCTAGTTTTATTTAATTGTTTTGAATATAATGGTCCCATTACAAAAATACTATGAAGTCATTTAATTATAAATATTACGTTATTATTATTATTTTAATTTGAAGTTAGCTGAACGCCGAACGGGTATAGTTATGTAGTTATTTGTTTAAGTTTTTCTAATTCCTTTTACATAACATTCAATGAGAGTTTTATGCAATTGCGTTCGATATAAAAACTCATTACAAATTATTAAAAAATACTTTGTTGTATAGTTTTTAAATACTTATATAATAATTGACTTTCTTTGTAATCGGAACTGGTCATAATTGTCTCGGTCGGATGGACAAAATTATAGATAGCGGATTTCACCAGCGTATTGCTTTAACCGAAGAACGAAAAACATTGAATAAAACGTATAAAAAAATCAAAGTTTTATAACTATAGCTAAAATTATTGTCTAATTACTGTTTAATTGCTATAAAATTTTAATCGTACACAATCTTTTTGTGAAATAGAATATAATTGGTCGTTTTATCTTATGTCAATAGTATAGGTACTTAAAAATATAAAACCTTTTCGTGGATAAGTATCAGGTACATTCACGCGACTTAACGACCGCAGACATTACACTCGAACAGTTCTTTAGCTGTGGGCTTTGCATTGATTGCTTGTGGCATCCCTCTGTCGACACGTGCCAATACAGCAAAAAAAAAAGAGTTCTAATGTCTTTTGCTAGGATTTGTTAAATATATGTATGTATATGTATACATAATAAAATTTGTTATATTAACAGACTGATGTGTATTAATATTCGTTTATATTTCTTTGAACCTGTCTGTACAAAATTTTGATATTTTTTTTTTGTATTTGCACGAATAAAGTTTAAAAACGTTGGTAATCCATATGCTTATAGCAGGTCTGAATCGTTACACCTACGGAGCGTTTCGCGTCCCTCATTAAATTACCTACCTTAATAATCCAATGTGCGAAGATTTAAGAATGAAAAACCTTTAACGCTCCGCACCTATGTAGTGCCCAGATATAAAACTCGGGGCAATCATATCGATTTGCAATGCCAACAATCAAAACGTATACGACCGATCTTCACATATTAGATATTCGTCACGTTTTTATAAATTAACGACGTTTAGCACTATCAGTTATTGACTGACTTACGTCTAGACGCCATTTATATTGTCTGCGAGACGAATTACAAACGTATTGATATCGTGTTCCTTCTAAATGTCATTCGTGTATCGACTTCGGCGCGTGCCCGCTAATGGAAAGCTTAAGCGAAGGTTTCAAATGATACCACACACGATAATAACAACTCTCGCCAAAACAATACAGACCATTATTGTCTGCACGTAACGATTTGACATTATGACGAATTTAAAAATAACGTTATCGGTATGCGATTCGATTCCGTATTACTTTTAAGATTGAATTAAAACATTATTGTTGCATCGAGTTAAGGATCGATTAATGACAATCTATTCGTAGTATAACATATCATAAATAACGGTCACCTCGTTGATAGTTTTCTATTTTGAATTCAATCAACATAAATAACTTTTAATTTGGCGGCTCAATTCTGGGCCCATATTTCGTTGACCGTAAAATAATGTGATTTGTTTATCCCGTGTTGATTAAAATTGTGGTTTATTTAAAACTGGCAACACAATTTTAAATTGGACTTATCACGATTATAAAGTTTTTTTTTCATTTTTATAAAAGAAAATTTTATATAATCCATTGAAGTTGAAATTAGTAATAGGTACTGATTAGTCAAATTAACTTCTCTTTTTTTGTTGTCCATCGAGAGCTCGTGCTGTTCTTTTTTGATATAACATTTCCTTAAAGTCATTAGTAAGTTAATTGATATAATATAATTATATAATTCTAATGTAAATTATGTAATAATTTTATATTTTAACTGTGGGATAGGAATATATAGATATAATTAATATAATTAAATTGATATTAGAACGTTTACGGTTTTAAGCCACACAAATAATTACTAACATTTATAATGTAATTTTGCGAAACTGGTTATAAAATCGTAAATTAAAAATTATAATCAAAAGCGGCTTATTCTTTAACGATTTTGTGCAATAAAATTATTATATATGTTTAGATGTATTAAAATATATAATTCATTTAATTTCAACATTAATTAAGGCGGGCAATAAACTTTATTGCATAAATATATAAATTCCTATCCTGGATTTATTAATGGGAGTAGGCGTTGATAAAAATTATGAAGAGAATTTTTTTATTTAGAAATGAAATATATGCTTATAAATATTGAAGTGCTGACTGATTTTTAAAATCAAAATATGCCTAATGATATTAGGTGAAACCTAGAATTGTTGTTAAAATAATATAATAAAGATTTAAGTTTTTAAACCGTAATGTTTATATATATTTGCGACAAATTATAGTCCAGTCAAATTAGACCAAAAAATAGGGTTGAAGTTACAAAAATTCCGACTAGTTTGAATTTTGGTAGGATTGTTCAATACACTATCATAAAAGAAATGTGAAAAGTCCTCATCGATCCGGCACGTGCAAAAAAATTAGTCGGGGTCAAAGGCCACAAAAACGGGTTTTTCGTGATTTTCAGCATAAAGGTAAGTTTTATCATAAAATTTGCTCAAACAAAAATTGTAGATCAAATGATTATCTATAAAAAATGTCTAAATTCTTTTTTTCCTATCAACCACCGTTTTTGAGATGTAACGATTTAAAAAATCTAAAGAGTTTTAATCATTATAATATGTATAAGTGCACCACGTATATACATCACTGAAGCCGTAATACAAGCAAAAATATCCTTCTATCGGTCATTGTAACTTAAGCATATTATAGATGAGTCTACGAATATGGCAATGGAGGAAATATTCACTTGCATCGAAAATAGCAATCACTGTTAATTCACTTTAAACGAGTTGAAAAATTTTTGTAAAACTACAACCGTAGATAACAGGACGGTAAAAGTTCGATTAAAATTGAGGTATGGTGATAGAATTATTGTCTAAGTGAAACTAATATTTTTCGGATAAACTACACGTGATTTATTTTTCGGTTACTTTTCAGCACGAGATGTGAGTGAAAAGTAACCGAAACGTCAGGAGTATGTAGTTTTTTACAAAAATAAATCCAGTGTAGTTTATCCGAAAACTATCAGTTTCATTTAAATGAATAAAAGTCGCGAAAGTCTTAGATCTAATTAAAATTATTATCACTGATAAATCAGGAACATCAACCTTTATATGCTTAATAGACTATCATCATGATATTTCAAATCGAGCTTGGCACGAAATAAAAAAACAAATAAAAAAAAGAACGATTGAGAATTCTAGAAGCTACTACTGCAATAATTCGGGAAGATATTCAATCCACCGTATTAGATAATTATAACTACCATCCAGCAGGTCGCCTTTTTGAAGATTTGAACAATAAAATTCCGGAGTCACTGACACATTGTTTGGAGCAAATAATTAAAAAAAATTAAAGTTAAATTTAGATCATTTTAAATTAATATGCACTAATATCAGCCATAATATTATGACTGCCGTTCGGCCTTTTAAGCCTAAATTACAATTAGGTCTCTCATTTTTTTCATCGACGGTTTGAGTCTAAGCGTATTATACAATTTTTTTCATTTTATAATGGTACAATAATGTACGAAGCAGCAGCAGTTTTTCATCGTCCTCCTCATGTTCTACAACCAGAAAATGGCACACTTCTTGAATACGTTGCAAACAATGCTGATATTAATGTAAACGCTACCTCTAGGGTGGCGTGGAAATTTTCTTTCAATTTTTTGAATCGTTATATCTCAAAAACGTCGCCTCTTAGTAAAAAAAAAATATATTTTGGCATTTTTTATACATAATTATCTGATCTACAATTTTTGTCTGAACTAATTTTATGATAGAACTTACCGTTGTGCTGGAAATCGTTAAAAACCCGTTTTTGTGGCCTTTGAAATTTCCTTTACAATAGTGAATAGTGTTATGAACAATCGCACCAAAATTCAGCCTAGTCGGATTTTTTGTAACTTTGGATGTCTAAATTGTCCTTACTATTAGTCTTTGTTAGTACTGTATAGTACGTTTCAGTGACAGGATGTATTGGGAATTCTCTGCCATCCCAATAATCACAGCACTAAAGTTAACGAGACATTTACGACTGTCTTGTTATAGAATTCTGTATAAGACATGCTTACAGCATATTTTACTTAGGACTCATTAATTTTTATGTATAATAAATTTTTCTTAATTAAATATGGAACTTAGAAATTTCCAATTTAGTGTGGTTTAAAATATATATTTATATATTTGAGTAGTCATAAAAAGAGGTTTATTTCGTCAGGTTTTATTTAACAGCAAGATGTTAAACAAAAGACAAATAACAATTGACGTTTAATGGGTTAATAATATAAACATATAAGGAAGCTCAGCTCGTGTGTAAATTGTATTTTACACATAGATTCAAATTTTTAAATCAGGGATTAAGTTAAAATATTTTTTTTTATGTAAACTGCAAATATAATAGGGAATCTATCGATTATTTAACATTTTTCAAATTTTATGGAGGTCAAAGTTAAATAAATTAGCCAAATGACTGGCTTTTTATGACTTATAAGTTATGCTAATTGGAATTTGTTGGAATGGTAAACATTTTATTGTGAAATTAATATACAAAACAAAGAATGTCATATAATTTAATACATAATATCGAACCTTATCTTATTTTTTTTTTTGTTATAAAATAAATATATTATATAAATGTTATCAAAACTGAACACTGGCTATGAATCTGAGTTTCAAATTACTCATTTTATCTCAGTACTTAGAATTACTGCTACATACACCTGACTAAAATATCATTAGAAATTTATTTAAACATATAAGTAGATATTTTTATAGCAGAACAAGTGAAAAGTAATTTTTAAACAACATTAATCTGTAACAAGATATATGAATATCTGATGAGAATAAAAAAAATCTAGAAAAATAGTACCAAATCATTTATGTATCTAATATGCTCTAAAAATATATCTTAAAATATATAGGTTTTATATTTTACATATAAAAATCCAAACTTATATATGTAACTGTATTTGAAGCGACATGATCACATTTATATCTAGGCTCCATATTTAAAGTGTATTTCCTTATATATTATGATTTTATACAAACGAACTAGTCTTGTAGCCAAGAAATATGTGCATAGCTACACGTGAAAAGACTGTGTCCGTGAACTGTATCAACTTTTATTTCATTAATGTTGTTATATATTAGGACTAAATAGAATTAACTGATAGTAATTCTGCTTGTAAATCGAAGTGGCTATATACAAAGTAATGATTCACATCGGCTAATAAACACGAGGCAATAAATGGGTTGAAAAATCACAAAATGGAATCTCATTAGTGTAGCATAGCTATTTATGTAAAGGCAAATCTTCCAAGAATGAGTGGTTTTTTTGTATGTATATGTTCTTTTCTAAAATATACAAAATAGTAACTGATAACGTTGTTATACTAAACAGTAACAAAACTTTAGCATTTGTTTAAAACAATCGCAACATATTTTAGGTGTATAAAAATAAGTTGCAGAACGCTTAGTAACGTAGGTCATTAAGCGATTAACAACTCATTTGATAATAATTGATACATTTGATAATTCCTTGAGAGTAGTGTTACGTAGCTGGAAAAGAATCAATATCGTATCAAGTGACGCTATGAGATCTTATTATGGTTATTATAGTAATAATAATAAGCAAACGAGAACAAAGTCCACTAAGCTGATCAAAAAATACATCACAGACATCGGCTGTATCGTGTGAAATATAGATAATAAAATATTCGCGTTTAGTTTATCCTGCTGATTGAGGTTTTATGCTTTTGTACTTTTTATACAGAATCGATGTATGAAATGACACAAGTATTAAATACAATTTAAACATTCAAATTATCCGGTTATTTTTATAATGTAATATTGTAAATAAATCTAATTTTATTGTCAGAGGATTAAAGACGATCAAATAAATTTACAATCGTAATAAACTGTCACATAATTCAATATCTCGTAAATAATGCTGCTGTGTATAAAAAATAATAATTTTTGTTTAGAAAACATTTTAAGTATTATTAGAAACCGAAGAGGATTTGTTGCGTCACTTTTAATAGATACAATGACAGTGACATAAGCATCAATATTGTTGGAAATAAATATAAGGTCAATAAAAAAATATAATTAGTGTATTGGATATAAGTCTTTGAGATAATATCACTGCAGTCGGACTTAAACATTATAAGTTATAACTCTTGCATAAGACTGTACTGTACATTAAGTTAAAAAATATATTTCAAACGGATGTTATAAGTTAACTTTAAAATTTGAAAGCTGAGAGAAGACGAATCTATTACGCAAGCGTAATAAAGGTGTGACTCAAGTCTTGATTCACATCCCAAGGTCGTGAAGGGTATCTACGTGGCCAATTACTATATTGACCTAGGACCTGCGGTAACTTAATGATCTCGGGATAAATAATATGCACAGATTTAATAATTACCTACTATTATTATATCCCAGCGACGTGCGTAAAACTTTTATTCACTGAAACCAAATTTGTTATAAGTACATATAAGACAAATGAACAAGCTTATATATATTATTTATATAGGGTGTCCCAAAATTAACGCAAGATTATCTTTAATCAAAATTAACGCAATCTTGCGTTCATTTTGGGACACCCTATAATAACTTTCGTTGTTGTTTTATGCAGAGCTAAATAATAAAATAAATACTCGTCACGCTTACGTCTCTGATGTGGAAAAGAGAGTGTCTACGGAATATTTTTTTATGACAAAGCATTTAACTTCAACAAACGTTATTTTTTTCTTTTAATATGTTAGCAAAGAAGAAATCAGGAAAAACTTTTCCGGTTTTATTTTATATAGGAATCTGTTATTATGTATCTATAGCTTGTTAATAAAAAAAATTCCTTTTACCTTGTTTTTTAGTTTAGTTATAAAACTATATGACAAATTTTTTTTTAAATCATACAACGAAATTCTATAACGTTTCTTTAACTGTTGCTAGATTAGGAAACTGTTTAATATGAATGTGTTTTTTTTTGTATAAAATTTCCTAGCTTTTGAATAATAAAATTATGGATTAAATTTTCACCAAATCTAAAATGTAATTTTTTTTTCTTTACCCAACTAACTCCTTAACAAATTACATTACAATTTTATTGTCAGTTTAGTAAATAAATTGTAAGATATAGACAGACGGTCGAAATTAACTATAATATATAAATTTGTAATCCCAGTATGGATACTTATTTGTAAAATAAACTGACGCTTTCGCTTAACCGCGGTGGAACTTAAATAAAAATTCAAAGTTCATGCTTAAAAAAATGTTTAATTTTCTAAAATACTTTATTTTATACATAAAACTGTTAGTGTACATCTTAAAGTAATAGAAGATACCAGTACAAAAACAACCACTGTATTTTATAACAATAATCTACACGAGAGAAACAATGTTTAACCTTTAGAAACGCATGCAATGCCGTCATTTTATTTTCAATTTTTAATATGAAAAATTAAATTAAACTAATATATAATAAAAATAATTACCTACATCTAAATATTTACATTTTATTTCATAACATATTCTAACAAATTAAATCGGCTCTTTGCCGCAACAGTTCTAATCTTAATTCGTGTTCTCTCGCAGCTAGCCTTAAGGCTGCTATACTGGAACTTCTAACATCTTCAACGTGGGGGAGAGTTTCACTACCGGGGGAGATGGGGGGAGAAAGAGATGGAGATCGGGTGACTTCGGGGGATAATCGGGAATGTTCGGGTGATGCGCGCGGTGGTTCTGGTGCGGTTAGGTTAGCGAAAAGAGAATGAAAATGAGCTGGCGAGGTGGCGTACAACGGAGCACCGAATAGATGAGGCCGGGTCAGCGGTGGTAGGTATTGCGTCCCAAACAGTGGACTACTGGCATACCTGCATGAAATATACATTTAAATGGTTTTTAACCTGTTCTTCACATTGTATATGATCTTTATGATTACATTATCTGTGATTTGTCATGTCTTTTATTCATTTTACCTGAATGTAGCCAAGGAGCTGTCGAAAGGCTTCCTCAATCCGAAGCCAAGTTGTGTCAGTGAGTGTGGCGATACTGGCATTGCGGCTGTGGGCAAAGGCTGTCCTCCCAAGTATCCGCCGTAGGGATGAGCGTGGGGACCCACCTTTTCTTGCTTGCGCCATTTTGCTCTCCGGTTTTGAAACCACACCTAGGAAAGATAATGAGTTAGGTGAAAAGAACGGATAAAGGAGACCATGGAAAGGAATGCTATGAATAATTGATGATATAAATAAAATTTTTTTTTTTTTTTTTACATTTTATCACGAGATTTTTTTTTTATTTAGATTTTTTACATGTGGTCACGAGAAATCGTGATGAAAGTATCACGGATGCTGAAAAATGAATTAAATGTAAGCTGAAATGTTAAATAATAAATGAAGTAAGTTAAAATGACACCCGAAAAAAATGTAGTGTTATTAAAACCTCTCCTAACGAAAGTCTAAGTTGCCGTAAGTATTACCCGATATCAATTTTCTTAACGTGTCTGCGTTCTTTAAATTATAAATAATATTAATAATAAATGTAACTTATTTTTATTAAAATAAAGCTTCGTAAAGATTAAATGATAAGAAGATTAATTAGTTATTTTGAACTAGAATTAATAACTTGTAGTAAGAAGACGGATTACTTCAAATTTGTATAAATTCCATCAAGAACTTCCCGGTTTAGATTAAGTTAAAATATATAAACCTTAATATAATCTTCATCCGGAATTTAAGTTAAGACGTATTAAGACATAACATTCTAAGTTACTTAAAAGTCGGTACTGAATATATAATGCATACCTACACGGTTATAAAAAAAACAGTCCATTGAGTGTGCAATTCGTATTATTACCGTCTAATTGATTGTAATTCAATAATATTATAACTCAAACAATTATATTTAATGTTTCGTATAAACACCCTGTATATTATATTGTCTGAATAAATTTTCATAAATGAAATAAATTATTGAACACGATTGAAATAGAACCAAGTATATAAAATACCTTTACGAACAATAAAGTATTTTCCGTAATTTGTAATTTACGTATAAAACATATGTTTTATATGTCACGTAAACAAACCGTAATGACGCAATCATTGCAATGCATTTTAATATAAAATTACAATTGCGTTCGGGAAATTAAATGTGACTCGACGTATCATTATCGTTAATCAAAGTATCGTTAAACATATATTTTTAACACTAACGTAGTTACATGGTTTTGGTTTTAGTTTTTAAAATTAAATTGTATGAATATTGTTATATAATTTGTATGTGCTTGTTTCTTGTGAGATTATATATACATATATACTGCTTTTATTTTCTGTTGCGGCGTGATCATAGTCTCTCTTACTATGATTATTCATAAAGGCTTTTTTGCACAGAATGGATACTCCATATGGAAAAAATCACTTTATTACACATTCATATGTAGGTATAAAATGAAAGCGATTGGTTAAAAATTTAAATGGACAGTGTACAAAAGGCTTTAGTTTTAAACAAGAAATAAATTGTAGATTCGATGTAAATTTCCGTGTTTTTTTATGTCTGTAATTAATGGTTACTATATATTTAATTATGTCTGTCTCAATTATACATTTTATAGCAGAATTAATTAACAATCAGCTGCAACGCAATGTTTATTCAAAGCATATATTGCAACATTAATAATGCAGAGACACGTAAAAAAACTGCGTATAACTTTTATTCGTGTTCCTAAACAGAAGGCCGTATAGCACAAACCTTAGCCTTCTTCCATCCAACAGAATGCTATTTTATATAAAAAAACTAATATGAGATGCGTATAAACTTTGAAAATATAGCGTATTTACGCAAAAAAATCAAAAGATAGCGTTTCTTGTTGATACGTAATTTTCTTAATTACAAAACCGCATATTATCATGTAGGTATGTTTTATGTCTTCATTTCTTATACATTCAACACATTTGGATCTTGAAAGATGCCGATTGCTTGTTTATATGTAATTAAAATAGCATTTGCACCGTTAACATCGCTTTCTCGAGGAGCTTGATCACGTGTTTATGCTTTTGCGAAAACGATCTCGACTTGTTTCTTATATTTAAAAGATAATTAAGCCGAAAAAATCATTTTATTTACCTGTATTCTTGCTTCAGTGAGGCCAATTTTGAGAGCCAATTCCTCCCTAAAATTAAGATTATATATTATTTCTTGCACAAAATTCAAGTACGAATAGATTTTACAGCAACTTGATATTGATTATGTCATCTTATGATTAGATTTATCAAATATAAAAAGACTGTTGGAAGTATTGAGCAAGAAAGTTACTGGTGAAACTGGTATGATAATGTTGAGGTGACGCATACCTTGTAAAAACATCTGGATAGTGAGTTCTTCCGAAGGCTTTCTCCAGTTCATCTAGTTGGTAGCTGGTGAAGGTCGTTCTGTACCTCCTCTGTTTCCTCCTCGGGATGTCTTCGTCATCGACTCCACTACCCGACCCTGGCCGATCGATATCGTGGACTGGTAGTTCAGGAGTAGCGGATGAACCGGTATCAGACACTCCCATCTTTTTGTTCTGTACCAATATATATGCAACTATAATCGCAATGAAAAAAATGACAAACGTAAAACAAGTATATATGTGGTCAAATAACAAATGATATGTCTTTATTGTATAAGCATGCATAGTCATCGATTTCCACGTAAATATTACCGTTAGCATAGTACAATAGTAAATCGATAGCAATCTTTATATAATATCAGTAATGTTTGTATGTTTGTATTTTATTAATAACCCGATTACAAAGACAAGCACAATTAAGTCCGGTATCGCATTTCATAATCTAAATTGCAATGTGCACGTCCGCTTTCTCTGTCCCCAACGTTAACAATTTTATACATGACCTAACTTTTGCCGGCAACTTAATAATATGATGTTTTGGTATTATTTGACAGGTGTATTTAAATCTATAAAATCATAAACCTACCAAAAAAACTCCAAAGCCTGAAAGTTTTCTCGATTTGAAACCGTTAAATAAATATAACTTATACTAATTAACATTTAACTAACAATTAGACTGTAACAAAGATCTAATTAAACAACAATTTAATTTTAACAACTTTTTTCTTTTAATTCGCGTTCATTCACAGAATTTTATTTACCTTGTCGATTCATTTAAAATGTTAGGACTACTTATTTGAATTGAAATTCTTTAGACTGTGCTCATTATTAACGAATAAACGGTATTGTGAAAGATTGTGTGAATTAACAAAGACACATAGGATGCGTAAGTCATGAAAAACTAAATAAAATGGTACGTTCAGCATTAAAAGAATTTAACCATTACTCGAGCCATTCAAGCATAACTAGGGTTTAGTTTGACTAAGGTTTTTCCACCGAATTACTCCATTGTCAGAGCGTGACGCCACCTGCCGTGACATCTGTTTCACCGTTCGACATCTTGACACTCGCTGCTATGGGCCGTCACGTCACTCACTGGCTATGAATATTTCATGAACTCCGATCGGGCAACACTTTTTTTGTAAGCCTAAGAATATTTTGATTTATAAACGTTAAACTGTTCCATTTTTGAATATGATAAGAAATGTAAGTATTGGAAATTTTAAATTAGTTTCTCTTGTATTCGGTATTGTATGAATAAAAAATGGTTTAAATCAAAAAAAAAAAAAATTAAATTAAAGAATCGAACATAACGCTTGAGTGGTTCCAGCTTCCAATATTGGTACATTAAAATTGATCTAACTGACTCCAGCAGTTTTTATCGAGATGTTCAGCGACGCTTCATTAGTCAAATTGTAAATTTTTTTTCTCCGATCGGAGTAATTTTGTTGAAATTTGTTTGAGAATAATTATCGCTTTAATGACACCAATATTGTTACTTTACGATCGGCTGGGACCGTTCTCTGTATTATAAAACCAGTTATTTATCACATAATATATTTATTATTCTAAACAGTCGGTAACTACGGCATTTCAATTAACTATTTCGCTATAAAATTCAATATAAATTTACGATTCCATGAATTAAGTTTGTGCAAGTTTATATATATATTGATAATTTGTGTCTGTTTGTTCAATATTTGAAAAATAATTGACGTATTAGGGATTTTTTTTTGGTGTAGTTAATAATCTTTTTCATTGTCATTTTATTTTGATGTACCTATGTGTGAGATAAATTAATGGATGTAGGAATTGAATATTTTTATTTTATCATTAAAACCACTCTCCATGTGAATATTTTAAGCGATTTTTGAAGAAGAAATGAAAGTAAATAATTGAAGTCATACATAGCTACATACATATGTACACATATATTCATCAGCTGTCTAGATAATATGTACATATATATATGTGTGTGTGTGTGTGTGTGTGTGTATATCTATTGTCTTATAATTTCAGTAGGAGATAAACTATCAGTCGATTAACATATAAATTGTTTGTCGTAGCTATAATACAATTTGTAATTACGTGTTTTAAATAATTTAAGATTGTTTAACTTTTTTAATTGGTATGTTAATGCAATGTTTTCTTTACTTATATCTAATAAATGTTTATTGAGTTTTCGGAATTGATCCGATGATTCTGTATATTATCTACTTGAACAGATAATCTATAATTAAGCTTAGAAAATCATTTTAGTTACGTGAATACAGGATAATCTCCTGTTAGAATTTCTGTAGGTGTTAGCTGCGATTACTAGAACACAATGAAAGATCTTGAACTAACAACGCCAAATTAACCATTTTGAGAATTCAAATCAGTAGCCAAGGATGAGTACAAAAATTTGCAAATACAAAAACGATTTGTCAAACAAATAAAGAGAATACAAACCGGATGCAGGAGATTTTTATAATCTGTGTAAAAATGGCGCGACGAAATCAGGCGCCGTCGGGATTAGCACTTTTTATACACATACTCGAAAGTTTTATTTTGATCCTTGATACGTCTCACTTGAGAGAGAGATTTGATATAATGCCTATTTTTATACGTCCGTTTTATGCACTACGTATATACGTAGTTTCGAACCAGAATTTCATTTAATTTGTTCTCACTTTCCTAAAATCTATGTGTCCGAAAAACTATTACACAATATCTAG
Organism: Danaus plexippus; assembly: GCF_018135715.1. Classification (NCBI taxonomy): domain Eukaryota; kingdom Metazoa; phylum Arthropoda; class Insecta; order Lepidoptera; family Nymphalidae; genus Danaus; species Danaus plexippus. The sequence continues at coordinate 7,868,767 of NC_083537.1, read as the reverse complement.
GGCACACTCTCATGAAAGCCTTTATAATTTTGACTGCAGTACTTATTGTAGATTCACACTTGAAACTTGATAATCGCTCTAATATTATGTGAGACGTTAAATCTGTTTGTAAACCTTTTATTTCAAGAAACAATAAACAAGGTAAAAGCCATTTTGCAATCCATTTCGACTGTCAGAAGGTGGATTATATTTTTTGTCCATTAGGCTTAAGTATTAATGTTGTCCCGGATTATAACCTCTAAACCTGCGATAACACAACAAAGTGTCTGACTCACCCTTGACTGATGCCTGTCTGCTACTATGTAACTAATGCCCTTCTATTCCAACACAATTAGGTTCAGAATCCCTCAGCATACATAAAGAATGTTTAATTTATTACCAGGGATAAAATACCGTGACGCACTATATGTGGCTTTACGAGATTGACCTTAGAAATGTTTATTTATTGGACCTGTAAGTGAAACTACAGTATCAGTTGTAACAACGACATTGTAATTTATAATGTACATGTACATATTTGTATCTAAAAAACCGTTAGGTACATGCTATAGTTATAACGGAGTTAAAAATAATTTTATTATGAAAGAATTAGTGTAATATCATATTTCTAATTACACAACATAATTTAAGATCGAATCACTAATCGTTACAATCAATCTGTGTTGAAAAAAAATGATCTAATTTCATCACTGAATAATGAAAGAACAAAAAATTACTGACATCAAAGAATATAGATATGATCTTAAATTGACTTTCCCATTACACACGCCGCTGGTAGCTCGGAGTAGCGTGTAATGAGAAAAATCTAAATGTTAATTAAGATCTAATTAAGTGTAATACAATCAATGCCCGCGATCCGGCTTCCGCAAGTCACGGTGAGGGTTGGTAGGAACAAAGATTTCTGACCTCACGATGAAAGCATCCGTATAACCAATTTCATCCGCATCAAGGGCAAGCTGAAGGCCTATTTAAACTGGTGACGTTAATCGAATTGAGATCGGCCAACCCTTTTATAAAAAAAATTACGTAAACCATTGTGGTGTGAGAACTCAATTTAGTGAACACTAAAGGAATACGTGAGGCAGCTTATAATATTAATGAAGATATCTAACAGCACAATGTTGCACGTCTACCAGTCGATTTTGTTCCCGACTGTATTCAAATGATTTGCATAAAAAATATTTCACGCATTTATAAGATTTTATTCATTAAAATCTATAACATCGTAATGAACCGATTTCCTAACGTCCTAAGAGATGTTGGATTAAAAATTATAGAATATTCAATAAATAAAAAAGTCATTGTAATTTATGGAAATTTATGAAAATCGTAATGGTTATTGTATGAGAGGATCAAATTAATAAACGTGAACATTTCTAAAGAATGACGTTTAATGTCGTCCGACTACCATAGAGTTAGTGGCTAATAAACGGTTGTAACGATGTTCAGAACGCTACGGTATACTATAAAAGTGATATAAAAATGAGAACAACAACAAAAAAGCTATTGTTGAACTCCATACAGGATCTAACAGCGTTTATAGAGTATGAGATATGAGAATAAAATTCAAAGCTGACCATAATACAAGCTATAAACAAAATTAACAACACAAGAACCCCCGCTGCTTTCAATTTTGGGCCTGACATCGGCCCTAATTCAATAAAGCAATAAAATTCACCTAATTATGCAAATGCTTTTAAAATGTCGAATATTATGTGTTTTTGACAGAAAAACACGATGGGCTCTTTGCCTTGTGAACTGATTTATAGTGCCGATACAAACAATCACAGATATAATGAGTTCAACTAATTAGTTATTGAATGAATTTATATGCAGTTAGTGACCGTGGGATTACGTTATAAGAAATATATGTACAATCTTTTGTATAATGTAATCAATAGTTTTCTATGTACAAACAGACACCTCTCGATTTTATACCGTGTCGACGATTTACAAGTACCTTCGTAGTCGTGAATCATTGCCAATCAATATCATCACGAACGTAATTTTGTTTTAATACTCATCTCTTATTACATAAAATAATATAAATATTAATTTAGAATTTAAATAATAATTTTTTTTCCATACAAATAAATCACCAAAATTATAATTATTTAACATATACATAGTACATAGATATTCAATAGCCGTTATCGTCAATCAAAATGGTAATTAAAATTATATTATCAAATTGTTATAAACGTTTAGAGCGTTTAATAAAATGCTCGTAAAATAAAAAAAAAAAAAAACTCACCAGAGATGAACTTGTAACACAACAACTCCTAAGTCCTTAAAAGTCACAGCCGGCCGATTTACAGCTCATAAACGTTCAACGTGACGCTACACAATGATAAACTATGACACACCGACGCCTTCAGACGACTGGTGGAGAGTAAAGGATGCTCATCGCCTACGCATACAAAAGTGTACAACAAAAAATGTAGCGGTCCAAAGACTCCGCCCAGAGGGACACCCCGCCAATAGCGAGTCTCTGATACGGCGACTGACGAGGGGTCGGCCTGGATAACTTGATACGGCTGTATGCTTCGATACCGCTAATTGACACTATCAACAAACCGCTTCACTGGCCGCAGTCACGATACCAGTTTGTCTGCCGCCTCAAAAGCCTAGCGAACGAGCTCTCTAATTAAATATGCGAACTAATAGCGATCTGTTCTAGCATCGTCTCATCGGTTTTAAAATATCATGCGTTGACTGATAGACCGTTGATCCTTATCCGTCCCAACACAGCTTCAGTTTTAAAGCGATATTCTGATTTATCGTCTCTTATTTAATGGACATGATTAATTTTGTTGATTACATAAAAGCAATAACGGTATACGGTATAGGTAACGCACGATAAATTTAAATTGTTTTTTCTTCAACATTTTTAATTAACCATGTTCATGTTTCAACACTGAAAAGTAATAAACATAATAATTTAAATGACTCTAGAGTTATAATTAACACTATTAAAAAGACATTTGATTCGAAACTAAGATTGCGGGAAACTTCATTTATAATTATTTAAAATTACGAGTCTTGATGTTACTCACATGTTACGTCCTAAATTACGTAAATTTTATGTTCGTTATATTTTTTTTTAAGATTTTCATTTCATTCTATAGAATATCTTATATGAATTACAAAAAATATAGATTGTTAATATTAGTATTAAAAAAGTATAATGAGTTCTAGAAAGTTTAAATCTCCGTTTGTTTCGTAAGTCTTATTTTCTTCATTTATTCATTCACTAAATTGAAATGAAAGTAAATGTAAAAAATGATGATTTGGTATAAAAGAATATCTGTCTTAAAGTAGGTACATTTTGCAATAACAGAATCCAGATTTTGAAATATTCTTTATATAGATATGCAACAAGACTACTATTGAAATTATTTAATTAGCTTTGTATTGACATTTGACGTAAAGACATCTCTTATTGTGATATTATTATTTACACTAGTCGTGTCGTGCCGTGTCTTTTAGCGTATAATAAATAGATATACAGGCTTTCGTACTACATATTAGATGCACGTAATTGTATTGAAAAATATTAATATGTGTAACTACGATTAATTTTCAGATGTCACAAATATGGCCTAATTCTTCATAATGTCATTGTGACATTAAATCACTGTCCTAACAATTGGGAACGAAACAATCACAGCGTCACATAAACGCTCTCCGACATTAGAGCACAAATGACAAAATAACAAGGATTTCCTCCGCATAATTACACGAACTACACAAATTACTCAAGTAATAACACATGAATAATAAAGCGGCGATAACAAATTCTGTACCCCGTTTAGGCTGAGGACACACTTTGATGCAACTCTGTAATAAAATATTATGAAATAATTCATCATTGTTACTGGTAATAGGTACTACTATTCATTATTTAAATAAACCTGCACGTTAGAGGATATATAATAATTTATCCGAAAAAAAAATAATCTATATAATAATTAATATATATTTATAAATAAACAATATAAAAAATTTGACAGCCAAATGAATATAATTCGAATTAATTTACAATAATTTCGTCTATAAAATACCTAAAGCAACGAATTACATGACGATGTAATTCCCGCAGCAACAGAATTAGCCCATATTTAATTTTGGGAAAATGTAAAAATAAACGTTTTTATTTGTGTAAATAATACAATAAAACCGCCGCAATTACTGAACGAAATTTGTACGCTCACGGCATTATAGAGATATGATCTGTCATCATAATTGTTATTTTGTCGTTGGCGCGATCGTGTCAATTTAGTTAGGGGGTTTATTTTATTACATTTTAGGATTCAGTGGGAGCCTTCTTCATATTACGTGCGCGAATTAAAATACATTAATAATATTTTGTTTGTATACTCATAATCTCATTCAAATAATTCACTATACAATCGATGATTAATATTTTTCATTTTCACAGTGATAAGAATAAAAGATAATTCCCTTTGTTCCGTTACGGAACCATATGATCTCGAATTTCTAACTTCGCCTCTTCACGACAGGAAATGGTCGAGTAAAAAAAAATATACACGCATCCGTTCAATTAGAGCATTCGCAATACTGCAATAACAATAATTAGTTCAGACCTGGAAATTCCGATAACTCTGATAAGTTAATAATAAACCAACATAATTAATGCAATAACGTCACTCACACGTAATAATTTCAAAAATACAACTGACATATGTCATAAAAAGTTGTCAGCTTAGTCTGAAATTTTATTATCTGTAACTACATATTTATTTTAGAGTGAAAGTTTATGTAACAACGTATTCCCTCCTTTTTTTAATATTGTCTTTTAAGTTTGAAAGTTACATTTTCAGTTTAGAAATTTGTAGTGGTTAATATTTAGGTATAGTTCCTATATCCTTGTGGTTTGAAACGTATGCCAGCATTAAGAACAATCTGTGGTCACCGAAATCAATTACAATATTATTATAGTTTTTTTCAATGTCAGTCCGGGGCCGGATGTGACACCCGGACTCGATTTTTAATACTGTATTTTTTTGCTTAATTTAAAATAAATTGTCAGGAAATCTCGCTGCCTTTTTGTAACCATTTATTGCTTTGACGTGTATAGTACAAATGACATATAGATAAAAACATATTAAATGAGCAAATGAATATAAATAATTGTTTGAAGTTCTCAAACCATGATTGTTATGAAATCAATTCAATTATTTGTTCTGTAGGTAGTTGATAATATACAGTCGTAGTTGCGTCCGTGTAATGTAAAAGATGATTTTCAGTTTCTGAACGATTCGTCAGCTCAGCGTTATAATGTCGGCCACGATCGTTCTACATCCGAGACGAAGCCGTAACTCAATATTTGTTTTAATCACAAGTAATTGATCCACCACGCCGACACCGTCACGACGTTCTCAGAGCGAACTAACAAAATTTATTTACCTTTGTGGCGTACCTACAAAAACCAAATCGAGTTACAGACCAAAACGGATAAATCAACAAACAAATACCATTATCACGGCCATTTTTGACCGGTATCCGCTCGTGATGACTACGTTTTTCAGTCCGCCTGTACTACGACGTCAATATAAAGCGATTTATCACTCTCGTTTCGAGTCCATTGCCTTCTTATTATGAAAATATGCCTGCATCGGCCTGGCAGTGGACTAATAAATAATGACTTCTAAATTGTATGGGAATTGTTATACTCTAGCCAGGCTGTACGCGGGATTCAATTCAGAACTCATCGTTTTGTAAAGTTTCGGTCGGGCTAAACAAACTGTGCGTCGTTGGCCGCCGAATCAATTGGTTTCGGTTCGAATCAAAAAGGAAGACATGACACTGTTTAATACGACGATATTTGGCGCACGAATGGTGGGAACGTAACTGATCGCCCACTTTGAAATTGGATCTCGAATTTTTCAATTATAATATTTGTGTACAAAAAAATCTTTAAGTAGAACACTGAGCAGGCCGTATGTCGATTCTTTGTATTAATATCATACTGTGTTTCAGACACGCGCCAAAGATCATCAAACTTTTTAATTGAACCAAAGATCTTAAATGGATTTTCAGTTTAAGAACTGAATTATTACAACAAGTTATATTATAATTTAATTCAGATATATCCATGTATATATACAAAATGTACATGTGTATAGAAAAACTTGATCGTGTAAAAGTAAAGTAACCTTCAGTACAAACTCTCGAGAAAATTAATTTTAATTACGATTCTCATAAAATATTTTCGCATGGACCGATTTTTCCGTAGGTAATTAGAAGACAATTTCATGACTATGACAAGTAGTAAATGCCACAAAGACAGAACAATTAAATTAATTTAGAAACCTTTTAAATCTTAATTTTCAGTCTCATGTACTTCTAAGTCAGGATTCATGTACGTATAGTACCAGAAAGAAAAAGCTCTACTGATGAAATGACACAAAAATCATAACGAAAAATATCAGCTCTGATAACAGTAAGAGTGTATTATACTTATTCAGTTATAAATTTATCATATGCCATTTCGCTACTTGCAAATAAAATTAGTAAAAAGGAATAAATATCCATTTCAACTAAATGCATGAACAAAACATGACTCAGCCAGACGTGGCTTTAATTTCGCGCTAACACACCTGGCCTTCGTTGGTCTTGCACTCCAACTCTTGATTGTGGTCTTGCAAAGAGCCACGCAATTATTTATTATTCGATTATTATTAGTAAGTTTAAATGTTAGAACAGTTCAACATAGTAGGCACATTATTAGTTTGATTTAATATAGCCACGGTAAAACCGAAATTACTAAATTATTAAATATTTAATGACAAATGCTATAAAAACCACGGAAACATCATGTTGATGGAAATCAATTAAAATAAACTTTCGTTAATTATTGCAAGACGCAAGAGTATTGCTCTCTTAGTCTTGTCTTGCTCAAATTTTGTGCTATCTGTTCTGGTCTTGCTAAAGTTGGTCTTAGTCTAATAAAAATGCCATATCCAAGACGGGAGACCCATCTTTGCAGCACTACTAAAGTTTGGTGGTCTTAGTCTAACAAAAACGACCCATTTTTGCAACACTAATAAATATGCACCATTTATCATTGCGATAAAAAACCGTAAGATAGAAAACCAAACTGTTTAGTTAAAGTCAAACACGTCTTATTAATACCATAATAAATGAAAATATATGTACATAAGTATATACACATATTTATGCGATAAATTATGTACCAATTTATGTACTGAAGTATCTATATATATATATATATATATATAGTACATAAGTATGTGCTAAAAATACATGGACATTGGTAACAAATGCTTTTAGCAATACCTAAGTGCCTTACTAAGCAACTTTACTGTCAAAATCACTGCGCGGTACAATATATTATACAACAATAAAGATAATAAACAAGTTCATTGGAATAAAGTAAATAAATAATGAGGTAAAAATAATAATATGTGCAAACATAGATCATGAAACATTTTTATCTTGTCTTGCGGTGACCATGGTTAGGTACTAAAGTTATTGTAACGACGGCTGCGACGTAAAACGCAAAACACGATTTATATCAAAAAATTACAAATCAATTTAATTAAGTACTACATACTCGTAAACTCTTACAAATTATAATTGCATATAAGTTTTTCAATCCTGATTATTTCGTAAATTTGTTGAGTTAAAAAAAATATTTTGTAACATATTTGAGGATCTTTAATTTTAAAATATATACATGCGCAATAATTAAGTTAGTACTAGGTTTATCTTTTTGAGTACATGTGTGAAACACGAATAAATATATTTAAACTAATAAAATACAATGTATAATGTTGATTTGCTATGTAAATAATTTTAACAACGTCTCTATTCCATCAATATATCTAATAGTTATCCGTATTACAAATTAATGTTTCGAATATATAAAATGTTCACTTGGCTCGAAATTAAATAAACCAATGACATTTTTCAGCCGATTTTTGAGAAGACATTTATATTTTTACAATAGACTAAGATATATTTGGTTAAATTAAAATTATAATTATACATGAAAAACCTTATACAACGATATGCGATTCTTTTAATATAAGAATATTATTATTAGCACGTTTAAAATTAAGAAACAAAAGGTTTTTGTTAAAAAGACGCAGATTTGCAAAAAGGATTACAACAGTATATTTATTCGATACTACTATATATATAATAATTAAATGCCTATATGAGTTTAAATACTTGTTATAAGATTTGATATCATTTATAATATAGTTAAAGTTCGAACTGTTGACGCCGTGTGTGCCGCGAGCTCGTTCTACATCTCTGTCGAGTCCTTACATTGTAGATGCTGTGTGCCAAATCAAGTTATAGCGTTTGTAGTAAACGGCGATTGCTTTAATGACGCTGTAAAATCATGATCACGAAACTGCCATTAAATAATGTGTAAAAATAAAAAAATTATTTGACGACTTCATTACCATGCATCCTATATGACCCGCTAACAATGTTGCTAATCGAAATTTAAAAGATATATCATTTAATATACATTGAATATATTGCTATAATACATGAAATTAATTTCTTTGAATGTTGCCATACTTTTGGTGTTCAATACTGTAATTATGTTAAAAGTTGACAATAATTAATGTTACCATAGTAAAAATATATTTTTTTTCTAATTTATTAAATAATCAACAATTATATTTATTGGTTACACATTTGTAATATATAGATGATAGAAACTGTCCTATCTTTATATCTTTTTTATCATTTATGATGTTAGTTGACTATCATTAATCACGTAGTATTCGGCCAGTTAGCCACGTCACTGATGTGAGATTACTGAGGAAAGCTCACAAATCGACTTTTAATTATTCAGATAAGAAGCTCATTACACCGACATTAGTTGTGCTAACTTAGCTTTTTATGGTTGCGCTGTTATTATGATAAAACTCTGTGTGACATTAATTATCTGTGGACCGTGGTTTTGACTGTGTTATGAGTTTGTTATATAGGATATAACACCTGTTTTGAGATTCTTACGCTAAGAAAAAAAAAAAACAAAAATTTCCGCTTTGCATAATACAGTTTTCGTTAGAAAGGTAAAAAATTAATATCTTCTTAGTTAGCTTAAATATTAAGAAGTGTTTTGTGTGAGGTATTAGGGATTAAATAAACTTTAATGAGGATTTTAATAATGCTTTTACCTTGGAGATGAATTGTCTAATATTATTTTCTGGAAGAGTTTTTAATCTAAATCTAACATTAAGATCATTAGCTGATTAGATCAAGCTCTAGAATTTTTTTAAATGTCGTTATAATTTTTCCAGCAACTAGCATAAACTCAGAATAAACAGAAGATTTTGTTAAATTTCTTTTTTTCTATAACAGAATTCCTACTAACTATATATATACAATTTTTATGAAAATCACTACGGAACCTTTGTATATAAAATTATTCAGTTTTTTTTCTGTAATAAATGTAGAAACTTCACAGCATTATGAGCGAGGCATTCAGTGACGGTAATGTAACTATAACGCGTATTAATGTCATTGGATAGCATTCGTGGAAAATGAATTAGACTATAAAAACATTAAACTAACGACCTACTGTTTGTTAACTTTTAAACAAATGACATTTAAAATAAGATATTCTAACTGAAAATTATATTCCGTATCTACTTAAAAACATCACAAAGATTCAATTCGGCGACTCCAGAAATTAAATCATCCGACTCTTATCCAAATATTCGTTAACAAACATAATCGAGGTTCAGATTTGGAGATGTAAAAAAAACTAATTCAATGATTGCGGCCCATTATCGGAACTCGTGAGGGATCGCATCAAATGATACCTCCAGATATACAGCACTCCGCAACACATTACTACGATTTTCACTCCTCGCTATAATTTAATATAATCCAAAGGAATAGTTGCACTCGTCAACTCGTACGGTCGATGATCGATTCGAAAAAGAATGATCACATCACTACGATAATGGTCAAATAAATTTTGATCCTAATTTAACAGCATACGGTTCATATTTCAACGGTTTGTTAAAAAAAATAAGTTTAAGTAACGATATCACGAGATGTATAAAGCGGATTGTACACAAATAATCGTGATTTCTATACAGAGAGTGTATCATCGAACACGACGCTAAAGATTCGATTAGTTTCGATTGGGGATTGGTTGTTTTGATTTCCAATTTGCGCATGCGCAGTTTGTGTTAAATGGCGGCACGTAGTCTGTACTCTCATTCTGTGCGATTTTCGTTTTCAATTTCGAAACGTATCGTGCATTTGCCATCCGGACGTGTTTCTTTAACTCTAATATTTGATTGAATATTGAGAAATGGTGAAAATGAGGCCTCAACTATAACAAGATAGGTTTCCAACGTTATATTATACGTGGAATGTCATTAATTTAAAACAGCAATTCCTTCAGGCTGTATGGAACTGACAATCAGGAGAAGTTTTCGACGAGTTCCGCAATGATTTAAATTAAATTGGCAGCACGCCAGCTGGTAATTATAATCATACTAATTTATTCTCATTATGTTAAAAGTTATTTAATTAAAAGTTATTGTTTACTTTAGACATTTTAGTTTATATACCTATATCTACTAAATAACAGTTTTTCCTATAATTATTTATTTTCCTAAAATAACATGACACAAACCCGCCATTTTATTAGGTTGTGGATACACTCATGCCACTGAGATGCGTCGGTGACGTAAAATTTGTCAAAATCTAGCAACGAGATTTCCTATCAAAGGGCATAAATTTTAAAAGAGCTTAAAAATAAACAAATATTATAAAAATTACGTAATAATAATTTCGACTTTTCGTATTTGGTCATCTTCAGTAATATATATGTGTGTGTACATGTTACATGACCATAAATATTAATCTTAAAAAAATCTTTAATATCGTTCGGTGACTGACAAAAAGTAAAACATGACTGATATTAACCAGCGGTTTTATGTTTATAACAGGATAAGTAAATGACACAAAATGTTCGGCCAGGACTATAAAATATAATTCTGAATGGACATCACTTATTGCTTTCCGAAAATTCAATTATGTTTTTTACATTCACATGTTGTATCCTTTAATTTTATTGCTTTAGGAAACCGCTCGGTTTAGGTAATAATAAGGCAATCATGTTACTACGTGATCGTGTTCTCTAATACATTGTATATAATTATTTCCTTATATCAGTTTCATATCAAAATGATACATTCAATTTATTCATTCGAATAAAGAATTGTATGAATGAAATTAAAAAAAAAAAAACAATAAAATAATTACATTTAACGTTTTGATATTAAATCTTAAAAGTAATATACATATATAATAATATGTTTAAACTATTTTATCTTTTTGGTAATCTTTTATTATTATTTAAATTTGGGTCGACAATGATTTTATTTTATTATTGCCTTGGAAACAGTATGTACGCGAAATATACTTTTTTTTAAGTTACCGAAGACCGCTGGGCAAGTGTTGTACCTATAGATAGAATATTATTGTATATGAGAAGTGGTTTAGTGACTCCTCTAAACGAACAGCTGGCCTTGTGGACCAGAATATTGCTGATGGATGACATATGATGGCCTAAAATCGGGACAATAATATAATCTTGGGTACACACATGTATAAAAGTCTTATATCTATATGTCTCTTTATATTAATGTATATCGTAATGAGTTGCACAATTTTTTGCAATCCCTAGCTGGCCCTGAACCGCAAAATATATATAAATATAAAGTTACATACACACAACAGTTTGTTCATGCATTATAATCTCGTTTTGTCAAAAAAGCTGTGATAATTGTCAAAGTGACACATCCGGTTTGCAGTCAACGGCTAACACGTTCTGACAGGAAGCACGCTCGCTTTGAGCGGCATAATCACAGACCAAAATTGATTTTTATAAACGAATCTTCAAAACAGCAATTTTATGTTTATTTTAATTTTATGTGAATATGCATGTTGTTTAGTTGCAAAACACTTTATTTTAATTCTCAGTTCATTATCAAAATCATTAGTGTTTAGTTTATTTAAAAGAATATATTGTTTTTCAAACAATTAAAACTATTTCGTATAAGGAAGTGTACACTAAGTTTGTATGTGGTTAAAGGACATTTATTTCAATTGATTTTTTTAAATTCTGTGTTGATCTTAGTATAAATATGTACCTATATTTTATGGAACATGCATGTTTATTATTTCAGAAACGTTTTGGTGTTGACGTTACAACCATGTTTACAAAATGGCGTAACTTTTATTGTTATAAAAGTAATGGTCTGGTTTGAGAAGTTTGTTTCATTTATGTTTTGGAAACCGTAAACATTATCGTGATTAATTTAATACGTTTGCTTTAAGGAGGCGTCTTTATGGTAGGCAAGTTTTCAATTTCTTTTTCAAATAAAAATAGTATATTTGGGGAGATTATAGGTCTGAATTTTTAAATGGCAATGAAATTTCAAAATTAAATAATTAGCTATTATCATACAATTACAAATAAACATAACACACATACACAATCTTTTTGTAATTAGTACAAGAATGATTTAGATTTAGATTTTTACCTATTTCATTTAGATTTAGATTTTTACCTTATTCTTTGTTGCAGCAGTCTCAAAATGTTCTTTTTGTCGATGCGAATATATGAAATTTACTAATACAAAACAATTTTTTCATCTTTGCCATAGAGGATCATAAGATTATTGTTTATTTTGTAGTCTTTTTTAACTACATTTAACTTATATTTTATCAATACGAAAGTTATGTTGGTGTCAAAAAAGTTTTAACTCAGTCTAGGACATTAAAGATTTTTCCAGAAATGTATATAAAGTAAATATGTATTTGTAGATACACTAGATACCTAAACAAAACAGAGTACCAACAACGTGGACAGCTTCTATTTAGTGAGGCAAGCATTAGGTTAGAGGCTACGGGAAAAATAGGTACGTAAGAGAACAAATTTTGAGGAACTGAAAATAATTAAGATACTAATATGAACACTGATATACTTTATACCTTAATAAAAGAAGAAAAAATTTAATTGTGCTGTTATAAACTTGCAGAAAATATTTAAAAGTAAATAGCTAACTGTCTAGTGACTTTATGTCAAATCCATTACGGGGTGCTTTTAAAGATGGCGTACTAGTTATTTTATGCACCCCTTTGAGTATTTGTATTGGTAAACATCAAAATGTGGGTGTACGCTAACTTTTATCAACATAGGTATTTGTGGGGAAATTCTTACGACGTGATATGATTGTTATAAATGTGCAAAAACCGTTGTTGAAACATTAAAAAGATTATTACAAGTTCATATTTTTTTTATGTACATACCTATATGCTGTTAGAAGTCCTAAGTTTTTTTTACGTTCATTTTACTTTTTAAATAATATGATGATTTGAAACTCAAAGATTCTTTACGTAATTAAGAAAACTGTATCGGGCTGTGTTTCTGTTTCTAAATAAATTATAATTTTACAAAAAACATATCCTCTCTTTTTTGGCCTTAAAATGTAATTGTTTAAAATTAATATATTTCTTCACTTTTCTTTAAATAATCCACTACTTTAATAGCAGTACCCATTACAAAACCACAAAAACTTCTAAAGCAACTATTAATAACAGTTGTGACATTACTAGCCCTCCAAATAAATGACATTATCAGACCGAATAAGACATCACCTGAGACTGAGAAGGGGAGGCTAATAGTAAGACACACGCAACGCTTATTCCATTATAACATACTTAGTCCACAATGAAAACAAGTTTACCTTAGTTATAAGGAAATTATATTACACAATACATTTTTATTATATCACTTTACTTAACTCGAAATAAATGTTTATTTTATTATGTACACAAATAAATGCTTATTTCCATCTGATCTGCCCGCGACCCCGGTTGCTGCAATGTAACCGAAACGTCGAGTATGTAGTTAAAATAGTAAAAAACGCGTAGTAAATCCGAAAATATTAGTTTTATTTAAAAGAATTCTCGCGAAAGTCTTACATATAATTAAAATAAAACACATAATAATGCAGGAATTATGTTTGTGTCGGGTTTTAAATTAAAAGATAACTCATAACAATTAAAAGATAGTTCAGGTGTACGAACTTTAGCGCAAACAGCAAGTTTGTTGATGCTTAAAAGAACTAGTTACTAGACCAAATTAAATTTACTGAAACGATTAGAACAACGAAAGCTATTTGGTTTATTATCGTTTCGCGTGTCGTGGTACAAGGTCTACGTTAATTTAGGTACAAAATTACTGACAACGAACCAGCAAACACTTTTTGGAATTGTACGAATATTAATTAGTTTTGATTGATAAAATTTTTTTGCGAGCTTTTAACGTATTCGTAGATAAGACAGAAAAGGTTTTTTTGTTTAATAAGTTTATAATTTTTATTTTTACTTCAATTACTTCTTACGTATTCCTGGAGATTGCTTTGCAGAACCACATACTTAAATGTTACTTTGTATTACTTTAAAATATATTAAAAGCAAGCGTAAAAACATTATTATAGATATGTTATCTTTACAAGATAAGGAAAATGCGCAGAAATGGGTTAAAGACGTCTTAATTATACAGATTATAGACCGTTTGTTAAAATGTTATTGTAGTGTGTAAGTACTAAGTACTTAAATTCGTTACATAAATACGTTTTAGTGATTTAACTCGGTTTTAAAAAGGTTTTTTTGAAAGCTTTCGTAGTATACGCGATTTGGTTGTAATTTTTCTGCAGTTGTATTGTATTAAGAACATTTTAAATTGTAATAAAATATATATGAATTAAATGAATGATTTTGAAAAATTAAACATAAGGCTGTGACGGAACTTTGAACTGTTGAAACATAATAAAATAATTTTCATTTAAAAATTTGTAATATAAATCTGAAAAACATAATAACTTATTTATTCCAATGTAATGGACGTCTGCAGTTGATATTCATAGATATAAGAGTTATAATTCCTGGATATACACCTATTGTCGTCGCATTTTTATTTGACGAACCTAAATACTTGTAATATTCATCTGGAACAAGGTATCTAAAAATAATTATCTATAATTTACTAGAAGGTTAGAGTACTTATTTTCATGACGATACATACAGGCGCCGTGGCTTAGTTGGTTAAAGCGCCTGTCTAGTAAACAGGAGATCGTGAGTTCGAATCTCGCCGGGGCCTGGGATGAAACCTTTTGCACCAATTAAGTAATTATCGTTTTGTAACCAAACATCTAAACAATCGCAGCATTACATAATTGTAGAGTCGAATTGTTAAAACCGGCAAGTCGTCATAAAAGGGGTGAACATATCTGAATGATTACGACTCATTAATAAATATAAACAATAAATATTATGGCGTAATAAAAGACAATACTGTTTTTAGTGTAGAAGTCTTGGAACGGCGTCACACGCACCCATAGCGGGCATACGGCATCGTAAATGATAACAATATAACTCGTTTTCCAACAACACGCACTTGTATCGAGTATACGAAGGTGTGTTCATACAAGGCTGGTACACAGTGCGACACAGCGATGATCCGTGAACCGGTCGGGACTCAGACATAACCCATAACAATAACAAGGGGTAATCAAAGTAATAAATGTCGGCCCAGAGCGGATCGCTTTTTGTTCCCAATTATTTTTATTGGTGTTCTGTTAATTACATTCTTTGGCGAAAGCCGTGAGCCCGCGAGTTCAGGAACTTTTTACTTTTTATTACGTTATCCTGTAATCACTCGATAATTTTACCATACATGTACATGTAAGTTAATAAGTTACTGTTATTGTCCGCATATATAGGGGCATAGTTTTTAAAATGAATTTCAGCCGTTGAATAGGCAGGTTTTCTGTTTGCCTGTCCACGTCATCACAAAAAAAACCCATGTAACACACATTACTTTATTAAAAAATATAGTGTGATTTATTGAATGAAGTACTCAATAAAAATTAAAGCCAATGAATTTCGCATGAAAAATACAATTTTATTCGCTTCGCAATATCATCGCATTAGTTCTGTGATACGGACAATTGAAAGATTAAGAGTCGAATAAGCTTGACGTCTGAATCAGAATGCCTAACTACATAATTAACACTAACAGTTGTTAAATGATTTTATTATATGAAACAAAAAACCTACTTCGGAATTATTTAGGTTCAAACTTAATTAAAACTATAAACGTTCTTATTAAAAACTGTAAATTGTTGTTATATATTTTGTTTGCTGTAAAATTATCTCCGAGAAATGTGCGTTATTTAGCAGACGCTATTGAAACCAGTAATCTATGGCGCCTCTTCCAGACTGATTTAATTACGACGAATCTAACACACCGTGAAGAAGATATCCCATAGTTGAAGACATCGTATCCAAGATAACGAAGTTTTTAGAAAATCGTTTAATTTAAGAACGAATTTTATTAAGTGGCCGTGTTCAAACGAACTGTTTCCAATAATTGTACTCATTAAAATAGGTAAATAAAATTTCAAATAATTGCTTTATTTCCAATAAAGACATGCTTGAAATATCACAATCATTTGAAATGTTTTATTTAATATACAAAAAAATAAACTGTATATGTTAATATAATTGAAAAATAAACGTAATAATATATTTAAATACATGTACATGTGGAAGCGAAAAGTTCAATTGTCAATTCATGTAAAGTATAAAAAAATGTTTTGGCATTTCCTGTCGATGTACCTGCATTTTTAGCTGCAATGTGTGTATATATTTTCTTAATAAAATACATTGGACGCACAAAACAAATTACGTTCCCATTTAGGTCACCGAAAAGCTATTAAATTTCTCAAAATAACATCTAGGTTATAGCTATAAAATCCTTCTAAATATTAAAATATACACTTTCAAATTAATGACACTGATGGATGAACATAGCCAATGCTTTTTTATGACATAAGCATTCTATTCGTGAATAATAAAATAGCGTTCCGTTGACCCTCGGAAAAGTAAATTACAACGAATCAAATAAAAATAAAAAAGAAACAAATCCATAAACAAATTTGTAACAATCAAAAAACGGTAATAAAAGTCAATCTATAAAATTACATCACAATGGGAACATGGCCGCCTTTTATGGCCTAATTATTTTGATTTGTTTTCCCTAATGAGAACTATGTTTCGTCTCCCTATTAGATTTAACAAATGTGTTTTTGCGGCTGTATATATTACGTCAGACTAATCTCGATCTTAAGCTCTATTAATAAGATGCATTAATACGTACGCTATAGTAAAATTTATTAGGATTTAGTTTATGATGCCCTAATTGGATGAAACGGTTGCCAGTGATGTCAAAAGTCGGTGTTCATTCTAAATATTATTTTATTTATACATGGGGTGTAGAAATATTGAAGGGGTTGTAAATGTCAGTTTTATCATAGCGCATTAAATATAATATCACAAATGTTACTGCAATAAACAAGATAGTTAACGAAAGTTTTACATCCGTTAAATATACACAAATGAAATGAAATAACGACTAATTTATACATACAGGATGTTTTATTTAACATTGTTGTATTTGTTAGATACATTTAAATTCTACATTTAAATGTATATAATTAACATAGAAAGTTGGGTTGGCGATTGTGAAAAGGTTTTATGCGCTTTAAAATATTTTCGTTTGACCTATATATGTACGATCATCTTTATTTTGATATCGTCTTTAAATTCAAATATGAATATTTTCTCTTCTTATATTAATGATAAATATCAAAAGGGTCTAGGGATTCCATATATGTTTCCAGATAATGTTAGATAAATTGTTGTGGTAAACACATCTAACACCCTATAGTTCACGCTGTAGAATTCCACATACAAGGTTTTCGACTGAGGTTTGTGTCACGAAGTTCGTCTTGTGTGGTGTCAAAATTAGAATGGGGCTATGTTTTTTAAAATATTCTGGTGTAAGAGGCCGGTCCGCCCAGAATTCCGCCCAGAACTTCGTCCGCCCACCGCCTCCGGCCATCAATTTCATTAATTTACAGGTACAGTCGCTAGCATTACTGTGAATGTGTATAGAAACCTTCAAATGAATGTCACTCAGGCACATTACATTTCCAATAACAGAAATATATTTTCATTTATACATTTGTAAAACTGTTTCAGCGGATATAGAAACTCGTTTAGTTATAAAATAAATTAAAAATGTATATAGAATGTAAGGATTGTTGTATCCGTCTGTACGTCAGTCGATACTTCGTCATAACTAACGTTTTCTTAATGAGCGTCTTATTAAACAATTATTAATTGCCGGCGACCCGCTGAGATCACCAATTGCATCTCTGAAATATCATTCACGCAGCTTACATTTTAAGTTCAAGTTGTTACAAATATATGCTAGTAAGTTTATATATATATATATATATATATATATATATATATATATATATATATATATATATATATATATATATATATACTATTATAATAAAATTACCTAGCAAATATCTCATACTGATCTTATAAAACATTTTAACTGTTAAAGGTGTTATAGATTTTTTTTTTTAAATATGAATGCAAAGATTGTTATGAATAAAACAATTTTCTAGAAATATAATATACCTATATAACCTATACTTTAATTAAAAAATAATTTTATAATCAACACTAAAAAAGTGGCCATTAACCAACAAAATGATCGGGCAATACAGAAAAAGAATTTATAAAACTCTCTCTACAATAACTTAAAGAACGACACGTATCTTAAGGCGAAGTCACAAGTTATTGGCCGTCCGAGGCAACGCCGTTTTCATATTGAAATTTAACAACAATATATTACCTTTGTTTGTTAAGTTAATTGCTAAAATGAGTTCGTTGTATCCGTATGTTTTATTTTATCGACACTCGCTTGAATATTTTCTTTGATTGTGAGAGATGCGTCTTTTTGTAGTCGCCTCGAGGAATTCAAGTGCTCGGTTAATGTAATACATTTTTAAATGAATTACGTATTAATTGTCTATTGTAGGAGTAAATAAATTATGGCTTTCTATTTAACATCTCGCTTCAGGGCTTAACGGACACCGAATTAAATAATGCAAGGCTATTGTTAATTTAAATGGACTGTCATTTTTATTTCCGCCAATAATAATGGAATGCATCTTTTAATGAATTTAAAGTTAAACAGAATCAATTGGAAATTAACATTTTAATAGTTAAAAAATATATTGGTAGATATTACAACGTAGTTCCATTACCAAGTAACTAAACATTCCATGTTGAAAGTTAATACGTTATTTTTTACAGCCCATTACATTATAAATACCAACTTCCTAATCACATAAAACATTTACAAATAGTATTCAAACAATCCGCCCAAGGCGTTTCTTTAATTATTTTCAAGAACCGCTTCATATCATTTGCATAAGACAACAATAATTTATCTGTGGAATATAAAAAATTAACCTCTTACCTCGAACTCTATTAGGGTTAACCGAAAACTTTAATACGTTGTATTAACATTAATGTATTGCTTTGAAGGGTTCGTGAAATTATTAAAAAAATATATAATCTGATTGAATCTTACATTAACAATCCAACGAATGTGAGCTCTGATATTGATAGTCTCTCCATATCTCTATCTAGTTCACTCTCCTGTTATATTAAACAAACATCACAATAAGCTGTTTAGAAACAATTGCATTGCAACTTAATAATTGTAGATTTATTTTCAGTGTTCATAATCATTCGCTTGTTTTAGAATGGGAACGTAATTGGAAAGCCCTGAGGCTTGTTATTTATGAGGCTATACGTCAAGAGCGGAAAAACAAACACTTGAATGTAAATGAACCTAATGTTGTTATGTCTTTGTGCGCGCAGGCTGTGGGGATACCGAAAACTATAGAAGGTATGAATTAAATAAACGTTTGTCACTTTTCATAGAGTTAAATGAATTTTGCTTAAATTCAAATAAATGAGCGCCACCCACTGATTTTATTCTGATATCGTAAAGAATTTGACATAACTAGCGTCTAATGGAATTGGTAATAGAATATATGAAGGTGTTATTGAAGACGTCTCCCGGCTCGTGTCTCGCTGCGTGACTTCACGGCCTCAGGCTCTGGCCGCGACTACTGCGAATCGTTTAATAAATTCAATTTATGATTTCTAAAACGGCCATCTCTTTTAATATTAAATATATCATGTGGTTTTGTTTTAGCTTTTTTGGTATTGAGATGTTCTATAGACACTGGCATTTAAAGCTCCGATAGGTCCGATTGGTCACGTTTATAGCCAAGTTAGACATCAGTTGACTAGTGTCCATAAATTAATCGTCACCAGATATTTTGAAATTAAGTAATGTTGTTAGTAACTTAAATATTTGTTATGAAAGGTCTCACCGCTCACGTAATGTAATGTACAGGTAAGTGAATAAAAAGTTATAAATTTGTAACCAAATCTAAAATAGTCCTTAATAGAATTGAAACACAAAATTTTATTAATTCTAACTCATTTGATCCAGTTCAAAATGTCACTGTTTGTATTCTCATAACATAATTGAACCTAGAATGTTACATCGCACGGGCCAAGATCACCTCACTGGACAGAAGCCATGCTGAGTGCACGAGTGTTTAAGTTCTTTTCTTTTGAGGTCTACACACCTTTTCATATACAAACAACGATATCAATGAAATTATCATCTCAAAACTCTACTTTTGTTTTATAAACATGGTTTTGTTTTAGCGGAAACAAGTCCGATATAACTTTTAACTGATACGGAAAAACTATTAAGGGTTTAAAAGAAGACAGAACTTCCACTGGAGATACTATTTATACCATTAAGATTCAATAAACGTTAATAAACGTATGAAAAATAACAAGATGAATTACATTTACACAACTGCTGAATCAAATTGAGTTATGCGTTTGGTTACATAACTGATAAACGTTTTACTTCATTGGTGAATCAATCGATGGTAATTAAATTCAATTTTATAATTTCAAATGTAGTTAGAAGCGAGTAAGGAAGCAATCAAAACTTTATGCTTGAATAAAAGTCCAGGTTGTATGAAGATAACGAAATCCCGCAGAGAATAAGCTAATGTACGTCCATATTTCGCTAAAAATTTATGAACCGTAAACTATTTCTAAAAGCAATTCAAGTAGGCGGAGTGAAATTATAACTAGATTATACATAGGTGGTAAATAACCAGAGCACTGACTTTAATAGATCCATGTTATGAGATCTGATTAAGAGAACACAAAGTTAATTCAGCTGTAAACAATAAAATAAATTTCTAAAAACGATCTATATATAAAGCTAGCAACACTCGTAAAAAATATATTGGATGAAAAATAATTACTGAGCTCATAAAATTTTGAATAGCTTCACAACCCCATACAGAAATAAGCAATTTTCCGGTCGATTTACCAAAATACTTACATACCTACCCTATCAGAAACCTTCGCGTCACGGTAGGAAATAAAAACTAAACTAAACAGAGCTGAGCCTCATTGTGTTTAATTAATTACTTGTAAACAAGGGCGATGATTTTCGAAAAGTAAATAATCGTAGAAAGCCGGTTCCCGAACAATAGCTGATGCTATGCTTTTTGTGTTTGATTGTGAATGAAGCGATTGTTCCATTTTAGTAACGCGGTGTTTCCTTTACAAGCTTTTGATGAGCCTAATCAAATGTCTCGAATACATTATACATTTTGGAAGTAGCTCCTGAATTATCAGTGGAATCAATCTTTATGATCGATAGGATGGGTATCGTGTGATAGGTACGAATTCACCGAATGACAAGGATCTTTAATTACGACTTAAGTATAAGTTTCCAATGTAAGTCAGTATCTATAATTTAGGGCAGGGAGCTAGAATGTCGCGTTAGAATACTTACTGATATCAAAATCTCGATTACGTTTAACAAAATTAATAGAAAATCCCATCTGGCGCCAGTTTAATTGCTTATAGCGGGAGGCGTGGTCGGTAAGTCGCTAGTCAGCTTCCAACGATTACAGCGCCCCGCCTGCGACGCCGCGTATAATGTTGCATTACATGCATCTTTTGATAAATACGTTTTAGTTCATTTCCAATACTTCCGACAATATAAGGTTTTTTTAAGGTTGTGAAGGTCATTAACGAGCTCTGTCGCATAAAAAATGTTTAAGATACCTTCTGTCATATGTCTAATGTACTGAAGCACAGACCATATTAACTGTACACAATTTATTTACTAATCAATATTTTTTAATCTGGCAATTTTCTCGTTCAAACGTCAATAATGACATTAGGTGGATAGTGTCAAATGATACACGACTTTCGAAAATGTATAAGTATACTTTTATTTGTATCTACATATAAACACGTGGGCACTAAAGATATTGCTACATCATACTTATGCTAGGAGACCAGTGCGATAAACAGAATTTTTAATATTTTACATAAAAATAACCTCAACCATAGTCTTTGGCACAATATCTTTGAACTTGGCAAAGACTCGATACAACTCTCAGTTCACCTACCTACTTTATACACGAACCAATTAAAAAAAATATCAACTAAACTATTCGTATCTATGTGTTATACAAATTACAATGTACATAAATAAAACTAAAATATATGAGAGAAATAAAATATAAATCATTAAGTACATTCGAAATTTTAAGCGAATACAAAAACATATATTTTTTATGTAATTTTAAACAAGCAAATGGAAATACACCTTAGTAATACAATATATTCTGTGGTAACGTCTATAAGACATCAGAAACCATAAGTTGCGTTCAAATAAAATAAATTAAAAAACTAAAAATATAATCACAACTATACCTTTATATGAAAAAAAAACATAGCTCGTAAAGTGAGTGAAGATATGACTACAAATATAATGACGAGAATAAAAATTTATTAATTTTTATATAAAGTTTGAGTATTTTAGAAATATAAATATATATTCGGTGGTAATGAAAAAAAATTGAGAGCATTAAAACTTAAGACAAAAATATTTACACTGATGTTTTATAAAACTTCACTATGACATACATTCTATTATTCCATGAAAACTTCAGTATAAGTGTTGTTAAAGTAAATTCAATTTTCGGACATTGCATTAAGGATCATTCGAAGTATTCCTGGAGATTGGACGACTGATAATATGTACTTGTAAACAATGAATTTTCGTTATAAAAACACAGGAACTTGAGATTATTTATTGCTCGTGTTTCGGTGTTCCTTATTATCTCATTTAATGTTAATTTTTACTTCATCGATTGGAACACACGGCTGTAATTATAGCTATTAACGAGCAGGCTGAAAAACACTAACTCACAGCCAATTCATTGCATGCAATACGACATATGTCCGTCTAATTGCAACATTGGAGATGTTAGTTTTGTCTGGATTTTTATAGAAGCTCCTACACTATATTTATAAACACAGCCAGGCATAAAACACACAGATAGTCAATTACTTTGTTAATGTCATGACAGGGAAATAAAATGTTCTACGTAATATTACGTAATAATTATTAAGCAGTCCTCAACGCTAAGTAAATTGCTCGAGTAATGGCACTTTCTTTCCTTATATCGAGGATTTAACTTTGAAATATCAGTCTTTAAATTTAACAGCGAATCTCAAAGTACTAAGCGTAAGAAATCATAAAATTGCAAGCTACAGAATTAATTATGGAATATAACTGGAAGGAGTTTATTTGACAGAATGAACTAGTATTAAGTCAACATTCTGTTTCAATATTGTCATTTAACTAGAGGCTTTTTAAACAGAACGGAAACGATTTTAAGACTGTAATGAAAGCTGTAATTATATCGAAGCGAATAAGAATTTGACAAAAGCTCTCCACGAAATCTTAAATTAGCACGTATTAAAGCGTGTAAATGGCGTTGTGCGTCTGCACCGAGATGGTCCATTTTGATTTCACTAATCTAATCTTATCCATGAACACGTCACCGCACCGCTTCTATAAGGACGTAGTTACTACACGAATGTAAAATCACCAAAAAATTCATTTCAATATTAAATTCGTGATAAGTGTAAAGCACTGACGGTGGTCTGTTAATGTTGTATAAGCTCGTTGATATCTATCAAGTAGGTTATGATTTTGGGAAAAGATTACGCTGACTAGTTACTTGATGTACTGAATATTGTGACGTCATTTCTTTATTATATAATACATCTAGGTCATCCATGCTTCAAAATACCTAAGTAGTGTCTAAAAAATTGACTAATTCTAATTATGCTACGGCCAAATTATCGACCAATGAAAACCTTTTTAATATTTCGGGATTCACACAAAACGGTATATCCCGAATTCCCGAAAATGTCGGGTTAAGTCTCGATGCTAATATATTGGGAGACATTCCTCAGCTATTATCAAGGTCACTAATATCTTATAATATCAAAATTTATTTTTAATTCAAATGTGCGTGTAAGAGTTTGAGACGCGAGTGACCTAAACTAAATTTTAAGTGCATAGAACAAAATTACTCTATCTGAATAATTACCCGAAAGAAATTCAATTCACGCCCGTCTAATAGATCTATAGGACGATTCGACCATGTTTGGACAAATTTATATCACCTCTTATACATATTTATACCGATTAAAACTCAGTACATATATAGACCATTACAAGGTAATGTAATATGGCAGCGATGTAGTTTATTTGGTTTGTTCTGTACCGAATACTTTTATTTTTCCGTTAAGCAATGTTTTTATAAACAGAAACAATATCAATTAATCTCAAAACATCGCACCAGTTCTAAAGTCCATTAAGTTTAGGTACCTAATGACTAGGAAATAAATGGACTCCGAGCAGTTTAAATATCATCATAATGATATATGTCAATGTTAAAACGCCTCAACTTTAATATTTAGTCGCATTAAAACCTTCATGGTCCTTGAACGTTGGTCCTTTCATCATTCGTACATTAAATACGTCATACGATTACTTAAACCCAAGCCTAAGTATATCCTAGTCTTTGATTTCATTCCTGACGTGAAAATATATGTTGAAGAATACATTGTTATGTAATCTTTCCAAGAAGTCATTTCGAATAGCCCAGAACAGAGAATTCCACAGCCTATAGTCTACACTATAAAGATAAAGTGGACTGAGGCGCGACCGCTAGTTTTGGGCGCTAGGTGGCGGGTGTGGGGGTCGGGGTTGGGGTAGGAGTTGGAGTGGGGGTTGGGGTTAGAGTTGGTGTATGTGTGGGGGTGGGGGTTTGTTCCCTGATGATGGCGTGTCGTCTAAGAAGTTCCGTTACTGTTATAGCCACTTGAACTGTCCCTTTACCCTCAAGAACATCCGCTGCACAGCACATGAGTTTCTAGAAGAAATAAGAATAGTAATTATAATAATACGAAAAAAAAAAACACGCACTATAAGTAAAATTATATTAAATTATTATTACATTGAAACATGTGAGTGAAATATAACATAAAATAAATAAAACAAATCCAATGCCAATAAGAGTTTTATTTAAATTTGAGATAAAACATTGTAAGTACATACAAAAAGTACATAATGAAATTAACCATCCGAAAACCGAGAAACACGTTTACACAAAAACATCACCAACAAACAATCACACGGTGGAAATAAAAAGAAAAAAAATTCAAACAAAATCATGAAAGCCAACGAATCAACAGATAATGTAATACTTAAATTTTAATGGAGTAGTATGGCAGAATGGGAAATCTCATTAATGGTGGCAAGACAGCGAGGCGGTGAGAAATGTCTTTTTTTATAAATCAGTCGTAATTTAGCCTCTGATGTAACAAAAAAAAACAGACGTAAAACGTACCCAAGCACCACAAGCATTAAATATATTATATTCATAAATAAATTATATATTAATCTATGTCTTACATTAAGTATATATTGTACTTAGGAATTTAAAGCTCAAAAAATAATGAATACACCGAAAGACAGGCGTAAAGATAATCTGACATCAAAATAACTCTTACACCAATATATAGCCAAAAAAATTAACGCGACTTTTTGCTGTGGAATTTTGCAATTAATTAAAAAAAAAACTTTTTTTTTAACATAGCACTAAAAAAAAACAAACGAGTCTATACAAGCATTTGAAATTACAGTCTTTTATATAAACACATCTTTGGAATGCTCATATTTGTATTATAATTAAGATTAGTACATTAACAATAACTTGACGAATAATTATTAATTAATGGAAAAGAATCAAAAATATTATTTCAAAATTTTAAATTCATACTTAAAATATGGAAATTTGTTAAAAAACACTATTATTATATTCGTCGAGTGACGTCATACTTTAAATTTTATATAAATGCATCATCTGTTAGTGAGTTATTCAAGTTGGCAACACTTATTACATTGGCAGTATAATTAAATTGTTAGATTTATTAAATTTGTCTTTTAGATATAGATTTCATTAATTACCGAAAAAAGCCTCAAAAGAACTACTAGCTAATCTAAAATACTACATATTTCAAAGATATATATATGAAAGTCCTTTATCGTAGAACCGCATGCAATTTAAAATTTTATCATTATAAGGTATATCAGTATGAAGATACGTCCAACAAACATCCCAAATAACCTTAAGCTTGCTCTTAAACTACAATAACGATATGATGTTTCGATTAAGGCATACATTTTTTTTTATTCTTATCTCATAAGAAATTACTTAACTTACTAATTCTCATAAACCTACAAGTGCAAACTCACAAATATTCATATATTTTAATTCAGTTTTTTATTATCATTTCACACAATATTGATAATCTGCTCTATTTTGAGATGGATATTATAATTCTGAAATTCTATTTACTTTAACAAATTTTAATATTAATGTATATGTGCTGTAATTTTGTAGTGCTTACTATATATATATGACAGAGACGTAGTTTGAGGTACGGACAATGTTCGTATCATTGCAGGAAGACTAGACAATTAAGTAATGTTTCATTACACGTTCCACAATCATCGACGCCATATATTTATCAAATAACATCAGCAAAATATTTACAAAACAAAAAATAAACTACAAATATGCATAAAAATATTCCGCAAAGCTGAGATCTAATAAAAAAATAGGATCAAACAGAACATATCATAAGAACCCTCAAAAATACAAACACATCAATATGAAACTATCAAATATAAAAATCATTTGAATCATTAATAATAGTATTGAAGTAGTGGATCATCACTCTGAGTGACACAGAACGACTCTTGGTCCGAAAAAAATGATGAAAGTAATCATTAAAATGTTTAAAATACCAATATCATTATCAATTCCCGTAAAACATCATGAAAATAGTTTGAAATTAGTTTGTTCCATCAATACCATCAATTTCACATCAGTCTCAACATTAGATGTCAAACTGCATTTTATATAGTTGATTAAAAAGTTCACAATGAAGTATAAAAATGATTCAGGGCTGTAGACATGTGTGCGTGAAGTTGTACGAACAGAGTTAATAAGGTTTAGAGGAGTATCACGTGATCACGGACATTTTGATAAAATGCAGTTCGCCACCTCTATACAGCCTCTATATTTCCAATCACAGTTTCACTGTTACGATAAGGCATTGTTATTTTTAAATTTTTAAATATCCATATAGCAGCCCTAGTGTATAATCTACTTACTACAGTGTTATAAAGAGGTCACAGTTTCATATATAATGAATTAATTTACAAAGGATATAGAATGAGGAAAATCGTCGATGCCAAGAAGCTTCCAATGCATAGACAAGTGTAGAAGATCCTATTTTCTCGATCCTTCGCCGATTCAGTTTGTTTGTCGTCATTCACTATATAATTGGCTTGTATATCGAGGTTCATCCTCTCTCTGTCATATCTGCCTGAATCCACTTCCTCGCTGATCAAATCCATAGGAAAATCCACTTCATCTGTATCGTATATTTCGAAATTATCACTCTTCAACACACCATCACCTTTACAGAACGGCGTCACGAATTGAATCTTATTCTTCTGATAATAAGGTCCTCTAATTCGCAGCTCATTGTTATAAACGGGCGTATAGACATTCTGAGTCTCGGCGTTATTGTTCTCACAGTTGAGTTGAAATTCTTCTGACTCGTCGAATGTGTAGTTCTGGTTGTAATTGAAGTTGCTTATATACCTGTCTTCGCTGTATCTATGTTGTCTGTAGTCTAGTTCAATGCTGTGGAATCCTTGGTTGTGATTGGTCGAAAACTCTTCTGGTTCCGGGCTCTGATTTGTTACAAGTTCCAGTTCCGGTGTTGATCGGTCGTTGGGTTGGATATCCTTTGGCGAGCGCGTGGCGTGTGCCAGTAGAGCTTGGACTGTGATCGCGAGAGGTCGTATGCTGGTTTCATCACCAATGTCCTCTGGCGAGCAGATATCCTCCTGGAACACACGCCACCCCTCTCTTAGTTTCATATAATATTCGCCCGCGAAAGGATATCTAACCCTGCAACTCAAAACTTACTCCCGAAATACGCACAAAACTTTTAACGTTTAAAGATACCGTGCTTAACACTTTACGTGAATCATAACCAATAGAAGCTGATTTACCGTTACATGAATCGATAATAAAAAAATGTAATGATAGGAAATAAATTAAAATATTAAAGCACTCACTTCCTCCACGCCGATTCTTCGACAGGCCTCCAAGAAATTGTCGACATTCCGCCTGCACCTTGCCATTGTTAGCTTTGGCTGTGAAAAAACACATGTATCAGACTTACATCAAGCATCGCATAACAAAGATTACAGTTACCAGAATAGTGTCACTGGAAGTCAATGACGCGTCAAAAACAACTTAGAAGTAGTTTTATATTCATTCAATTGTCCATTTCCTTTCGAACCTTGAATTAATTTAGGTTATTCAATATATATTTTAAATACTCAATATAATTTCTTTGGTAAAAACTTTTTTGTTAGGGCAGAAAAAAAAATTACACCTTCCTATACATCACATGAAGTTACATTTCTTTAAAATATCTAAAGCATAATATTTAATATATGGTGATACCTGTGCGGGCGAGGGTACATGAACTGAAGCGACGGCCCGCGGACGCACGTGGTTGGCGAGGTGACACAACACCACCCCGTCCGACAACACCGGGGCCAGCTGCTCGGGGAGAGACATCTTCAGGCGGGACTCTATTATCTAGGTCGTAAGGATCATTATTGAATATATTGTCACTAGTAGAGATTAGATTTTATCAGACTTATAGAGGTAAACAAGTGAAATGAAGAGATTATGCTTGAAATACAGGGAAATTTTTACCAAAGTAAATAATAGGTTTATCACCTGAGAAACAGCTAAAACCAGACGCCTCACTTATATACCATAGTTATAAAATGTAATGTTTATTTTTAAACAACAAAAAATTAAATTTCTTCTGTAAAGATACTATTCTTAGAATGCTAACTTAATATCGGTTATCTTTTAATGATTATGGAAACACTAAGTTTTGTCAACTATAGGCCGTCATTCAAGTGCATGTTATAACATATCTTAGTTTATGATGTCCTAATGTTATAAAAAAAGTACAATATCTTCATGTAAGCATCTTCATCCAAAAAAGTTCAATGAACCCAGAACAAATAAAGAGCAAGAGAGTAATTACCGTTCTAAGTTGCTGCAATAACTCCGTTTCCTCCTTCTGTTTATCAAACTCCCTCTTCATAGTGAAGCTGAGTTTCTCCGGCGCCGTTTCTTTGTTCCAAGCTATTTTCCCGCTCGGTTTATTTCCAGCACCTTTCAAATACGACACCGCGGTTGTAAAAAGCTTAGCGTCGCCGTTCTGCCTCGGTATATTCGATTTAATGCTATTATACCCTAGACTACTAGTCGGTGATTTAGTCGGAGATGTCGGCTTAGTGTACAGATCACCGTTCAGTTTCGTGTAATCTATGTTACCGTTGACGGATGTGTACATTTTGTTAACGTTACGTGACGGAACGACTTTTTGGACAGGTCGTTTTGTTTCTTCTTTGTCGGTGTTGCCGTTTTGGGCTAGCCTCCTCGGCGTCGAATGTAGGACGGGGGAGCTGGGGCTGTTTGGAACATTCGGTGTGTTCGGGGAGGAATTGTTGGATAGAGATCTGTTGTATGGTGATACGTTACTGTATCCGTTGATGGGGGAGTGTGGGGATTTCTGGAAGTGGACCGGGCTTTGGGTTTGTGGGGAGTCCAGGTCAGGGGAGGGCTGGTCGGTGCGGGGGCGGTACACGTCCTGCTGCCGCTGCTGTCTTAAGGCTTCTTTGTATTGTCTGCAACATGAAAATTTCAAATAAAGACAACATCACATGACCTGACAGATTAAGAGCCGAAGGGACAGAACGTACTATTTTCAACCGACTTCAAAAAAAAAAAAATGAAATTTATATATAAAAATTTAAAATTAATTTCGAATTTCATTCTGTTTTTATAGTGAACCTTAATATTATATTGAATCGATCTCGAAAATGTTTTCATATCATCAAATTTGTTTTGTTCTTGATATTAATGAAAAAATACTTCAGACCTACAATTCTTAATTCACTTCTCCGTGTAACAATTCTGCTTTTTTTTTATTCTGTAATCGTTAGTTTTGAAGTCGGTGTCTGCTTTGAAATAATTCAAATTTATTTAATAATAAAATTGTATAGCGTAAGCGTCATACAGCGTTCTACAAATATATTATAGTTAATTCCATTTACTTATGACATAGCAAAATTAATTGACAATACGATTAGTTAGTAGTCAGTTTAGATCTACGAATATCCACCACCGCACGTGAGCCGCCGTCATGTTACAGCTGAAAGCGATTTCATACATACACAGTTATACACACAACATTCCCGGGATACGTGCCAACAAATATAAAAACATTATCAATACAGATGAAGCAAATGTCTATAGAATACAGCAAGCGGATTAATGACCATTATAATATGCCCCATGAGTGTGTACCTGTATGTTTGTTGATGAGCTAATTTACTCTTATCCTCGCTGGATACATTCCCATCGGGTGATATACGGACGCTGAAAGGGACAACACCGGGGTTAATAGGGGAATGGATGATCGTGATACGAGCCAAATTGTTCTTTACCTCTGTATCCGCTGTCGCGGGAAATAAAAGTTTATATGAGCATTGTTATACTAGAATATATAAGACTAAGCGTTGCAAAGTTTATTTTTAATAAAATAAATATTAATCGTTTAAAATAATTTATATAACAAGCGGCGAAGACTAATAGGTCGACTTTGTAACGCTTTGGAAGTATCGTAAATATATATTTCAATAAGAGTTATGTTTATATATTGAACTAATTAAACACCCAATGATGTCTTCATCAAAGCTATTCACTAGGAATATCAGAAAGACATTATAAAAAGCATATTACTGGAAATGCATAAATAAAAAATTATATATATATAAATAAAATATGAGCAAGATAAATTATTAAAAACGATTTTGAAAAATTCAATTTGATTTTTAATATTTTAGTTAATCGTGTATAACAAGATATATAAAATATATCATCTCCAACTTCAAACGTAAATTATTTTTAATCTGTTTGTAGTAAACCTAAAATACAAACATATCCTTACTTTGTCGTATATAACTATTTTGATTGATATTCTGCTCTCCTCCTTCATCATTGCGTACATGCATTCAAGTAGAAGGATCAACTTCTAGCTTTAATCTTGAGCGTAAATATTTTTTTAAAACCTTCTCTAACACAATCATAAAAATATATTTATTCCCCCGTTGAATGAATGGTTTATATTTCTAATACTAACCCATTTATCAAACAATCTACAACTAAAAAACCCTCAGAATTCTAGAATTGTTAGTTTGCGCAATTCTAGAATGATGTCGAATGTTCTAGAACTCTGGCACCGAATATTGGACCTTCCAGAATATTGTTCGAAATGGATTTTTTTAGAACATTTTCGACTATTCTGGAATCTTCTAGGACATTCTCGAACCTTCTAGAACATTGCGAAACTTTCTACAACACGCTTCATAGTAATATATAAATTATAAATACATACCCGGTGAGGACGGGTGTTAGGGGTGCGAGGGGGGACTCGCTGGAGAGGGACTGTGCCCTGGACAGCGTGGCCGGGGACAACGTGGATGGAGTACTGGGTGTGGAGCGCCCTGAGCCTCCGCCCGTCTCACAGCCACCTGGAACATAATACAATCATGATGTTATATGAGCAT
Source organism: Danaus plexippus (assembly GCF_018135715.1). Classification (NCBI taxonomy): domain Eukaryota; kingdom Metazoa; phylum Arthropoda; class Insecta; order Lepidoptera; family Nymphalidae; genus Danaus; species Danaus plexippus. The sequence continues at coordinate 7,836,564 of NC_083537.1, read as the reverse complement.
CACAGAACCTATTATAAGTGAAAATTGGATATTGCTATTATGAATCCGATGGCAAGTTGTTCTAATAAAAAAGGTATGTCCATTTGTTTCTTGTGTCGATGTTTCTTTATATAAATGTAGTCGGTTAGTGATGTCATGTCTGTATATTGAATTATATGTGATATATTTGATATTAGGATCTAATTAAATGTTATACTATTTATATGAGACCAACATGTTATTCAAGGACATTTAAATCTTTGTGAAGCAGAAGTTTAGTACGAGTACTTGACCTCATTTTACAACAGATTACGGTTTTTAGTTTCGCTCTTACAAATGTATGGCGTAGTTTCAAGAATCGTAAAATATTATTTTTATTTTTCATTAAATAGAAACTCTATTTAATTTTTTTTCTGTTGCTTAGTTGATTATACGAATTTTGCGTATTTAAAAATAAATTATATTTATATATAGAATTAAAAAAAACACAAGTATATATATGCCTTTCTGATGGTCGTCCAATCGTAGAGTTCGACATTGTTAGTATATTTGGTAATCAACTAACTTCATAGAGTACAAAAGTCCATTCCAATTAAAAGTTTCAACGGAACATTTGCAAAACAAAAATGTATTTCATTTTATTTTTAGACAGAATCATAAGACTCTCATTAAAAACTTTTTTTTTAACTCAATTTTAAAAGTATTTTTTATCTGTATTATTAATGTTACCATCATTGGACCATCTCTTCTCGACTCCATCCGTGCAGTATCCGCTGTCGACCACGTGTCTAGGTTTGTGTCTCAGACAGTCGATCGTAGCGTTACCAGACGTTATCTGGTTGTTTGGTGAGCTGATGTAGGATGTGTGTTTTGCTGTTCTTCTCGTCTCATCCACCCTTCTGTGCTGCAAGGTATCCTTGTTCGACATGTTCTCCAAATATTTGAATATATGCACGCGCCCGCGCATGCAAATCTAGAATATAATTCATTTATATTAACAGACGAATCAATACATAGAAGTAAACTGGAATTATTTCTTCTACATTTCCAATAAAATGCGGAAATTTGTTACTCGAAACCTGCAATGGTTGTTCGCGTTTTACGTAACCAGACCTTAATGCAGCATGATATAATGTGTTATAGGCTATAAAGCTATAGAAGGAAAATATTATAGTTGTATTGGGCGGGAATAAAAAAATCAAAGAATCAACTCGTATGAGATAAAATCAATCGAATTGCGTCTCATTTAAATGTGAACATTGTCATGTGTTGATAATAATTATATTAGCATATACAGAATTATGATTAGCATATCGTGTGCATGAACGTATAAGGTACCTTAGAAAGTCAAAGTAACGGTAGACCTCCAGGTCGATTGGAGCGTCAATATTTACTTACTTTCACTTGATAACTTGATAGCATTAAGAAGAACAGCACACAGACGATGATAATATCATTCTTATATTTATTTAGTTATTTAAATCGAAAGAGCGTATATTTTATGTTTGGAATTTTCACGAGGAGGAAAATGCCTAAATGAATTAAATCATGAGGCCATAATGACATGGCACATTGAGGCCATATTTCTTTTATTATAGTATGGCATAATGTAATTGCTACTTTTTCCGGATTCTGTATTAAAGATGTGTCTGATATGAATTCAACAAATAAACTCAACGTAAAATTATATCTCTCCATAATATTAAACCATGAAGCCAAATTTGGAAGCCAACAAGGGAAGTATAGAAAATGTATACATTATTTTTCTTTGTTAGTTAAATAGCTATAAGAATCAGTCATTTGTTTCCTATATTTAGAAGACTTTTGGAGTGTTTCTCAAATATGACTATTGTATACATTGATAAATACATTTTCAGTCATAGCTCGTATTCAGACTTTTTATATTAAATTTATTATGAATAATATCTTAAGTGCTACAAAACTTCTTGCTTTTCATTCTGATCACAATTCAATTAAATAGTCTAATCCTATGTGTTGTTATTAGAAAACAGGTTCAATAATTTTAAATAAAGTACAACATTTACGAGATGGAAAAACAAAAAGTAGTTTCGGGTAATAAAAAAACATCTGTATAAAATTAAAGCTATATATTCTGCTTTAAAGGTATATAGGTTTGACTTGAACTGCACATACCAATCATTTCATTGAAGTATCAATGACTACTTACACCTACCAAATCTTTCATAGGCACTCAGTATTTTCCTATAATTCCTATATCTTTCATATGACAATCTATACAGTTCAATAAATGTAATACTCACAGTAGTCGGAGGTGATACGAGTGGATTATTGTCTAAGTTCAGAGTTATGATGGTGGTCATATTTCGCAGCTCCAGCGGTAAGGACGAGATGCAGTTACAGCTCACATCTAGGTGTTCCAGACGGAGGTATGTGATCTCTGGGGAGATGACGTCGCTTATTAGGTTCCGGGAGTTTCAGTCATTAATTTTTATCACGCGGTTTATTAAGTTTATTAACTAAATGAAAATTAAGATAATATTATTTAAAAAAAAAACTCGTGCAAAATCTAAATAATAATACTTTAACTGCAGGAAAGATAGCTTCGACGTTATGATACTAAAGATAATTACGGAAGAAGAATAAAATCATTCGTTTTTTGAAATTTTGTTATAAGGTTACATGATATGATCCATCAATATGACGGGACTGCAAAACACTGCATTAGTCACAAAATAATTTTACAATATAAATAATAAGCGAATATTCAATTTATCCAGGAGGATAAAATAACAATATAATAAATATTTAGACTAGCCACAGTTATAATACTTGAAGCTTGTTTCACCCGTTTGTTAATGTGGTTGAGATAGCGAGAAGTTTGTTAAGGAAATCCTTGGTAAATTTATATATCAAAAAATATAGTGCGTCGAGTCCCTGCGCACGGAAGAAGGGAGACTTCGTAACGTGGAAATGAAAATAGGAAGGGGTAGAAATTTTCAGTGAACTCATATTGTTTTTTTTAAGACAAACTTTTTAACATTGCTTACAATTCACAATTGACCCAACCATTTACTCACACTCTCTCTCTTTCTATTCCCCTCCCCAGGAGCGTTGAACGTTTAACGCAACCTTGCTGGAAGTTGCATTAGAAGTTTCACTTCGGCAATATTTCTAGTACTCACGTAATGGTAACAGTCCCAATTGGTTGTTACTGAGGTCCAGACACCGTAGACCTGTACAGTCGCCCAATGTCATCGGCACTTGGGTTATTTTATTATTGGAAGCGTCTAGTTCAGCTAGTGACGTCATCTTGCCAATCTCTTTAGGAAGACTGGTCAGTAAGTTGTCCTGGAGAAGGAGGACTTGCAATGGCATCAGGCATACTTCCCGAGGCAGCTCTGTTAGCTGGTTTGAACTGAGGATAGAAATGTTATTATTGTAAAAAAAAAAGAAGTGGTTCATATTATATGAGATTTAATTAATAAAACCTAAACTCAAGGACTGATCAGGTGCTAAATCAACTGGTCTATTTCAACTTATAAAAACAAATGGAACAGAGAAATATCACCACAATTCTTGACACGATAATATAACCGCATTCTATTAATACAATAATTATCCTAGTCTTCGCTCTATAATATAATATTTAGAAATATAATATCAAATAATTTTAGAACAGATTGGCATCACGCTAACATTATGGCATTCGTTAAGACAAACAATAAAGTGTATAAATAACTAGGCAAAGTAAATTAGAGTAGTCCGCGTGGAATTAGACTTGGCTGGAACGTAAAACGATCCACACGTTCAATGATGAGAGGTCGACTAAATATTGATATTGGACTGACGCTACTAAAGAACAACGTTCTGACGTGGCCACATCATTATATTTCTTGTTTGATAACAACAGTTGATTTGTTACTAGTGTGATTTATAACGTTTATGGAATCGATTTAAGTAAGTTTTTTTTTTGTTTGTTTACGACAATTTGTACTAAAACTTATTCAATACGACTTCTCGTCGATGGCAAAGACGAAAGGAGCGTATTGTGTATGGTATAGATTTCAAATTTGATAATCAATAATCAGATTCATGGGTAGTTATTGAAGAGAATTTAGTTCGTCATATCTTTATTATAAAGGGTTAACATAACGGAAATTTTATTGCATCGAAAACAGCTCAAAATTGTTCTATAAGTCATACGTATATCTAGTGTTCCCAAGAATATCATTCGTTCAAATATAGAATTAAACAAAATCTTTTAACTCTATTAGCAATACAAAATACATATTTTTAAGATCTATTGCATGCACAATAACGCTTTAAGTTAACAGTCCACTAACATTTACTGCCTGTTTCAGAATTTTCACATATTTAGTTCGAACGACATAAAAATGCTTTCACATTTCACGAATCACCGCATCGTGTTAGAGCGGTTTATTAGAGCAGGGATAATAGGCCTGCGCTTTATATAACCTTTATGCTTAACATGCATATTTAATACAATCATCACATTCAAATAAATCATAGCGTCTAATTTGCTTAAAACACGGTTATGATTATTATAATAAATTTGTTCTAATAAAACGAATATGTAATAACATATGTTGGTAGATATCAATTACATCTATCTATCCGGTATACACAAAACCACTGAAGTATTGGGTAACGGCTAACAAACCTGTCACACAGACCCATTTTGTATATCAAAACTATTACATAATTATATTACACGTACGAGAGATGTTTGTCATTGAATATGAAAAATAAAATGTGATTATCTATCATCCGTATTTAGGAATTATTATCATTAGATCGTAGAGAAAAAAATTTTATACGCTCGGTAGATTCGCAAGTTTTTGCGTAGGGCTGGTCGTCTAGACTCTAGACACATAGACGTACCTAGAAACTGGATTCAAAACTGCTGTTAATAATAGACCAGGGGTCGACGGACGGTACATTGAAAGAAATTGATAAAGCTCCTGCATACCTAGAACCTGCAATGCGCTATGCGATTATGCGACTAAAACGTTATATAATTATCATTCTGCCATAACCATTTTAATTAATTAATTTATAAAATAGCATATCGTGTTTATAATATATATGTACACATTACCACGAATGTAGTTTGAAGTTGAGTGGTGTAATCGGATTATTCCTGTATGAAGATGTATTGCGTAAGATTAAAATTTCTTTTGGGGGCAACGGTAAACACAGAAACAAATATAATCCCGCTTACGATGCTAACAAACTGAGATCCGTCGGCAACTTATAGATAACTTTATTGCGGGTGTTAGAATGTTTCCATATAACATAGATTCAGCTGTAGAATGAAAAACGAACCGGAATAAATAATCATATAAAGTTATTAAACACCTGAGACAGGTTCAAATAAGGTTGTACAATTACCATGCTTTAACTGTGGTTCAAGTAATATTCGACTAAAATACAATCAGGGCATTGGCAGTCACATAACTGAGATAGATCCTGAACCGTTGGCTGGCATGGTTGAGCAACAATGAAAATACAATCCCATGATGAGCGACATCCCACGGGAATGTCAAATAGGCCCTCTCTGACTCAGACCAGTTCACTACTGACCACCATAACTCAATGTTAGTTTGCTTTAATTGGATTCTTGTATTTCAATTCCTTGTCGTGTTGACCGCTGTGTATGTAGGAATAATGAGGTCACATATAAATCTTATTTAATCTATTGTGTTGGAGTACATGATCAAAACATTAATCATTTAGGCTATATGTTATCAATTTTATATGAATATGATTAACATTGAATTTATACACAAATGAATAGCTGATTTGGACGCGGAGCAGGAACTAATATATAACAATGCTACTATATATTATTCTGTCAGCCGTTACCCTTGACTTGGTACGTGTGAACTAAGCTTTATAACGTAATGGTTAACCTAAAAATATCCCTGTGTCACATTTCCTAAAATGTAACAAATAATTTTAGAGATTATCGCGAAAAGTAGGACAGACATACAAAGAATTAAAAAACTCGTTTTCGTGCTTCACCGTTTTTTTAACGTTTCAACTTTCAATGTACAGACAAATGCGTGCTTACACAAGCTTGAATCTTCACACCACATCGTAACGTTTCCAGTTTTTTTTATTCATAAATAGGTACGTTATTGAGTGGGAAACGGGAATCGCTTCGTATACATGTTGATTCGAAACTTGTAGTAAGCATACTGTTTATAATGTTTTGTGACGTCCGTACACACAGTGGTCATTATTACGCACACGCACCTGTTCATTCCTAAAAGTAAACATTTAATTGATTCTTTCCTGTGGTGTGAGAACTAATAATACAAAAAAAAATATATAAAAAAAAAATCCCGTACTTGTTACAAATTCCTGAACGCAAATTCTTTGTTGTGCAATAAAAGAATTCTTAGCTATTATTTTAAACAAAAAACAGTGAATGAGCTTCCAAACAATAGCGATATCTAGACTTTACGGAACTTGTCAGAAATAGTAAAACACGGAGACCGGTGAGCTTTGATATTCATAAATAATTATAGGACTACCATTTGCAATGAATTGAAATCTCAATTTCTGAACGTTCTAGAAAACTTTTGTTGAGAACTTTTTCAAACAGTAGAACCTAATCAAACAGTTGTAATAGATTTTGTCGAGTATAGCTCTGTCAGGTAAGCAGGAATTTGAAATTAATATGATATTTTAAACAGATTTAAAAGCATATTGAAAAAATAAATACTTAAAATCATTAGTTTTATATATAAGTATATGATGTAATAGAATTTGTTGGCACCCCTCTTGCAGATTACTGTCGTTCCGGCAGTTTGTATCAAGGTCTTTGTTATATCGATTCTTCCTAGTTTAGGGTCGAGGGGATCTATGCTACTAGGAAACGTTGCAAAAATTATTTTGTGTATCATATAAATACCTTTTCTTTTTTTCTTCAAGTAATGTATAATTAATGGTTATTGTATTTTAAATACACATTCTTATTTATTATATTAGTATAATTATATTGTCTGTTATAAAATTTGTATTGTATTTCTATAATAGCTACACTTTTTAATCTGTAATGACATACAAGTGATTTTGGGCATAGATGTGTAAGCACTGTGAATGCATAAAGTAAACCCATGAAGTACTCCCTCAATCGTGAGTACTCTTACTCTCAATAAAAATGTAAAACGACGTAGGCGATGCGTGCTCAAAGCGTTTTATAAATGTTAACAAGCACAAAATTAAAGGAACATACGCTCGATGCAAGTTACGTGCTGTTTGTGATGATTTCTACTTTCTGAAACTCAAAGAATCTGACATTTTAAAAGAAATATGTTACTTCACGTACCTACTCTCACATTGCATTCGCAAAGATAACATTTTTATTTTCACTGTAGTTGAAACAGACTGACAATGCTATTTGAGATTGTCAAAAGTACTGTAGAGTAAGTAGCACAGAGTTAACAACAGTATTGTTGTGTTACGCAACTGTTATACTTTTGGCATGCGTTCTGTTTTCGATTCTTTTCAAGCATGCCGTCATGGGCATGGCGCGGGCGACAATGCGCTTGCGCACCGTTAGTTATGGTTGAGTGTTTTCATGAGTATGATTTGCGATTTCGAGTGGCTAAATGGCGTTTCGACAGCAGGTTACATTGCCATTGTTAGCACGCATCGACTGGTACTTAAAATGGCTTCATTACCAAAATTCTATTGAAGCTATTAAAAAAAGTTTCAGTATCTTTTACAACTAAGCTATAGTTCTCGTGTAGGTTGTAAGTAAAACGGCTTCTTGCCCATGTTGAAAGAAACATGTTATAGATAAGTGGCTAATGTTTACAAACTGACTTCAATCTTCTTACATTGTTTTGGTTCACGGAATAACGGGCCACCCGTTAACAACTCCGAGACATGGTTCTATAAAATTATAGCGGCTATTTCGGTAACATTCTAAGACGGTCCAACAAAAGGAATAAAACTTCTATATCTATCTTGTGGCCGCCGTTTTACGATGAAATAAATATTTTTAATATACAACTACGATGAAATAAATATTTTTAATATACAATTGAAATATATCGGAATTATCGGATTATTATAATCAGTAAACTTAAACTTCGGATATGTCGCGACATAATTGTGTCAGTTTGTCATGAATGAATTGTATGGCTATGATTGTGTTAACTATTCATTGAACCGTCACACAAGACCGCACTTCAACGAAGTAACGGTATTTTTAAAACTGTTATCATGTAGATGGAACACGTACCAGATATCGCCAAGTAAAAAATATAGAAAAATATACCTTTAAAACGTAATAACATAATATCAATAAATACAATACACATGAGAGTTACATTAATTTTAATAATTTTACAGTAATACAGATAAAAAAAAAATAGTTTAAAATGAATGCAAGATCATTAATTAAAGTATATATATATATATATGTGTATTACATTAAAAGTCCCTGTATATTGATGGTTCATTTTACTCTTCATACAAAGACCATGACATCTCCGGCTATTCACCTCGCGTGATCTTTATGACGACCTACTATCCGATGTTATCGTAATGCATTCTTTTTGTAACAGGAATAAAAGATTTCATATTAGGATACCATCACAGCGAAGTACTTTACAAAATGTAGGTACCGTAAAATATTCAAAGCTTTTATAATTTTAATGCGAAATATAGACTTACAATTATTTACACTGTCATGTATTAAGGATGTCGTATTGTGTTTAACGTCTCTATGATATAAATTTATAAAATAATAAATAAATCTCATTGTTCCATTACATAAGTCATTTGATATAACGTTATACGTATTACGTAATTTTATGAGTTAATTTAAGTACAATAAGCTCTAAATTAATTAATTAATAGGGTTTAAATTCGTTTAAAAAAACCTTTATAATATGAACATTCCTTGGTAAATATTTCTTTTTCTGATAAGCATATATTGATGACATTTTAATATGAACGCCGGAGCTTTCCAGTTAGAGGCAATTGAAATTTGCCAGATCCAAAATCTATTTTTGTTTAAAGTTCAATGACCCGAGACAATAATTTTCGCGGATCTAAAACAACAGTGAATTGAGATATGTTCGTATATTGGTCTGTGTTGTAAATGACTTGGGGACCGGCATAAACAAATATATTACACAAAATCAAATCCACACACATACATAACATACAACTTATTAAGTTCATAGCCTATGCTTTTCATATCCCTATATAGTTATATGTATATACATTTCAAATCATTTCTTTACTTTAGGGACCGCTTTTGCGAACATGCGGAATAAATCCTTCCAATGTAACGCGTAATGAAATTGACACAAAAGATTGTCAAAATATTAATATACGTACAAGACGTTCGCTTTTTATTTCTATATATTATATCATTATCTCATAATTAAAAATACATGTGCACTGTTAAAATGTAAAGATAAGTAATATAACCTATTATTTGTCCATAAGTCAAACTGACTAAATATTATCGGATGGAGCGTTCTACCAGCCAGCGATCTGCTCGCTTGAAACACGAGCGTTCACCTCGCTTCTTATGTTTGTATTGAAATGTTACCATCATTATATTGGACACAATTTTAAAATATTTCAGTTAATATTGAAACAATTATTTACCAATCAATTATTATTATGTGTATTTTAATTTAGAAAAAAATAATATTCTTATGGTTTCTCCTCCCTTACATTTCGCTATCTATATACATAGCGTAAAGGGAATCGTTTAAAGCGAGTTTTAAGGTAAGAGAATAAAATAGACGAAAGATTACATTAGACTAAAACAGAAAAAAAAAACACGTATAATAACAAAAAAAAAATGAAACCAGAATTAATTATATTTATATTTAAAATGTAAAACAAAAGTCCCGTGTTTTATGATCTACAAGGTCATCCCACTAGTACTAAACGAGACGCCATTTTGTAACGATGCAATGGCGCGATCCCCTCGCAGCGCGTCAGTCGCCCGTCGCACGCTGTCTGTGTTGAAAGCCGTTACGTTATACAAACTTAACATATATATTTATATGTACATACAATGGTGACTATGCAGTTCGAATACGACCCAGAACGTCTCATAGAGGAGATCAAAAAACGTCCGGGTATATGGGATTTTGACAACATAGAATACAGGACGAAAAGCACACGGCATAAGTTATGGACAGATGTTGTAAACGAGCTTATAACAAACGATGTTATGATAACGAAGAGCGATCGAAGAGAGCTAGGTAAGAAATAGGAGTGACAGAATTATAATAATCTCAAAACATACACTTTAACTGAAATAATATTACTTATAACTTATTATATTTACACTTTTTCAAATATCATTGTTTGTTCTAATCAAAGTATAATTTGTTAGATTTGCATAGTTATAGAACTAAAATAGATTTTATTATAGAAATACAACTACAAAAGAAATGGAAAGGCATCAGAGACTGTTTCCAAAAATACATAACGAATCCTAACAAATCAAAACGTCCGTACTTATATAGCAGACAATTGCAATTCCTACTCAAAGACGCAAAGGGCACGCAAAACAACGAAGCCGGTTCCAGCGAATCAGAGGAAGTTCGGACTAAGACTGTATGGAAACCTATGAAAAAACTACGTCTAAAGAAAGAGAGCTTTAGTGAGGAGTATCAAGCGGTGAAAAGTATCGACAACGATGGTTATCGATCCAACGAGGAAGTATCGATGGAGGTGCCAGTAAAACAAAGCAGTGGGCACAATAAAAATGCAACAGAAGAATTTGCCTTCGCGTGTGTAGACTCACAGAACAGAACGGAACAGGAAGATCCAGACAAACTTTTCCTTTTATCACTACTGCCACATATGAAGACAATACCAGAGGAGATGCGTCTAAACGTGAAGATGGACATCATGCAAGTACTGAGAAATGGAAATTATCAAGCCGTTTCCGGACACGATATAATTTGACCAACACGAATATATAACTACGACTTGGTGTTAAATATGATGCTCTTAAAAAGTGCAGTGCGGTTAAGGGTACATTATAAAAACCAGCAATTGGTATGGTAAATCTTGTTCCAGTGGAGGCAGATATAAGTAATCCATTTTCATAAATGCAACATGACTTTCTGTATATTTTTAAATAAGCTAATACTAATACATTTTTAAACCTTTATATAATATTGTTATTTTGATTACCCCAAAAAACCAGGTATCCAATTCTGGTGCAACAAAATAAATTTCTGTTCGCATTTTTAATATAAAGACTTATAGTTTGATTGAATTACGAATCAATTGGAAAAAAAAAATTACTGCGGTTACATAATCTAAATAGTATATTTTTATTACATTCATGAATCGATTTTGTCACAGGGTTACGCTATTTTCTGTTCAGTCATCATAGTAAATGACAGGTCGCAATCATTACGCTTAGTCCCAATTGCCATCACCACGCTACCATACGGAACATTAAGTGTTCTTCTTGTTAGTTATAGCATTAATGCAGGTAGTTGAATAAGAAATGGGTAACGCTTATGTAGTGACGACCTAAAGATGGACTATGCATATAGGAATCTGCTTTGTATGATCTGATTCATAAGAGAAATATCTAAAGAAGACCGGTCTATATAAAGAATGAATTATTTAATTACCTCAGAACGTAGTCTGTATGATATGCGTCAATTTTAAAGTATGTTCTCATCAACGGTTTCATAAAAAATGCTATATTCAATAATTAAGACAAGAATGTGGTCGTATAATGAGTTTAAAAATACACATTAAGTTTTGTTAGTGCGAATTTTTTTTTAATTCATAGCAACTATAGAGTGCAGAGAATGAAGGAATTTGACATTTTTGACTATTTGTCGTTACTTTAAAATCCAAGAAAATTAAACTTTCTTTGTAAGGAAAATAATAATGTCCTGACAACCCGAATTATTTGAAACCTAAGCTAAGACTCTTCTTCAGGGTCATCATAGGATGACTTAGCTAACTTTCAGAGGGTTTTGAAATTAATTGGAAGGTTTAACAATTAATTACGCAGTAACAAACATGTGTATGGAGTCTCGTAGCGAAACTTCGCATTTGGTAAATCCATATAAAAGTAATTAATTCCGAAATCTTCACCGAACCTATAAGAAACCGTAACCGAATCCATCCAAAGCCGTAACTATGTCTTACGGATTTTTTGTTATTGACAGACATTAAACACATATTCGTATAAACAAAACTTCATTGACCACAATCTATTAAAATGTATAAGAAAAAAAATAGTTTAATAACCGTGACCAAACTAATATATAAAACGGTTTCATACTTAATAGAAATAAGTACGAATGACTTCTGACATTTATGAATACTTCGTTTATAATTTGGACATTGCTGAGATTATTATTTATATGTATATAGTATGATATATTAAATTCTCTAATATTAGAAGTTAATGATATTTGTAAATAGGTAAATAAAAAATACTATAACAAAAGTATTTTGAACTCTAACAACTTTTATAAGGAATCTATATTCATGAAAGATATCAAGTATAAATTGAAAAACAACTGACTTCGATAAGACATAAATAAAAATTATATTGAAATTAAATAACGACAATATAGTAAAGAATAATAATAAGCAGAGATAATTAAAATAAATTTTTAATTTAAAAAGTTTTGGTATAAAATACATAGCTAAATAAAAAAAAATGTTGGTTTCACTGCGATCGTTTAAAAGACGCCTCGCGTCGGCGGAGCGTTCGCAATCCGCGCGTTCCCCCACCGTTCCGCGCAGTTCGATACGTTTAATACAACGGTGACCATACTTCTTAGAGCATGTAAAAGCTACTAAGACGTCTTAAAACAAGTCCAAATTGTGAATTTTCAATTATTATAAAATTTAAGACGTCAAAATTTAAGAATATTACAATAAAATCTATAACAATAGTTTGTTATATGTTTTTTGCTAGAGATATTTATGTAGTGCAATATAAAAATGTTTATTAACCTACCCGAATGTAACAAAAACCACATTGTGATTGTAGGATTTATATTTATGATATAAATAATGAAAGAAAAGAGAAATAAAATCTGTTCTGTGACTCAAGGATGTTGGTCACCGTAACTTTATACAAACCGCGGCGCCATTTTGAAAAGTACGCCGCGTTCCCCCCGCCGCGCGTCAGTCGCTCGGCGCACGCCGTTCGTGTATACAAGCGGACGGTTAACGCTCTCAATGTTTGTATATCTTTACATTATCATTTTATGACCATGATGCAGTTCGAATACGACCCAGAAAGTCTCATAGAGGAGGTTAAAAAACGGCCCGGTATATGGGACTTTGATAACGTTGACTATAGAACTAAAAGCACTCGTCACAAGCTATGGACGGAAGTTGTAAACGCGCTCATGTCGAGCGATGTCAAGATATCGAAGAGCGAAAGGAGGGAATTGGGTAAAGTATTTTATTGAACATTAACATTCTTACGTCATTATCAAAAAAAAATTGGGCTACTGATAATCATATTTTCTTATCACATAATATAGTAAAAGTTAGTCAACCAGACATTTTTATATGGTATGCGAGTTTCTAATGCAAATTAAAATCGATTTATGATCATGACATTATTAATTATCACTGGTAATATAGAATAGTTGTTTCATCCTAGAATTGCAGCTTCAGAAGAAATGGAAGAGCATGCGGGACTGCTTCCAGAAATACATCAGTCATCCAAACAGAACTAAAAGGCCATACATATATAGCAAACATTTAGCATTCCTAATTAAGAACCAAAAGGAAGTACCTCAAACCGAAACCGGTTCCAGCGAGTCCGAGGAGGGCACGTCCAGAAAAACTTCATGGAGACGAAGGAAGAAACTAAAACTCGCCAGGGACAGTTCCGACGATAATGATATCGATAAAGATGACTGCCGGTCAAACGACGGAGTCACAATAGAAGTACCACTCAAACAACCCACATACAAGCCGGTTATTGACGAATTCGCATTCGCCAGCGTCGATAGCCAGAGCAGAACCGAACAAGAGGACCCTGATAAACTTTTCCTCCTATCATTACTGCCACATCTGAAGTCCGTGCCCGAGGAGATGAGGTTGAACATCAAGATGGACATCATGCAAGTGCTGAGGAACGCTAATTACCAGTCACAGATGGTACATAAGATAATATGAGTCTAGTGAAATTGTTGTTATAAAAAAACATGCCCTTTTATTACGTTGTAAATTTGGTGATAGATTTAAAAATTTTAATACATTGTTATTTCTTTTGTCGGACTTTTTAATAAAGAAATTTATATGATAAGCCTTTATTACGCCTCAATTAATTTCATAACTTATTTCATCTTTGCTTTCGTGTTTTTCTTGTACAATTCAAATTCTTCATCGAGTCGTACTTACCTGAGATCTAAATATGTTAGCGACTGCAATCCTCCCACACTATCTGGTATACTTCTTATTATATTCTGTGATAGTAATAACTTTTCTAAGTATATATATGTGGTCACTTCCTCTGGCATTTCACTGAAGCGATTTTTGGATAAATCTGAAACAAAGGTTTTCGTTATTATAGAGCTCTGTTATTTGTTATCGAAGCCCAATATAGTTTACATACATCGTAACTTACAGGCCAATATCTGTTTCGTAGGGGACGTATAAGGTACTAAGGGAAACAATATATCCTTTTATGACTAACTCTCGTTTTACGATCGCACTAATGGTTAACCATGAAAAGATCGTAATACGCGACGCTCTCAGTATAACTAAATATAACGAATGAATTTTACACTAGAGTAAAATAAATAAATAAACATTTCACTTGAGTTATGAACAGTGAGCTTTGTTCGAGCAGTTCTAAATACATTTTTTATTATAACAAAACATAATCCACACACCGTTAAATTTAATAGCTTCGGATGTTAAGATTTACATAAATAATTACATTTACAAGAAGCAAATAATAAAATTAAAAAAAATTACTTAGTACGCTACAATTTACAATTTTTATTCATAATGTAAAGAAATATAATATCTTATTTTGTTTAATTTCTATAATACAAGATTAATTAAGTATTTTTGACGTTGCAATAAAAAGCACCAAAAGGAGGCGTAGTTTTCACATAGTTATATATACGTCATTACGGAAACTTTTAATAGGTTCGTTGGCGTCGAGTCTGCTCAGCTGAAACTCTGATATGGCTTGAGATTGGTTTGTAGTGACATATGTATATATATGTCAGGAGATTAACATCAAATCTTTTCATTATTTTACTATAAATAAGACTGGGCCTGATTTTAACATTAATAATTCTTTTATGATATTAATGAATGTTTAAAAACAAAAAAAAGGTGCTTTTCAGATTATTTAAAAACTACCGTTAGATAACATTACAGAACTTTCGTAATTTCTTTAAATTTTCGACTTCAACTTAAAGAAATACGACTTCTACTGTACTTTTTAAAATATAAAAAGTAGTGAAAGCTATTAAGATTTAAAAAATTGAAGTAATTTGTATCGTACGGTTGATGGCGTGGTTAAAATAATTATATGCCTTTAAATCCCAACTTAACAACTACAATATATGTACAAAGAACATCAAACCGAGAGCTCTCATCTATAGCCGGCCAAGGAACGTTATAATGTATCAAATCACCCAGGCTACACGAAAGCTACAACTAACATTCTATTACAATACTCGAAGCTGGTATTAAGCGTATGTAAACGGGATATTATCCAGTATTAATTAATGATACAGCGCTATTTCCTGCCGGCTATCATGATTGTAGATTATAGACCGAGTAGTGACTCAGTAAATGAATAACATCTCCGTAACAATAATCCTTGTACTGCCAAGCAACGGTTACATATAAAGAAACCCTTATCTTTAAAAATTCAAAACAAACCTATCAATGGAAACTTTTTGCTGTAATATAATTAACTCTAAAGCTAAAAACAGTAGAGTATTTCGATGATGTAACGAAGCCGAGTAGGAGAACGTTAATCTTAAACAGATAACGTAAACACAGCTGATATTGACTGCATTCGATGGAAGCATTATAAACACGATTCTTAGTATATGTAACACAAACGAAGGTTATAAACTAGTAGGATGAAATATGCAACGAATCTATCTTCGTGTTCATACACTCTAATAAATTAGACTCCTAACACTGTTTTATAGTAACGTTGCTAAATGCTCAAGTCAAATCAATCATTGTTCGAACCAAGGCAAAGTCTTAGTTTTTTATTGATTACTTTGAAAGCTTAGTGTGATGTTAAGATATATTTAGGTACGCTGAAGGGCACTAGGGAGCAACAAAAGGGCACCATGTAGAGTAGTGTATTTACACTTCAATGCTGTGTTAAGGTCACAAACTATTTCCATCTAAGTTTACCTTTATCGAATATAAATAGGCTATTAAATGAATATAACCTAGAATGATGGGACAAAGGATTTTTAATAGGGTACAGAAGTACTCGTGTTTCCCGCGATACCGCTCGAAAGAAATATAAGTATGAAAGCTCTTGTTTTACTCCAGGTCGTTGTCTGCTAAATGTAATTAAAATTAATTCCAAGTTGCTTTTTAACTAGAAAACAAACTGTTTTTTTGCATGACGATATCTCCTTAAATGAATTTACTGCGCCCATTTATTACATATTTATGATATACTCCATTTTTTCCACCATAAATTTTAATGGTAATTTTCAAATCAGATTAAATTCATTTATATGTAATATTTTACACAGGAAAATGAACGACTTATACAGACACATTCCCTTATAAGTGACGTTTGTATGATGATTCAGGGAAACGATAGCTATGTCCTGTTTTAATCTTGATGCGATTGTTTATTTAGGTTCCAGATATCTTTATTGATTCTCGCGATTCTGATAACCTATCTTATGCAGCTTTTCAGGCCATTGAATTTCAAAGTGGTAATAAAAATCTTAACCCATATTTTAGAACGCAAATGTGAGAATACGAATATTCGTTCACATCTGCTTTGTTCTCAGCCTTCCGCGGCTACAATCTATATTTCGCAATTAAGCGCTCAGGCAGCTCGCAGATGAAACAAGTGAGTGGTCTGTAACGTTAGAATATCTCCTTTTGTACTTCCCAAGTACCATTTGGGTTTAATTACAACAAGACATAGAGATGCATGTTTAAACTAAAATTCAATTTCAATCCTTCATTGTTGTTTCAGACTTTATACGATCCGTAGACGGAATTCGGAATATTTTAAAATTAGATATATTTGAACTTGGCAAAACATCTAGCATGTTGGAAAGATAAATTTTAGTTTTGAGTCTTGAGTTTTGGATATATTGTCTCCGTGATTTTTTTAATTCGTAAGACGTCAACAAACGGCATGCCAAAAATCTCATACATATACTCATTTATTAGACTTAAGTTTGATATTTGATTTTGAACTGAATAACTAAAGTGAAAGTATACTATTTTTTGTCATACGACGAAAATGCACATCATAACATAAACACATTTAAGTCGATAAGAATATGAGATAATAAAAGTTTCATTTCCAATATCGGGGTGCAATGTTCGTACAACTGGCAGCGTCCTCGAAATATAACCGTCACTACCGCGTGGCTTTAATGAACTTATTTAAACGTACTTGGCACACGAATATTGATGAATAAAAAAATAACCAGTTTTAGTTGGTAACACGAATAAACATCTTATATGTCTGATTAAAAATTCAAATATATACGTAACTTATCGCAACGATATTTGAAATATTATGTATTTGAGATTTTGCGTTATGTTTGAGACTAGATTGTTACGTAATATAATGCGCTAGTACAGAGTTGTCGTGCCAAGTCTACAGCGGTCTTTGGGACTGGGGCCTCCACAACCTTGACCGACGATTGGAAAATTAATGTTGTTACATTTACTTACAACAGTTGCTACGATGATCTCTATCGGGGTCACATAGTTCTGAACATTACAAAAACAATTTATTGTCTGTCATACGAATACAGCGTCATTTGAAAAATGGATTGCTCATATTTCTTTGAGAAATATATATGAGTTCAATATTGTTAGCTATTGTTAACAGAGCTCAAATGTTATTTATTATGTAAGTATTACAAAATTTTCTATAAATCACCGGATTTAGAGTCCTCGTTTCATAATATGAAGAATATCTTGTTATATTTAAAACAAATTAACGCAGCACATCACATTAAATGTATCGCTTCACAAGTTCTATAAATGGACGGCCAGCCAGCCAGATTCGGTCATCAAAGCCGTTTAATTAACGAAGTCTTTACAGATATAGGGCACGGGAAAGTAAAAAAAAAGTTAATTTTAAGACACCGAAAATACAGAGATGATAACAACATGTAGGAAGTGCTATCCGCAAAGGTCCAGAGAGAGTGATTTTATGAACCACATTTATGAAGATAAAATTTTATTTCCCTGTTAGTCATGTTTTAAAACATAAATGTTACAAAAAATAGTATTGTATACCACCTGGTTTCAGTATTGAGGAATGTCGGATGTGTCATACGAGACTTTGTACTACATTTTATACAAACATTAATAGCTATTAAGGAAATCATCCTCAATAAATAAAATGACAATAAAGACAACGTTAGTACATCATACTGGATTCCATTTATAAACATCAAGAACCCGGTAAATACGAAATGATGTCAACGAAACACTGAACAATTCTAACAAGTCATATTTAATCATAACATTTCTATCACAGATGATTAAGCCGCAGTCATATCAAAGTAAATATTATTTAAATATATTCGGATGTTATCACAAGACACACATTTAGTTACTGCCTAACGAGGGCGAGCGAACTCATACGAATGTTATATTTTACATTCCATAAAGTTAACACAATTGCCAAGACCCCGACTTTTTTGCCAACACAAACATTAACCTAACAGATCTCTTGCTCTATATCTGCCAAGGTTCGCCTTGTTAAGAAAAAAACATTAGAAAAAAGGTAATAAATGAACTTGGATATGGTCAGAACCACATTTTGATGTTAAAAATAATTATGTATGTTATAAATATTAGTCACATTAATTGTAAGTACATTTAAATAATAAAAATTATAAGTCCTTAAAGCGGGAAATAAATAATTTACTTTACTGTTTGAGTGTCGACTGTGTTTGTTGCTATTTCAACTCATGGAATATATCCTTAGTATTGATTTTATTTATACTACTGTTTGTACGAAGGGGAATAAGTTACGGGAAATGTACACTACACATAATAAGTTCCACGTGCCGGCTGATCAATACGCCTGCCGAGACGACGGCCGGCGCGACATGCCGTTTCACCCCAAAAACAGCTGATCCTATCACCCTCCCCCACACCTGGTTCGTTCACCCGTCACCCCGCACCTATCTTTAATGTATTCGCGAAAAACTCCCCTAATTTCCCAAAGATTACAAGAAAATCGAACTCTTCGAATGTCGTAAATCGTAATACGTTTCTGGCGAGTTGCATTCTATTAGCACGAAAATCTAGTTGGCAACGGACCAAATATTAAAATTTTACATTGACATCCCGGACAAAATGAGTTCTAGTAAAGGCTATGGAATAAACAAAGACAATATGTCATATAAAGCAGCCAGTACATCAAATGCAACCGAAGTGAGAGACGGCTATACTCCACAACAACAACAGGAATATAGCAAATACCTTAGCAAACTACAACAGGAATTTGAAAATCGATGGTGCAAAAAAACGAATTCTCATACATTTTCTGATTATGAACGTGTGCGAACACTGGGAACTGGTGCATTTGGTAGAGTAATATTATTAAAACATTCTAAAACACAAAAATTCTATGCCATGAAAGTTTTGGAGAAAGAAAAAATTATGAAAATGAGGCAAGTGGATCACACTTTGTACGAAAAACGAATTTTAGAAGCTATAAGATTTCCATTTACAGTGTCGATGGAATTTAGTTTCAAAGACAACAGTTATATTTATTTTATTATGCCATTCGTTGCTGGAGGTGAAATGTTTAGCCATCTTCGAAAAATGCAGAAATTTGAAGAGTCTCTGGCTAAATTCTACGCAAGTCAAGTTATATTAGCTCTAGAATATTTACACTTTTGCAATTTAATATACCGTGATCTAAAGCCTGAAAATATATTGATTGACAGGAATGGCTACCTAAAAATAACTGACTTTGGTTTCTGTAAGGTATTGCAAGGTAGGACTTGGACTTTATGTGGAACTCCAGAGTATTTGGCACCAGAACTGATATTGAGTAAAGGTTATGGATTTTCTGTAGATTGGTGGTCTTTTGGTGTTCTGTTATATGAAATGAATGCAGGCTATCCACCATTTTATGCAAATGATCCCATGAAAACTTACGAAAAGATAGTCGCTGGAAAATATAGATGCCCTTCAAGGTTTAACAGTGATTTAAGAGACATTATAAGGAATACACTTCAAGTAGACATAAGTAAGCGTTTTGGTGTTATGAAAAACGGAGTCATGGATTTCAAGAATCACAAATGGTTTAAGGGTATTGAATGGGATGCAATTCTGAATTGCAAATTTCCACCGCCGTTCATACCGAAATTCAAACATCCCGGTGACACGACAAACTTTGAACGATACACCGAGGAACCTATAAAACCATCTTCTTACTGCAGATTTGAATCTGAATTTATTGACTTTTAGACGTAGATGAAATTTTGCATTAAGTAACACTTGTAGTTAATTGTAATTTCTAACGTTAATTCTCCATCCATATATTAGATTATATATAAATACATAGTCAAATAAATGGCACGTATAAAACTATAAGTGTTTCTGCAATTCAAAACACAAAAAAAGTTCGAGTATAAACTCACTAACACATGCCATGTTTTTAAAATAACATCCTCTTCTAAGACAT
Organism: Danaus plexippus; assembly: GCF_018135715.1. Classification (NCBI taxonomy): domain Eukaryota; kingdom Metazoa; phylum Arthropoda; class Insecta; order Lepidoptera; family Nymphalidae; genus Danaus; species Danaus plexippus. The sequence goes on along the minus strand of NC_083537.1, from coordinate 7,815,683 downwards.
CTTATCTCCATATCTTGTCATTTTGTTTGCAGTCGGTTTGAATACGTAATTAAGCACGTGTGAGGGGCTGCTCTTATGACATGCGCCGGCGCATCGACATACTGAAGGGGATCTGATTTAGTGGGGCACACGACAAAGCTATTTTTAAATCTCATATCAATTCATAAGATTAGTAAGTAAAATAATCACATCTTGGTATATTATTTAATTTTTTAACAATGTTTTTTGAATCGATTCAGAGTGAGTAATTCATTATTTTATTACAAGACGTGCTACATACCCGTATATCCTAAAATTAATACCATGGCACATGCAAAACACATTGTATAGTCTAAATTTGTGTTTTATAGTTCTTTCGTGTGCGACCTAAATCTATTTTGGACAGACAATTTTAGTGTGGCTAATGGGCGAGTGTTTATAGTAATGTAACGGTGCTCGCTTCCAAGTAGCACCCCACTTATAATTAATTATGGAGCTAATGATGCGGATATTACGTCACCACAAATATACGGGAATGTTGGAAGCAATATATATTTTTTTTTGACAGTTTATAAATGTTGCAATTGAATCATATTCAGTATGAGTCATGGTCTCGAAAGTCGAAACAATGGCGTCCTAGCGGTCATGGAACCAGAGTTCGCAACCAACCAAGTGGAAACGAAAGGAAACGCAGTTCCTTCGACTTAACATCCTCGAAGCTTCAAAAAGTTTTATATTACAAATAGAGTAAAACCAAACGGTGAAACGACGAAATTGAAACTTGAACCAATTTTATGTGTAGATACCTATCGTGTCGTTTATATTAGTGATACTGATAATATAATATTTACGTTACTTTTAAATGTATATCTTAAATTTGATGTTAAATAAAATATGTAGAATTATTCGTTATAATTAAAAGTTATCGCGCATAATAGGTCAAGGCAATTTAATAAACTCGTTTTTAATAGTTTTTATTTTGTTTATAGTTTTTTCACTATCATTAAGAGTAAATATTTTAAAGATCACCACACACAGCAAACGAAAAATATACTGAAAGGGCACAACACAGTCCTAGTATTTAAATATAAAGGGAGCCTCAACTTCCATATGCTAAACACCATAATGACACAAACAGCTGTTTTATATTATAAATTATCATAGCGTATGGCTATGACAATTTATGAAAATTAAGTTCAAACCTCTAACCTATAAAATACACTATTAAATATGGCACGTTTATTTGCTAGTTTTCTTTATGCTATGTTTTGGTACACCAAAAAAAAAAATGGTACGCTGAAGAGCGGTACATAATATGTATTGAAAACCGGCGTTCACGAAATAATATCTGTTTAGTTTAAGACTTAGGTTAAAATTAATTACATACGTGACGTTATTTTGTGACGTCACTACAAAATAAAATCTTTGATATCTGATTGATATGACAACCAATTTAATTGTGTATTGATGTTGATGGATATTAGTTGATAAATCATTAGGAACCTAATTATAGCCTATACATCAAATCAAACCGTCGATACTCGATATTTTGTATTGATAAAATAATATGATAATTACCCGTTCGATAGACGTTCTTTTAAATGAATACTGTTATTCGACTGAATTGAATTGCTCAACTAAGAACGCAAAACAAAATTACACAACCAAAGGGCTAAGAAAGCACGCCTTTAAGAGCTATCGAGCTATTGATAGACCGACATAGGATAGCGCTTGTGATAGGGTCATCTTAACTGCCACAAGCAAATAATTAAGATTATAAATATAAATAACGATAAGAAAAAAAAACATTACCAGTACAATAATGATGGCAAGCAGTAATGTTAAACTATCCACAAAAATAATTATATTCGTTTTAAATATAAAAATTATAAAGTTTTTAAACAAACACCTTACCTACAGCTACGATTTCATATTCCAATACAACAAAAAGTTTTCGAGATAATGTTTGTCAGGTTCCTGTGTTATTTAAAACTTATAAAATGGCAACCCTGTTCGAAATGTTTAAGTACAAAGCAGTTGTTAACTGGATGTTCGATATTGAGGTTGCGAAGACTGCAGTCGGCGATGGCGTAAAGGGCGATATGAGAGGGCCGGTTAGAACAGCTCTGTGTCGATCTTGATCTATTTGACAGGTTTTTTAATTGGACCAGTCATCAATCTAATTAAAGACGTACAAGCCAGCTTATAGCATACTTTACGAATTCTTAATATAATAATGTGTTTGGTTGTGACATCCAGTTCGCTTTTTGACCGTTGTAATGCTAAAGAAGTTAAATAAGTATATTGGTATGTACATGATTATTACTTAGGTTATATTCTCATATATTTTTCTGCGTAATTAATAAAGATGTGACTTAAATTTAAGTCTAAAAATAAATTATGTTACGAAGATTAAATTTAATTTCTTTATATGTGAAATGATAATTATTATGTAATTGAAATCAAAAATGAGGTCAACAGAAAATAAATTATTAAAACATATATATATTATTGAGATAAAGAATTACGAGACTTAAAATCTTCAAAACAGAATTGTTTTTAAAACAACGAACCCAATAAATTAATTTATTTTTTAACTCACGAAGGAAAGAACATGATTAAAAATACTTATATATTTAAAACAAAATAATAAACAATAAATAATGGTATTTATAAGTAAAATAAACTTAAAACGATAAATGAAAATATATTTTATTTATTTAAATAAAACTAATATTTACGGATTTACTACGCTTTTTTCTATTATTTTAACAACATGCTCCCGACGTTTCGGTTGCTGCAAAGTAATATTAATAATTAATGAATACTAACGAAATTCTTAGAACTCTTTATTTTATTTATAACATATCCATAAAAAAATATATATTTTTCTAGACTATCCAGCCAATTATTCTGAATAAGCGATGCGAAACCCCGCCACTAAACTAAAACTGTGAGTTAAAGAGATTCGTAGTCATCGCATCCTCATCTGGGGAAGTAATTTAATCCAGTTAATCTGCTCAATGCACTTCTCACGATTAGCTCATTATCAATGTTAAATGCATTAGAAATTGCTTGAATAAATTATTATCTTGCCAATTAAAACACTATATAGTATAATTATATCTTACATTTAATATGTACATGAAAACTTTTTATATGATATTTAAAAAAATCACGCAAATTGAGTGACATCGCCAAGCTATGTTGCTGGCGATGTTACAATAGGCATGCATACTAATTTATTACAAAAAAGGATGACATCCTATCAAATGCAAATGACAAAGAGCAACAACACAATAGTGGCATATCGAAGCCTTCAGCGCCAGTCAGGTTAGCTCATAAATATTCCTATGACCAAGCGGAGTTATGAGGTGAATAAAAATTACGAAGTCACTGTCGCTAAATAATCGTGGAAGGGACATGAGCGTAACCACATTAGATTTACAATATTCTATTCTGGTGTTCATATGATTAAAAACCTTTTGTACCAACGGGCTGAGCCAACGAAGCATAAAATGGAAATTTAAAAGGGTTTAATTTGGGATCTCCATGCCCTTAACCGCTATTAAAAATACACAGAGGCTGTGCTGGAGTGCTATAAAGATTTATATTTAATTCAGAGTTTCTGAATTCATTGGAGCAGACTAACAGGCTTTGCAATATTAAGAACGAGCTTAAATGTTCCTTGTGAGCCCATTCTTTGATTTAAACGGATAAAAGAAGCCATAGTTTGACGTTATGTGCATCTGTTCATATAAGAAGTGTTTATACAGTCAAGAATATAATTTTAAGATTTATAAAACAAGAAAAAAAACCTTCCAAAAATACAGTTTTAATAATTTTTTATCACATTGTCCTGAATTTGTTTTTGTTACATTAACCAGGAACGCAGATATGAAAGCAATGAAATTTGTCAACACCAGACGGTAATCTACAATTTGTTTCTCCCAACAAACCCACGATACGCCCACACATAAAACAGGTTTCGAGTGCCAGAGTGGCGCTTTTGAAAGAGAATTTGGAGACCACTGACTATTTGCAAGGCTCCATTTCAGTAAACGATTGTTTTCACATAAGTCACGAATCATTTTTATTACTTTAACCGATCTAGTATTTTATGTGCAAATGTATTGGCGGTGTGATAGTCCCCTTACATCCGGAGTCGACGCCTGAGCGAGCACGTTTATGCACCTGTCGCCATCATTGTATACTTTTCTATAGAAAATTGTGAGACTTGTACCATGAACAAAGCTGAACAAAGTTCAAACGTATGCCCCATTTAAGGTCTATTCATATTTTATGAATTTTCGTCCTATCTCAAAAATAGCACCCACAGAGAATTAATAATTTCGATTTTATTTCTTTTAAAACAGTAAGTAATACAAAGAATTATCGTTTAGCATGTGTTACATCAGATATAATCGGTTTTTGAATGGTTGAATACGTTAAATAGACGTTTGTCTTCATTACCTAACAAATATCACTGTTTTTACACAACTAGTGTTTTTGAAAGTAAAAGTTTTCGCAAGTTTTCTTAAAATATCATTTGACCGATGACTATGACTAAGAATAATTTTTAGTAGCAATATTTTATTACTAACTTTCGTATTTTACTTCTACTTTTACGAATGGATGCGTCTTTGTAACTTTTAAAGACATATGAATGTATTGATATTAATAAAGTATTTATATGCTACCAGCCGATTATTTTTTCGAAAGTGCGGCAAAAATTCGTATTTTTTAAATAATTTTAATGTGATAAAAGCTTCATGAACAATATCCACGCGACACATAACATGAAAGCGGGTTTAGATTAGATAAATCACGATAGCAACTTTGTCAGATGATATCGTTACTTTCACCTCATTTTACGACGTTTTCATTTCCAATGGTTCTGATCGATAATTGGAATTTATATAGACACACACGCGACGTCTCATACGTTTCTTACGATGCATACAGATCCAACTTTTACTACGGCGATTTTAAAACTATCTATGTGATAGATATTTTATTTTCTACTAAAACTGTCACATAGATTGTGCGATATTATATTAATGTCTCATAACATAACAGGTTACGCTAACGAAGCTTGATCTAAATTAAAAAAATAAACAAACATAAATTGCATTTCAACGAACGTATTTATTATACTACCCATCCACAATCGTAATAACAAAAACACTTGTGAAACCCCAAGCTCGAGTACCTTCTGTTTTAACTATCCAATGACGTGTTATGAGATACAGCTGCATGATTTATAAGGCCCTTTGCATAGAAATAGATTTATAACAAATGTTCTCCCATTAACTAGTCTTATAGTAGCCACTTCAACACGTGAAGATGTCGATTGATTAAGTGCGCGAGTAATCCGCTTCAATTTCATTGAATTGAAATTAATGTATGATTTAAAGTGTGGCTATACTTTAAAAGAGACTATTTTTTAATATCTTCCAAATTTACCTTATTTTTATTCACAATATTACGAAGTGAAATAAAAACGAAATTAAAATTAAATTACTCAACTTAAAATTAACCTGCTCCTTAATTACAATATATACATATATTAGTTTTGTTCTTACATTACACAGTAATTATAATAATTATAATTTTATAATAAATCTAATTTAGGTAAATCAAATAAAGCATTTTAGGATTTTGGGTTTGATAATAGGAACAGAAAATGACTCTTGTAATCTAAAACAATGAAACTATATTTCCATTTAAGCTATTGCTGATGGAAATATCAGTTAGGCATGGTGGCACACCCAAATTAATAAAGTTTCAGTAATTTATAGAGACACATGATAACATCAATACACACCTACATTATAACAAACCTATTAAACGTAACAATATACATTTGTCTTTAAAAGATGACTACATTAATTTAAATGTAGTCACATTTTGTATAACATTTCACTTTCTCTTTTTAAATTATCATAATAAGTAAACTGTGAATAATTCAGTATTTAAATGTTATCCCACAAATGTTTTGAATTAAAAAATATGAATCAAAATTAGCTTTAATGTAATTAACTTGCCAAAGGCATGAAATTATCTTGAAGATGTTCCAACTTAACACTCGAGTTAGAACAACCTCTTAATTTATGGCCAAGTACAGACAGCACTCAGAACATCTTCTCTCCCCATTCCAATAAGACCTAGCCATTTCATATTTTATATTATAACTATTTGTGTATACATGATGTATTCATTCCCTTTGATCCAACCCTAAAGGGTGTGCTAAAAGCCTCTTTCAGGTTTACTTTTTATATTAGGGGAGGTTTCAGTCTGATATTTTAAGAGGTGTTGAACTTATACAAAAGAATCTATTAACTTATATAACAATTATTTTATATTACAAAATTCATTATAGATATGGAAGGTAGTTTGGAATTCGAAGATATTTAGTTATAGTTTGTATAAAATATATTATATGTTGACATTAAATGAGGCAGGAAATTTTGTATGTTCTTTAATAATTTAGGAAAGTAACGAGCTAGTACAGGAAAATAATCAAATATGATTCATAAACGGTCGAAACGGTTTTGTGTTATCCGACGTGCGATCGATCTGTCGACCACGCCGGGTAAACGAAACGAACTGCCGGTAAACAATAACAACATCCTAAACTCATTTACAGCTCGAGGATGACATAAAAAACATCTTAAACATGAAATTATATATATATCGTGTACAAATGCAACAGGATTTATTTATAAATCAAGACTTACCAGCAACAACAGTATCACTCAAGTCATATTTCACTGGTTTCGGAAATTCTCGCAACTTACGTCCGCTCAATTTTAATTCACCACTCAAATATGCATCTTCTAAGATCCTTTCTAATGATTTTGTTAGCTGACTATGAATATTACTATGCCCATTCATATTTACACTCACACCCGGGCCTAACACGGCCATATTCTTTTTAAACTGAAACTAAACTGACATCATTAGGGTTCTGAAGTTGTCTATGATATGGATTACAGAACTTCCAACTTAGTAATAACGAACTTCAATGCAGTTCTATTTTCTTTTTTTTATTCACAATTAGGTCACAATAAATTCTGATATATTACATATTCCCGTTGAAAATACACAAAACTAAGGGTTTTAACATACACCAGAAATTAAAGAAATTTATGTTAACATAATAAAGGTATATACATCTAAATAGAACATTTTTATACTTTTAAATTAAAAACCAAATATATTTTAAGCTTGAAAATAAATGTATGTTGTTGTTAGTCGATATCTTTGCGATGGTAATAAATTTAAAAAGACCTTTTTTAAAAAATCGAATTAATAAAGAACAGCGAAAATTAAAAGTTTACATGGCAATAAAAATAAAAACAGTGACATTGACACTGACTTAAATATAACCTTAAAAGTTTAGAGAGGTTCTAGAAGTCAGTGGGGCTCTGATATATTTCAATGTTTTAAAATAATATATCTATATTAACAAAATGACTATCTTAAGTTTGTTTCGGTTAGGAAGCTTATCAAAAGTTACAAAAAGTTTGAGTCAGTTACAAATTGAGGTAAGTGTGAAATTAATGCTGTTAAATAATATCGTAAGAAGTACAAAATCTAATAATTTTACGTAATTGAGTAACTATGTTTATCTAAAGTTAAAATGTTTTAATGTAAAGTATTATACATTTAATTCTAGAAAGAACAGAATTTTTTAGGGCCCGTTTTGTAGGTTGATACTTTAAAATTACAATAATTTTTCTCTGGTATAAAATACGATTATAAACATATAAGTATTTGTTTTTATAGAAATTTTCTTCATACATTAAATATGCAGAACACAAGGAATTGGAAAAAATCAGAAACATTGGTATATCAGCTCACATAGACTCAGGAAAAACTACTCTCACTGAAAGAATACTATTTTACACTGGCAGAATAGATCAGATGCATGAGGTTTGTTTGACACAGTACTCTGTACTTATTTTGGTGAACTATGAAATTAAATTAATCAACTGTTTTTTAAATTAAAAAGACTATATTAATACAAAAAAATATACTTCTATACAAATTTATAAGAATATTAAGCTATTTTATCCCATTAAGGTAAGAGGCAAAGACAATGTTGGTGCTGTAATGGATTCAATGGAATTGGAGCGGCAAAGAGGGATTACTATCCAGTCGGCAGCAACATACACTATATGGAAGGATCACAATATCAATATAATAGATACACCAGGTCATGTTGACTTCACAGTGGAAGTCGAGAGAGCATTAAGGGTTTTAGATGGAGCTATATTAGTGCTCTGTGCAGTCGGTGGTGTTCAGAGTCAGACTTTAACTGTTAATAGACAAATGAAAAGATATAATGTACCTTGTGTGGCATTTATTAATAAATTGGACAGAATGGGGTCTAATCCTGACAGGTGATAATAAAATATTTATTATTTAACATAAATTGTCACTAAGTTTTTTATTTTTTATTCGAGTTTTAATATCTGTTAACATCAATTGTCCAGAAATCAATCATTAGTTTGAACATAAAAAATATTGTCTAAATATTTCTTATATGTATAATCTTTGTAAATTTTTCAGAGTTTTAAAACAGATGAGGTCCAAAATGAATCACAATGCGGCATTCTTACATTTACCGATGGGATTGGAGAAGGAATGTAAAGGTATACTCGATCTTGTTGAAGAGAGGGCTATGTATTTTGAGGGGGATTACGGTGAAATTGTAAGGTTGGATGAAGTGCCTCAGGACAGAAGAGCCGAAGTCAAGGAAAAAAGACATGAACTTGTTGAACACCTTTCCAATGTGGATGAGACCTTAGGTAATCATTATTTTAAAGAATAGAATTAATTATTTTTCGTATATTTGATATCTTTGTTTTGATTGTCAAAAAATTTTTATGTTATTGGCTAAATAATTTTTTAATTTTCTCACAAATTATAAAATAATTATTCTAAGGTATATATTTTCTAAATCTAACATAAAATGAAAGGCATGATAATATTTGTTTCTTGTAATACCTGCTATGCTTACGTTAACATATCAAGCAACACTAATGTAAGAAAGACTATGAAAAATTTTTTTTTGTATTCTCTTAGAGTGGCTATGAAATTTTATTTTGGAAAAATTTTTCCTTCTCATATATATGTATATACAGTCAAAACCGTTTATAACGACATTGAAGGGACCGTATAGTTGCCGACGTTATATCCGATAGTCGTTATAAGCAATGTCGTATACACAAGTATACATATGTAGTTATATTATAAAGTTATCTATCTAGAATAGGTAGGCATGGGTTATAATATGGTACGTTAATACTATAATATGTAAACGAGTCAAAAAAGAAACAAAAATATTTATTACGAAATAATTAGGTTCAAAAGTAATCACTCTTTTTGGTCGGTTTTTTTTTTTTAGCCCAGTCTCAAATATTTTTTGCATTTTACGTTTCATACTTCTCAAAGAATGAGTATCACCGGTATCAAAGTGTTCGTTAAAGACAACAAATTTTTGCAAAATTGTTACAGCGTTAAGAGCCTCGGAAATCGTTGTTGGCTGAAACTGTTCTTCAGAGTCTTGTTGGTCTTCGTTTTCTTCGTCAGTGTTACGGCTGTTACTTTCAGCTTCTGCAAGAATTTCTTCCTCAGTTGCTGAGGCGCACACGTTCATAGGCGCAATATTCATTCAAGCGGTTGGTCGTTATAGCCGATGAATATCGATAAAATTTCGTCGTTGTAAGCGATATGTCGCTGTATCCGATGTTGTTATAAGCGGTTGTTTACTGAATAGTTTACTAGGGATTCGGACGGGACCATACAATCTGGTTGTAATAAACGATAGGTCGTTGTAAACGATTTCGTTATAAACGGTTTTGACTGTATATATATATTCATTTTTCTAAAACCCTATAATAAGTGCTGAGTTTAGTCATAGTACTGTTAAATAGAAATTTAAAGACCAACATTTATTACAAGTCCAATGAGTTACCTCAAATAATTTGCTTATTTAGGTGAAATGTTCCTTGAAGAAAAAGTCCCAACCAACGCAGATATAAAGCAGGCTGTTCGTCGCACAACACTTAAACGCACGTTCACTCCAGTTTTAATGGGAACGGCGTTAAAAAATAAGGGAGTCCAGCCGTTATTGGATGCTGTGCTGGATTACTTGCCACATCCAGGTGAAGTTGAAAACACAGCTCTCACCGGAGAGAAGAAGGGAGAAGCGAATACCATAGTGTTGGACCCTACTAGAAGCGATGCCAAGCCGTTCGTAGGGTTGGCATTCAAATTGGAAGTTAGCAAGTTTGGTCAGCTGACATACCTGAGATGTTATCAGGGTATGTTGAAACGAGGGGAAACTATATACAATGCAAGAACAGGTAGAAAGGTGAGGTTGACAATCATAGACCATTATCTATATGATATACTCTGAATAAAACTCAAAATTTACCTAACATACCACACAGAGATAGATAAATAAGATTTCAAGGATTAATTCTTGTGTGATTCTAGGTCATTTAAATATTTTAGTATATTTGTTACTTTCCTGTTTTGCTTACGATCTGACTAAAATATGGCTAAATTGACCTATTATAGGTTCATTTCTAAGTAAATTTGCTAAGTTAAAACATATAAGCTTAATAGTCGTGTAATTAGCTATGAAATATATATATATATATATATATATATATATGTGTGTGTGTGTAGATACGTAACAATTAAATCATTGTATACTAAATGTCGCAGGTGAAAATATCACGTTTAGTTCGGATGCACTCTAACAATATGGAGGAGGTGAACGAGGTGTTATCCGGTGATATCTTCGCCTTGTTCGGCGTAGACTGCGCGTCCGGCGACACCTTCGTTAACGACAGCAAACTACAGCTGTCAATGGAATCGATACACGTGCCGGATCCAGTTGTCTCAATGTCCATAAAACCCAAGAATAATAAGGATAGAGATAATTTCTCTAAAGCCGTTGCAAGGTGTGTTCATTGAAGGAAATTGCTAAATATGCTGTTTCTTGTTATTAATCGAAATTATGTGTTAAAATTTACGAAAAAAAAACATATGTAATATACTTGCTTATATGAAGCATGAAGTTAGGCCGTTACTAACATAAGAAATGTAAAATTTTCAGATTCACCAAAGAGGATCCGACCTTCCACTTCCGGTACGACAGCGATAACAAAGAAACAGTCGTTTCCGGTATGGGAGAACTTCATCTTGAGATTTATGCTCAGAGAATGGAAAGAGAATATGGCTGTCCGGTGGAGCTTGGAAAACCAAAGGTTGCATTCAGGTAAGTTCTATAAGAAGATAATAGCAGGTGTCATTAAAACATAGGAACTCAATATTTCTGAAACGTTTCAAGAAGAAAATTCTCATTTATTTGTTATCTATCAGGCAATGCTGTTAAGCGCCTGTTATTGCAATTGGACTGTTTATATTTAAACACAAACTTCCTAGTTTCAAATTCGTTTCTTTTCTACATTTGGTGGTCTCGTTGTCTGTTGGTCCCAAATACATTTTGTCAATTAAAAATTCCTCTAAAACTTCATGGAACATACACATTATTCATGTGGAAGAAATAACAATTCCTTCAAATATAAATTTCAGAGAGACGATGATGTCGCCGTGCGAGTTTGATTATCTTCACAAAAAGCAGTCCGGCGGCGCGGGACAATTCGCGAAGGTCACCGGCATCATGGAACCACTGCCGCCACATCAAAACACGCGTTAGTTGATAGTATTAGATCCTCATATTATTTATATTTTTCATCGTTTTTCTTAATATTTTCCTTATAAGGCAATCTCCAAGAAATCATTACAATAAAGCTGTTTTTCATTTTAATAATAATACGCGAATATATTTTGTTACATTCAACTATTGGCGTAAAGTCCAATATTTTATGTTTAAAATCAATTAGTAATAACAAAGAATTTTGTCATAAATTTCCAATCAATCAATATTTCCCATTGATAATATTAAAAACTCTTTCAGTGTTAGAGTTCGTGGATGAAACGATAGGAACGAATGTGCCGAAGCAGTTCGTGCCCGGTGTCGAGAGAGGCTTCATAGACACGTGTCAGAAGGGATATCTGTCGGGTCACAAGATATCAGGCGTCAAGTTCAGGCTACAAGATGGCGCTCATCACATAGTCGATTCCAGTGAACTGGCATTCTTTTTGGCTGCGAAAGGCGCAGTTAAGGAAGGTACACATTTAAATCTTGTTCGACAAACATATATGATAGTATTACTTGCATTACTGTATGTAATCGCGAATTGATTGTAAGAACTATTAAGTTTAGTAGCAAAAAATCTTACCTTATCGGAAATTATGGTATTTATTTGTCCGTAACTTGTTTTCTTTTCTGCTCCGTGGAATGTATATAATATGAACATAGTCTGTTCAGTCGTTTTGTCCTACCAATGTCATGAATGCTAAAAATTGTAAGGATGTACGGATTGTCATACTATCCCTTTCGAGTGAAATATAATTAACGGATTTTGATGAAACCTCTCAAAAACGCAGCTTAAGTATCAGATAAGGCTATCATTTATCCCGTTGCTCGGTCCTCCCGAATATTATATGGTGACGGTTGAATGAAGTCACGTGACACAAATAGTAGACGTAGAAGAGTACATTATTTTATTTCTCTCTGAACAAAATAACGGAGAGAACATGCAAAGTCGCAGTAAAAACTTAGTTTATTATAATCGACAGTTTTCGAGGACGGTGCTTGGCAGATCTTGGAACCCATAATGTCAGTGGAGGCGGTGATGCCGGACGAGTTCCACGGAGTTGTGATAGGACAGTTGAATAAGAGAGGCGGCATCGTGACCGGTACAGAGGGCAGCGAGGGTTGGACCACGATATACGCTGAGGTGCCCTTGAACAACATGTTCGGGTACGCTGGGGAACTCAGGTTAGTTTAGTGATTTGTTTTTTAGTGTGTGACTTTCTCTTCCGGTGACCCTGTAAAGGCCGCAGTGCTATCCTTAACTCCATGTAAAAGTCAGTGTCATGTCATGTCTTCAACGAATCCTCCATATCTACCCAACAACCGCTGTAACTAAAATACTTTGGGTATATATAATGAACGAAAAACATTTTGCTTGCGCGATGTAAGTGATGAATAGTGACATCTATGATTTTATTATTACACTAACTACTCTAAGGTATTTTAAAGTATGTATGTATGTTTATCAACAAATGCAAAATTTTTTAAGTATAATAAAGTGGGATAAGACGTAAGCGCAACGCAGTTCATAGTGAGAAATACAAATCGTTAGTAATATGCTTTGGGGTGGTTGTAAATATATATTTTTTTTTAAATAAGGAAATTGTATTATATAAATTTTCCACAAACTGGTCGATAAAATTTTCTTGGACTATTCTCATTCGTATGAAATTATTTATAATATGAATATAATAATAATAATATTTGTAGGTCGATGACTCAGGGTAAAGGCGAGTTCAGTATGGAGTACAGTCGCTACTCGCCGTGTCTGCCGGACGTCCAAGAACAACTTATAAGGAAATATCAGGAGGAAATGGGTTTACTACCAGATCAGAAGAAGAAGAAGAATTAACCGCCTAGACAATATATAGGATAATTTATTTAAGATTCGAATATATGAAATTAAATCATTTTGTTGCTTTTTTCTTCTGACCCTATTCCTTAGCCCTATTTCTTATAAAAAAAAAATATAAAAAGATTCTCGTGACATGTTTTTGCGTAGAAACCTAGGCATAGCATTATAATACGTGTAAATAAAACTCACCATACGTTCAAAAATTCCATTTATTCGTAACACTCCACAAAGATCTCCAAAACAATACAAATTCGAGTAATTCCCGCCAGGTACAACAATAATTGTTTACTTAATCCAACATTTAACTACCACTCGGCTACAATTCACTATATTAGGCGTATTAGGGATAAACACGGACTGCTGTCGCTACGTATAATAAAAGTAATGCTAGTATATTGAAAATTAAATATAGTTATGTGGTGGCGATTACCGCCATAGCATCATAGTTTGAATCGTCATACTAAATAGTTCCCGGTTTTCAATAGGCAAATTGATGAAAAGTATTAACGTATGAAAAAACAGGAGATTGTCTATGTTTTTTGATACTGCCAAATCGTGGTGAGGTGGTGAGGTTACAACACAACATATCTAAGCTTTACGAGTACCAAACACGTTTTTATTCCCCGAATCATATAGTAATAAATAACATCGGTCAAATAAATAGTCAATTCCATTAATTTTATTCCTGAATACGTATACATTTACAGTACCTAAAAGCTGTTTGTTACATTAAAAATCGGCTTTCAATGACAATAATAAATTGTAGGTAAATAACTTATATTATTGTTCAAATAATAACAATTAAATTACTGTTTGTTCTATTTAAATGACACGTAATAGTTACTCTATTGTATGTAAGCATCCCTAAGATTTATGCTATACTTATAAGGTCTATATTACATTGATATTACAAATAACTACGGACATAGGGTAAATGAGTGTATTATCAAATTTGGTGAAGTCACTGAGTATTTTTAATATTTAATAATCTACACGCTAGTGGTGTTATTCTATTGGCACTTTCTTTAGTAATGGTTCCTATTATACGGGGTGATTATATTAATTTTAATTCACATTAATTCTGTATCACTCATTAAACACTTATTTATACCTATGTAATGTATAGAAGATAATTCCGACGACCATAGCACATTAATAACTTATAAAGATAAATTATAAGATTTTTCAAAGCTTTGATATTTAGATATGTTAAAACAATTTTAGGGAAAATGTTCATTGCAAAGATGTTCAACATATTTCAAATGTAATTTAGACTGTGGTCAATTAATATTCGACGTGATTAAAGTTTTATTAAATCCTTAAAAAAACATTTAATATGACTTAAAAGTTCATATAAAAATGTATATATTTGTATAGATAAATACAACATTGACAAAAAAAATTATAAATGTAATTATATTAACTCCATGACCTTAATATTAGACATCGAAAGTATCCGAAACAGTGCCTATCATACGAATACACGAATAATATCAAAGAAATAAATATTAATTTATATTATTTTAAATCATTTGTGCCTCTTCATAGCTAAACATAAATTATACGTAATTACAAACATAGCCTTAACGGAATATGTCTTATTAATTATATGTCTATAAAAATTATAAAAAAAAAATCAAGTTTATTAAAACAAAGTATTAGATTAAAGACAAAAGCGTTAGAATAAAAAAAAATCATAACAAATTGCAAATAGAACTAAAATAAAGTTTGTAAATTTAAATAACTTATAAGAGAGTGAAAAAATACTTAATATGAAAATAAATAAATATTTAAACAGATGTTTCAGCAGATTTATTTTGCTTTTTAAGTCCGCTATTCCAGGAATCCTTGCGCCTTAGGAGATCGCTCTGAAAATCGTTTAGAGGAAACAACATAATTGCACAATTATGTAATATTCAGACAGTATAACGTAAGAAAATGTAAAACATATAATCTACACTAAGCTTTATATGTGTATATATTCAAAATATTTATATACTTTAATACAAACTAAGTTGATTCTTAGACTAAAATACATGCCAAATAGTTACGTATAAATAATGGTATGAAAGTTAATATACATGCAACTAATTTTGTGCACAATCAAAATATGTGTATTTTTTTAAGGATACAGAAAAACTGGGACAATTGAAGTAAAGAAATACATTTAAAGCCTGTTTATGAGGTTTTATAATAAAATAGCACAAAAAGTAATAAGAAATAAAAGAAAGAAAAGTAAAAAAGAAAGTTTTTTACACAATATCTTTATATTTTATTGGGTACAATAATAATGATTGATCAGTATCATCTGAAAACGTGTTTATAAAGGATATTAGGATGTCATTTTACAGAGAAAGTCACGGAACTGCTTCAAAACGTAGATACATATACTATGATCCAAATACATTCTTCCCATAATAAGTCTGACATCGGTTCATATATATAGATCTTACTTTTAATTATACCTAATATATTCATAATACTTGAAATATAGTGTCATAACTACATCTCTAGCTTCTTACAATACGAGAGGACGCCAACTATGGATAATTCGTGAGCTACGGGAAAGTGAACGCTGTTACTGAACGTCTGATTTAAGAATGTTTTTTAATGAATAGCATTAATCTTAATCGTAGATAAATTCAACATTGTTCTGTATAGTTTTAAATATATCTCTTTCGTTCAGTAAGTAGCATCATGCGTGGAGAGGGAACATGCCGTGCTTCCCCTTAGCCTTGTTAGAATTTTGTATCCATGCACACCTTCATTGAGTCATCTTCCTCCACTTCTGCCATCGTTGAAAGGCGCCTCTCGATCTCGGATTGTGCGTTTTTGGATATTAGTTTTTTGTGTTTGATACTGGAAGTGTAAGGACTATCAAGGAAATAGTATTTATAACTCAGAATATTATATATTTTTCTGAGGAATCAATTCTAATTGTAGCTTCCGACGCCTCTAAAGTTGTAATATGTAATGGCATTGGTTTCCTATATTAAACTTGGTGTTAAGAAGAGATCCGTAATAACAAAGGACTATAATTCTGACACATCTCTTTGGTTCAGTCACATTCATGATTGTCATTTAGTAAGCCATGGGTTATGGTAAGTTTTTTATGGACTTGCTTTTCCAATACATTCATAGCATCTATTCGATATTTTTTTTCGTGTCATGTCGTGTTGTTTTCAAGGTGTTTAATGGCAGTAAATTTCACGGCAAACATGGTTCTTAAATGGATTAATAAGAGGAGACACTACACAGGTACAAGATAAACATATAATATAAAATATATTTACGTTTTTTTCCCGCACTTTAATTTTAAATCCCTTCCTTCTGCATGATTTTTATTTTTATTGGTGTTATTGACTTGTTTCCAAATTCCTGTTTTATTCATTTCCTCAGATATGTTAATAGATGTCAAAGGTATGTTCATTATGTTTCCATTGATAAGAGGGATTTGTAGATTCTCTTGAAATGTTGGAGGACTGCTCTTGTTTGTGTCCTACAATGGAACACCCTAAGAATTGTTTTTTATCAAGCGGAATCTGTGGTTTTCTTTTTGGCTAGTTTGATAATCATCATGAGTGAATTAGCCTCTATTTCAAAAGTACATATGACATATTACCTTATTATATCTTATATCGATTCGATATTATATTAAATAAAATATGATTTTAAATATTAGGATGAGTGTGTCATGTGTCATTCCGATTCTGCTAATATTTAAATGATGAACACTGGATGCATGAATATGAATGATGAAGTTATTTTTTACAACAAAGTCGCAACACTTTTGAAAGCCATCCCACCTCGATATCGCCGAGTTCGCGAAGTTCGTCTTGGTTCCTCTTGGTCATTTCAGGCATAACATCATCTAAAATTTTTAATTCTCTTCTGGTAAAGAACCAATCCAGAGATTTCCTGATACCAATCATTACAACAAGCATCAATGGAAACAAAATGGATGTTGTCGAAAACGACTTAATAAGCCACAAACAGACAAGACAAGTCAGTTGGATAGCAGTAAATATATGAACTCGACGTATTGGGACCTAAAAAATTTATAATTATGTTATTCTATATAAAATCTTAATTAAATTATAAACTTGCAAATAAAACTTACTTGTCGCAAGAACATGTGATCTGGCTGATATTTTTGAGGCATAAACATTATCAAAATCCTATCAAAGAATTGGAGTCCTTTGAGCGATGCAACACCCATATATAGAAATACTCCAAATAATACTGGCATTGGTATATGTCTTAATACTGGGGTTAATACAACCGAACAACCTATAGTCAGAAATATGAGGATATGTGTCACTCTTTGTTCTCTAACTCCTAAAAATTGTGGTTTTTCACCAGGAGCAGCACATTCCGATTCGACCTTTAGAGAATTCACATGATTTATACTCAGGACAGTAGCCGCTACAAACCATGGCAATCCCATTATAGAACAAATTTGTATAAGAATAGCTAAGACGAATAGGTCCAAATGGTAACCACATCCTTTCTTCAATTTATTCTCTTTCCGATTTACAATAACTGCTGTTATTTGTTGATCCATGAATATAAGTATGGTACCCAACAATGCCGGTAGAATAGCTACCAGGGCCGACCAAACTGGATTTCCATTAAATGGAGTTATGACCCAATCGCGAGTTGGCAAAGTTGGTTTAAATTCTGATGGAACCTCCAGTTTTGGGGTTTTCACACCGACTTTATAATCTAGGAAAGACATCGACAGAATTGCTATTATAACCGAAAAATCACTTATGATTTGCCGGACCTGAAATTATATTTTTTCTCATGAAATATTTATATTTTGACATTAAAATGTTAATATGATACATATTTTTCCAATTTACCTTTGATGGGAAGAACAGGGAGTTTTTGAAATCTTTAAGAATAATAGAGATTGTAAATGTGCCGAGAAATAAAATTATTGACATCAAAAAGACATCTGGAACATAGACTTTGGTATCACACCCACCACCTGCTAAGGTTCCGTTATATAACTGAAATAATATCAGAGAAGTAAAGAAAGCCAATATTTAATTAACTAAAAGAACGTCGACGCTTATTCACATAAGATAAATATTAATTACCTCAACTTTGTTAGTTACGTACCTGACAAGACACTTTATCAACGGACGTCCAATTAAATTGCTCCGGTACTTTTGAGTAATTGGTGGGTAAACAATAACATTCATAATTGAGAACTTCATCTGGCCGCGTCTTTAAAGGGTACTTTCTGCCGATTGAGATAACATTTTCCACTGCCTGAAATATTGTACTATATTTAAGAAAATTTATGAAAATTTTATTTACTGATCCTCGCGAACTTATAAATAAATATGATCCTACCTTGTAAATAAATATGAAAGCTATTAAAGTTGCGAAATTTTCTTCTGTGAATCGAGTTATGTAACAAACCAATGCACTTGCGTCTATTGCAACTAAAGTAATAAGGATAATAGTCGTCCATGTTCCGATACAGAATCTAAAAGACATGTAGTTCCACCCAATCTGTTTACAAAATTCGAAAACGATCGTTTCAAATACTAAGACGGGTCCAGTTGACCCCAAGATTGTTAAGGGTTGGCCAGAAAAAAATCCGTATCCCATGCCGCATACAAAACCAGACACCAAAGATTCCATTGCTGCCATATTTTTACCAGTTGCTTCTCCTAACAAGCCTCCGAAAGTTATAATTGGTGATAGGCAGGCAAAGTATAAAAATATCCACGAAGCAATACACTGTAGAGCCATAGCATCTTTAAAGTCTGACCAATACCATGGAATTTTTCGTTTAAAGTCATTCATTAAACCACCAAACAGTTTTCCACTCCTTGACAAACCCGACTCTTCTCTTTGCTTTTGTTCTTCTTCTTCTTCATCGGGTTCCTCCTTCGGCGTACTGTCATTTGGACGCTTGCGAGGATCTTGAGAAGGAATTGCTGCGGGAGGTTCAATACGAATAGCCGGGTCCCACTCTCCAGGCGGCAATACAGTCACAGCATCCAGAAACTCATCTATTCCCGCTAATAGGTGATCACGTCTTTTAGCCCTATAAGCAACCTCATGAAATATTTCATCTGACATTAAGGTTGCCATTGCTCTTCCGATTTCGTGAAAGCTAGAGTTGCTGTTGGGTGGTCCTAGCAAAACAAACATAAACCGTGTTGGCACAGGAACTTCGGTCAAATCGCCCATAATAGTACCAGTTTTCAGTCTCACGAAAGCGGAAAGCGTTTTTTCGAGAAAATCAACTTCACCGACAAGAATATTGGAAGCTTCGGCTCCAGGTGGGATTTTTCTCATAAAATGTGTATTGCATTTGTGATTTATATCCCCATTCAATGGTAAATCTCCTAAACTGTGATTACGATGCATAGATAAATTGCTAGGACTTTTTATCATTCCTTCATCATGAGCTGCACCTGAAATTATTCAAAATATTTATATTCTGAAATACATCACGGGCTTCGACGATAAAAGTCACATTCATAAAATAAATAATTATAAAACTTGGTACAAAAATGCATGTGAAAAGTGATACAAAAAAAGTTAAAATGATGTCTATAAAAACGAACAATGGTATATTACAATACTATTTAACAATTTCATTGCTTTTACAATTTTTTTTTAAAGTATATCATTTAATTTTTGTTTAAAACATGTCTATCTTAAAGCACATTTAGCAAAAGCTCGAATCAAACATCCAATAGTAATAAGGAATTTGCGAACAGCTTAAAACTATAGCATACAAAATCAAAAGAGATCAAAAAATTTTAGTTTATAAAATGTATGACACCGATGTACAAAGGTTAATGGTAAGCGGTTACCCGCACTAGAGATGCCTAGGAATCGACCAAAGTCTCCTTTTTGAAAAGGCCCACTTGATGAACTTGTAGCACCTTCATCCACTGTAATTTACACAATGCCACATGTTCACAAATAATTTAGGTGCATTTGTATTATATTATTTACACCTATATACATAAACTGGATATAATAAATTAGCATAAGATGTGCTGGCGTGTTGTATGTCAGTCAAAGAGCGTGAATTTGGTGAGCAAATGCACACATGTTACCAAACACGCTTGGCTGACCTGGAACGGCTAGATAAGAGCCTCTCGAGTCGGCTGCGGGATGGAGTGCCGATTTCTGAGATGAGGTGGACCCTCGACAACTCCTCGAACTGGAGCGTCGAGAGCCACTCTCCTGGAAATCTAATGTAATTTCGCAACAATGTCCTTATTCAAGGTCCTGACAGTTTGAAAATACAGCTTATGAAATAGGAAGATCTTTATGCTTTAGTGAACTATTGTACTCACTTTTGCAGGATGAGTGATTTTTTCCAATATCCGCAAGAGAACGGATTAAAGGAAGTCTGGACATATTATTATGATTTCGTCTTTCATGTTGATGTCTATGTCTTCGAAGTAATGCATCTTTTACTTTGTCTCTTCTATCATAAGCAAGAAGCCCTTCAACAACCATATTGTCTAGAACACTATCTGCAACTTGTTCTAATGAATTTGCTTCTAAGTCAAGGATCACTGATCCATTCAATATGAGACTTCGCAGTTCAAAAAGCGAATGCAAAGAAAGTGTCGCAACATGTGGTTTCGACCACCTATTGCCTCCTTCCTCGACGTCTTCCTCAAATTTTATCCACCTTGCGGTCTCTTTCCATTCCAACTCATCTCCATCCTTAACCAGCTCTTCCATTTCAGAAAAAAGGGGATGCGATTCAAGCGTGGAGTCGTCAACATCTTCGCCCAGTATAAATTGTACCCTTTGAGCTGGTGGTGTTACTGGAATGTATAGGTCATTGTGAATACTTAATAAAACTTGTTAACAGCTATGACTCAAAGTATAACACAAAATTTTAAAACGAATGACGAAAGAGGAAAGACTCTTTTAACGGATAACATGCGTGAAACCTACAAATAAATTTGACTCGGGAAAATGAAGGCACATTAAGTGAATGAAAAACCGATTATACAAGATCATGATTTGTCAGACCCATGCTTGTTAGTTTATGAAAAGCAGATAGAGGAATTGATTCAAAAACGCTATTTATGAATAAATCGTCTCAGTGAACCGCATTTATTTTCTTACATGTTTCCCCATCATCCGTAACGCTAAGTCTTCTAACTCGAGCCATTACTGCTGGGCCTACAAAGTGTTGTATAGAACTTAATTCGATTGATCATAATATATCTAATATGAAACCTTATAAATACATTGTTTATGTTATTTATTTATAAAGTTTATGGAGTTATATAGGGTGTTTCATAAAAAAGGATAGATTCAGGAAAAGTCAGAAATATTTTCCACCCAGTTCATTGAAAGTTCATTCTGTATTTTGTAAGTAAAAAAAAATCATTAATAATGTTTTCAAGATTTGACTCAACTGGTAACAAAAACATTGGGTCTTTTTACTTATGTGTAATGGATAACAACAAAACGATGTACAAACACTTTATGAAATAAGAACTTATCGGTTATACGCATCTGCTAAGAAATATTTAACGAGTGCTTTCGGAAAGCATCTTATTAATGAAAAATTTTCTAAACACAGTGAAGTAGTTATAAAATAAACATTAAGTCTTTGATAATTTATTTACAATTTGAGAATAGAAACACAAAGCTGTAGACTGAACAGTTATTGTGACGTATAAACGAAGCTTTCTATGTCATACAAAAACAGACTACTTTTTCCAATCTGACTTTTATAAATTCATCTATAGGAGTTATATAAGTAGATTAAGAATAAAATAAATTTTATTTTAGTGCTTCTTATATTTAACATATAAGAAGGAGATATTAGAAAAAAAATTATTAAAATAGAGTCGATGATTCTGAAGACAGTTATCTCATAAAGCTTTTGAATTAAAAGTTAAAGTGAAAATTTACTTTGGTTTCAGAAGGACCCCATGTATAACATAATTAGAGTTTAACGTATAATTTAATGTAGAATAAAGAAAAATATTACGTACATAAAAATATGAAAATCTTTTTTTTATACTTTGCGAAAAGAAAAAGATTATAAGTTGTAAATCTCAAATGCGCAGTGCGCAATAAATTATAAATATAATAACAAAATAACCTAATTGTGTCTTCTATTCAAAATAGGTTTTTGCGTGAACGAGACTTTTCAAAGAGCTAACGAACCTTTTCATCTTTTCTTTGAAGCTTAACGACCTTAATCATTTTATTAGACAAGAGCTGTATATAAACTGTTTATTTCAATAAATTTTATTATATTTAATTCACAATAAAACATTTTTTTTTTAATTTCAATTGTGTACAAAAGGAGGTAATCTCTAAATTACCATGATTTTGAAAAGTTAAAGAGTAATTGTATTTAATATCAATGGGAGACTTTTGTTACGTACTTGGTCTTTCGGGATCCTTTTCTCCATAGCGATGATGGTGTTTGTGTTTCCTATGTGAGTGTCTTCTTGCCGGTACATGAACCCCCACAAACACGGTGTGCGCTCTGTGTCCTGATAAAATACGTGATAATAAAAATCATCGAACTCTTCTTACGTTTATAAGAATAATGGGATTACAAATAACCTTTATATTCACTCGTCGGGATCGGGAGTGTTTAAAACTAATATTACATACCTAAGCGAGATGGAAGCGTTAAATACAATTTTAAGGAAATAGAAATACATATTTAAAAATATCACACTTTTTTATAATTTAATTAAGTTGTTCAAAATATATTTTTTAACTATAACACTGTTGTTATAATTGGAATATGACATTTATTTTTTAACTTTCGTAACGAAGTAATTTCGTTGCCTTTATTGTAAGTAAGATTCTCCCTTTGAAGTGTTATTATGATGGAAGTGCCTCCGTTTTAATGTGATTTTTGTACTTCCATGTCGGAAAAGTGTTCATCAAACCTTTTTTGTACTGAATGAAAGACGGCGTAAACTCGAATAGGAGGTTATAACGTAAATAGGTTTGTCAGATCGCTGATACTTAGATTTATTGCGGTTGTAAACATGTGTTGAGATGGGATAAGTTATTTGGAGCTATTTGACGGCTGTGTGTTGGATCAATGAAATGAGTTTATATTTATTAAGAAGTCAGATTCCAATTAAATTTAAATTTGTTACTTACAGTTCATGATATTGATCAGATATAATATAAATTTGAAATTGTAATGGCAAAGAAAAAACTGGAGGTAAAGTTTCGAGAAATACATCTAGACTCTACAACTTAAGTTTAATTATGTTGTGGTTTTATAAAATACGATAGATGATTTATATATGTAAGGACTTTACAGGTTCATTAAAGGACAATTTTGTGTCATAGGTTTTTAATGTATCTATTCGGAGAGGAGTATTATCTGGGATCTCTGCTTTTAATTTTATAAAGCATGATAAGTATACCTTATTCATATAAAACTCTCAAAGGCCAGCTAGCTGGTAAGGTTACCCCATGATTGAAATTAAGCAAAAGCCTACACAACCAAGTAAACAAATAATTTCATGATCTATATTATTTAATCATTTTTTTTTTGCAAGTCAAATTTCTATTGTGTCTGCAATAAAAGCAGTGTGGCTAACTTCTTGTCCACACAATTAATATTCAATACAATTGAGCTATATAAAAAAGCTAAATAATTAAAAATTACCTCATTAAAACAATTGTTCCAGCGAGGCTCGTGAGGTGAATATAAAATTTGCGTAATATTACTACAATAAAGACTCTGTGCCATTTAAAAAGCGAATAGAGTTTCCTCATTTTCATATGATAGAGGGGTTGAATCAGGCCTAGATCATTTTCTGGATAAACGAACTGAGTTTGAAAAAGGACACAATTCTTCTAGATACCAATAGAATAAGTATTGGTCTGGAATCTAAAGAGTTTATGTAAATGTGTTCGTTAGGAAATAAAATTTAAAATATTTAAAATCAATAAAAAGTTATAATAGCAATAATAAATTGGTTTTAACACATTTCAAAACATTAAAACTAAATGTTCAAATTTTAAAACAATAGTTGAGAGGTTTATGAGCTCGGTTAAAAATTATTCTCGGTTCCAGAAGTGACAATCTTATCATATATTATGTAAATAAACTTTAAAAATGTTTATATCAAAAACATCCCCAATACATCAATTCAAGAACGACTATAATAAAAAGAATAAGGTATTTTTCACGATATTAAGTATGTTTGAATTTTTTTGTGTGTTTTTTATATGTGTTAAGACGAAAACAATGCTCATTATCACAGAAAGTACATTTAAACTATAAAATTGTATACTTTAAATTATTTTACTCCTGTTAAAATCTTTTCAATGAACTAGCTCTAAGTAAGTAATTGTCACAAACCTTGAATACTCACCTAAGTTTAAACTACTGTTATAAAAAAATAATTCGTATAAATAGAAAATAAACATGTTAAAATTAAAAAGAAGACAATAATCTATTATTTTTAAATGATTTTTCTGTCTTCACCTCAAATGTTTCTTGCATAGAAAACTTTACAAAGATGTGATCAAATATCTGTAGCAACTTCATTTGTGTCAAAATAATAACGACTGAAACAATTAATTGTCTCTGACCGAGTTTCGCACCCCTGGTCGAAGCTGGCTAAATGTCCGGATAAATGAAAGGCGTAACTTACAGCACAACTTTTATTATGTCTGTTACGTTACGTAACACCATATTAAAGTTTTTGTAGGCCGTAACCTGAGTTTCCAACATTTCTTTGTCAAAACAATTCACACACAATGATACTAATATCTAATATTTATTTGTGGCAATATCTTATAAATGAAAGTACTTATAGTATGTTTAGTAGCTATGAATAAAATTTCATTTTATTAATACGTGCTTTCATCAGGTGTAGTATAAAATATAGTAATATAATAGTAATTATTGTAATACACCCATTTGAGCATCAAGATGAACTAGTAACAAATGATATAATAATTTAAAATATTTTTTTTGTAACATTGTTTAAATTTCTGTTATTTCATTTTCGAACTTAACTCTCCCGTTTTCTATTCTTCATCACACGAGTCAGAGCCTCTTGACCTACTTATGTCATTCTTAAAAAATGTGCTCTCCCTTCCTTAAGAAAAGTAATGTGACAATTTTCCCCAGTGAAGTTTATCCTGTTATTCTGTTATATTATATTTTTTAAAAATTGGTTTCAGAAGTAAATGTTTGGAAAACACATAGCTTTTATCTTTATTAATATTTTTTCATATTTAGTAAATTTTTATAAAAGATAACATTTGTTATAAATGTTATTTATTTATAGAACGAAGAAAAGGAAAGGTGTTTAAATCGCAAAATATATTAAATGAACGGAGCGTTTCCTTTAACAAAAAAATCAATTATATTAGGGACATTAACTACATATATCTACCTTCAAAGTCCTGTTCAGTGTAGTCGTGGTGGGTATGCTTCCTGGCGGCCGGGTCTGTGGGGGCCTCGTCATCGTCAGCTCTCGAGTCCATATTCCACGGCCTGGAGAGAATGTTTATGGACTAATAAATGCATACATAGTAACAAGTATTTCAACAGTTAATAAATAATATTTCGTCGTAGAGTTTGTAATATACGGATATAGGAAGACTATAAACATAACACATTTTCTATAAAAACATAGGTTCTATCGTGTCCTCTAGTCATTATAAAGATAGAATTTTTATTAATTTAAACATGTGAAGTTCAGTTTTTCTATTATAGCTTGCTTACGTACACTTACATATATTAGTAAAATGTCACGGAATACTATACAATATATATATGTATATATAAGTATATATATACAAGCTAAGTAATTGTATATATGAAATGCTTTATTTTCGGGTATTTCAAATAATAAAACCAGAAAAAAAACGATAATTTATATTGGATATAAGTCACTTTGGGACTAGCTACATGGTAACAAATTTAATATGTTTATTCTAAGAAATTTATGTACGTTAACAAATTGAGATACAGTTGCGAAAAACATTAGGAAATCAATTTCGTAACTGAATTCAAACTCTTTATAGATGGAGAGAATTATAATTACGCCCACAAGCGTCAGGTACGATGAATTCATTATAAGGTTATAAAATTAAAACGGCCATAAGAGGGATTGGGTGATATAAATGAGTTAAGCTTTCATCTACCTTGATATACATATGTCTGTTAGTTAGTTAGAAGAACTAGGTTGAATTAACTTTAATTCCTTCGGATACAGTAAATGTACTTCACATTATATCTATGATGTTCACATATACACATTTAAATGTAACTATAGTATCTACATAATCCCCACGTTGCGGTTCCTTTACTTTCCTTTTTTCGGTTGATGTAAAGGAATTGAAACGTCAGGATTATTTAGATGAAACGTAATAAAAAACGCGGAGTATCCGGAAACCTTAGTTACATTTAATTATATCTACATAGTTTTGACAATGCATTATTAAAAATGCGAAATAAAAAAAAGGCAACGTAGTTTCATAATGTAATCTACCAAAAAAAATTTCAATGCAGATTTATTACATGTAATTTTATTATTATGAAATGAATAAGCACAAAGCAACTTATATGGAATGTTTCGTTTTTTATATATATAATATTAATATTCTTTTTGATTAAAACTTCAAAAAGGTTTTACTTATTTAGGAAAGTTTTATAAAAGCGTTATTGAAACCTTTCATTTAACGGTTTATTGGAAAAACATTATAGCGTTTAAACTTACTATAAGAATGAGAGAGAATAACGAGTAAAAACTCTATTCATGTCGTTACCTTAAAGTTTAGGTGTTTGTATGTATTTAAAAGAAAAATATTACCTTAATTTACCAGAAAAAAATACATAAAAACTCAATATTTTATCTTTACACTTATTAAGTACGTCAAACTCAATTTACTTTGATAAAGTCAAGAGGAAAAGCGGACAAAAGACAGCGTGCTGTGTCCGAACAATCAATGCTCTCGATGTTGACGCTACCCTTCATTGTACACATTGACAATCTCTCAAGCCAATGGTTTATTAAACTATGGGAATTCACGCACGCTTTATATCATTAAACGAGACTTACAAACTGACAACAAATTCTGAGCATTATTTTCTTTGAGGATACATGGCGGTCTGGTAAGACTTTTTGTTACCGACTTTAATGTGTGAACTTCCTATAGTATTGCAGTCGATATTAATACCTTAAGGACTTATAAATTGGCACTGTTTAAGTCAATTACCTTATTAATATATAAATGTCTAATACACATTTATAAATCACTCACACACGCACACAAATACGCACAGGTACGCGCATATGCATAAGTTTAGCCAGTTCACCCAAATGTACCTTACAAATCATAAATGGATAATTTCTGTGACTTTAAGACCTATTTATTCTACATATATTTGTTAGAAATCTGAGATTATAAAATATTTAATATTATGAGATATTTTAAATGAATTATTTCCTAAAAAACGATTAAACTTCTAATTTTGTTATACAAACAGTTACATATATTATCTATGAGTCGTTATGCTTATGTATGGGCGTACTTGTAAGAAGTTTTTCTTTTACTGCCTTTGAATATTTATATTCGAAGAAGTTACTAATATTAATTAATTAATCAAATGCTAAGAAATATAATTATTAGGCTTATATTTCAATATGTATAAATAATATTTTGTGTATTATAATATTGTTGTAGAATTCATTCTCCGACATTTTTTTTATATACTGTGACAGTCACATACTTTAAATTTAAATCTCATTATACATAAATCACATATACATT
Source organism: Danaus plexippus (assembly GCF_018135715.1). NCBI lineage: Eukaryota > Metazoa > Arthropoda > Insecta > Lepidoptera > Nymphalidae > Danaus > Danaus plexippus. Next base: position 7,787,316 of record NC_083537.1, on the reverse strand, counting down.
AAGGATTGAAACAAATTTTATTTAACTTTTTTTGTTACAATTTATTTACTTTATGTCCCAAGATTACATATGGATTTATGTACATCTAAAAGTGGAAGACGATTTTATTAGTAAATTAAGTAAATGCTAGAAATGACTATAAACAAAAGGAAGCAAGGAAATCGCCCGATTACAACCAAATTATACACAAAGGCGGGACTCGGGAGTTAGTTACTAATCGATACACACAGAATTTATTTGTTAAGCCGTTTTTATCTCCGTTGTTTGTTGTCCTTAAAAGACTTTCCTCATGAAGGTGTGATAGCACTAAAACAACATAATTAAGCTTTGATTTAAAATACTTTAATGCGACTATTAAATAAAATTTATTCTAAGTTACTATCTAATATTATCGACAGGTTTAATTAAGTTTCTAGAAATAATTAATTAAATTATTTTAAAAGGTATACTAATCGTTTTAATATTGCATCAATATTTAGGAAGATGTTATGCAAGCATTACCGGGGAATACGTTTATAGTACAACAGTGGTGTTAAGGACCAAATGCTGACTCTAAGCCATCGGTGGGAATGGGAAATGGGTTTCAAAACATATTCAGTCTGGAGTCATTCGGTGATTTAAAGAAACCTCTTTAGCAAGTAGTTAGATATGTCTTAATTGTTAATTGAATGTAGTTTTATAAGTAAAACTGATTTTTCATGCATCCTTCGCTGCTACCAAACGTAATTAAGATATTCTATAAAAAAATCGTGGGTAGAGTAAATAAATAAAGATTTTTAACTGGCAAATGAGCTACTAAGCGATAATTTAAATATTTATTATATAAAATGTTATAATAATTCCTCTAAAATGATATTTTCCTTGCTCATCCAATATTTTATTTCTAAAAATTATCATTTATTAAGGTAGGATTAAATTTTATAATTAATAAATATCGATAATTAAAATTACATAATGTTTCATTTCATATAATCTCATCAAATTACCAAGTAAATTTGATAATCTGTCTCTGAGACACATCAATCAAAAGTTCCTAAGTAAATTGAGAGTTTTTAAACCTTTTTTTTTTAATATAAGCTTGGGTCTGTGCGATATTATATATATTATTTATTAAAAATTTAATATTTGCTCATTTCTTTATTTTTCATTTAAGAGGAGTGAAGCGTGCCGATAATGTGCTTACCGGTTAATATTACGAATATTTTGATGTTTTAAATTGCTGTTCGTGTTTACAATCGTTTTCAAAAATAGCATATTCTTGATCGCTGCTGAAAGGATTCAATGTTTTATTTTTCAGTCAAATGCTTAGAAGCTTGAATTGCAATCAAAACTTAAGAGACCACTGATAAAGTCGCTAAGGCCCGATCTCGTCTGATATGACACGTACGATAGCTGCATATTTTAATTCTGAAATATTGAAGGGGAAAAGGTTTCTGAAGACTGAAAAAATCTGGAATTCATTGATTGACTTTTCAGTCTCCAATTTGTTTTTCTTTAAATATAACTTAAGCAGTTTATTTAAAAAATATATTTTATTTATTCAGTACTTGTTGTATTCAACTATTTGATTTTATGAAGCGGAGTCGAGAACTATTTCTTTTTTTGATTTTGAGAGATTTTGTCGTCTCAAATCTATCAGCAACGTTTAAAAAACAGCTCGGTAAAGGGAATCCGCGCACATGAATACATAACACGGCTTTGTATTCTGACCTTCCATGAATTTAAAATTGTACACACGAACTGTAATCCATTTGGATAAATATTTTAAGGTTCATTATATATGAAGTTCAACCTTCACCTGCATAGTCTAATAAGGAATTCGAGAAACGTTCTGAAATAAAAATGTACCTACTTTTATGTCTGATTAATGAGAAGGGTTTTACATTATAACAGCAACTTTTTATTTGCGTAATTGTAATCAGCGTGTCTCCTTTCAATTTTAATTATACCTTTTTTAATCCGTGCGTGCCTCCAGAATGTACCTGAAACATAATTGAATTATGAGATCCATAAACAAAATTACCATCAGCGCTCAGTGAAACTGACGATAACAAATAGTATCTGCATTTATAACCTAATATTGTTACAGTAAATTTAACATGTATGAGGATTATTGGATTTATTTACTGCATGAATTTATTTTCCTATTATATGTTAATGATATTTCGTTATGTTATCTGTAAGTTTTTTACTGTACGTTGTTGTCTGTTGTTTACAGTTTCAATGCCTTTTTGTTTCCTTCTTTCATGAACATGCGATTATTTTGAAGAATTGCTAGTAAGAATCAATAATTTTTCATTGAAATAATTCAATTATAAACAAATCGGACAAGTACGTTTGTTGCGTTTTTATTGTTGATACATTATTAAGAGGAAAAAAACTTGGTAGTTAAGTAGATTCCCCAATGAAATTTTCTTTACTAAACTTACTTTCTTGCACAAATACTGATAGTCCAATTAGGATTATATAGGCCGGTTAAATTAAGCAATGAAATGTACAGGCTTTTAGAATAAATCAGTGCTTGAGAGCATTTATATTTATGTTGAAGTATAAATTAAAAATTATATTTATAATACTAACAAAACATTAATATGTATAGCAGATCAGCAAACAGTATTTTATATGACAAATAAAACCTTTCATATATAAACGGTATTTAGATAACACCTTCACAATATTAAATAAAAATAAAACATCTGCTTCCCTGAACCACCTTAATTCTATCAATAGCAAGATTTAGTTTACTATAGAATTAGAGGCAAATAATTCTTTAGCTTTCCTTGATATAGTTGTCCTTAGGAATCCTGACAATACTTTGGGACATACTGTTTATAGGAAATCCACACTGTATCCCAATGGTAACTAACACCACCACCCTATCCAATTAGCTACCGTTGGCAGATCTTCGTTACAGAGAGCCCAACCTTCGTAATGCTGACCATCTAGAGGCCGAGCTGCAACATGTAAAACATGCTCTCACTACCAACAACCTGCCCGTGCCTCGCCAGCATCGCAAGAACCATTTGAAGCCACCTACAATTGAGCGACAACCTGTAATATTACCATATGTGAAGGAAGTTACTGATAGATTACGCAAGAAGGTTTCGATCAAAACTACATGCAAATCACACAAGAAAGTGAGCAAATTCTTGAAACCTATCAGAGTACCATTCCTTTACAAGAATCGGGTGTATACAAACTCAATTGTGACCGTAGCTTGTCATACATTGGACAGATAAAGAGGAGCATAGGTACAAGGGTGAAAGAACATATCTCAGACATCAAAAATAGGCGCGCTTTTCGACGTCAGCAGCGTGTGAACACACAATAAACAAACCAGGCCACTACATTCGATTTGATAAATCACAAATTCTCGCTCGTAAAGACTGGAACATATCAAGGTTAATCTGCAAGGCTATTGAAATAAAAAAAACATCCCATTTTCAATAGAGAAGATGGCTGGACTCTATCCACTACCTGGGAAACCTCCTTAAAAATATAAAATCACATGTCCGTAACCACACCGCAGGACCTTGCAACATCATAAGCGCATTCTGCTGGCATGCAGAGCGGTACTCCAGAAAATTAAGAAATCGTTGGCGGTAGATGATAAATAACAGGACCAACTATCAGACATTCACATCTCGTCTGCCCATGATCACGGTTGCTGAAAAGTAACCGAAACGTCGGGATTATGTAGTTTTTAAAATAATAAAATTCGCATAGAAAATCCGATAAATATTAGTTTTATTTTAATAAGTACTCGCGAAAGTCTTAGATCTCATAAATTAAAAAAGATATGTATAAAAGCAGTACACTCACTGCGGCCATGTATATTTATATATATTTTTACCGTCATATCGGCTTTAATTAAGTAATACTACACATGCTTAAGTTGAATTTTAATTAATTTACAAGAATAAAAAATATTCCCAGCGTAGTAGTAAATTATAAATATTACTGTACTATATTGAATTAACGTTGACATTTTCAATGGATTTATTCGTATCTTTCACTGGACAATACTAAACTGAAGCTACTGGTTCGTTATAATGAAATTCTAACTCCTGTCTAAAACCGATCCAGACGTCTAGACTTTAGATATAACATGTTTGTTTTGCAGGTCTTTGTTGAGAGGCACTATCTGTGTTGTCTCCTAGTGTGTGCTTTTCAAATTATCAATTCTTACAGCACTGTTGAAGATAAGTAAATGTAACCTTATACGATTTTCAGTGTAGAAAAAAAAATTGCTTTATAAATGCATTTACCTAAGCCGCAATAAATATAACGACTATATTATATATGAAAAGGCTTCTCTATATCAACTATATAATAAGTTTTTAACACATTTTATTATTAATTGTATACATTTTGTATAGGTTTATATTTAAAATTGTATAAATGAATATAAAAACATTTGATAAGTTATTAAACCTAGAAAAAAAGATATGAATGTTAAATTTTATTTTCCTATCAATCTTTTGTAATCCCCGCGGTGCTGCTTACAAGGTACATGATGTATGAGCTACGGGGAGACTATTACAAATATCGGGGAGACTATTACAAATATTACAATAAAAACAAATTTGACTCTGGGGAACTTTTATTTCGTTTTCTACAATAGTATCATTATAATGCTTGCGTTCATACTTCTTTAACATTATCGCATCAAGTGGAAACTGAATGATGATAACAAATAGCAGAAATTGATAGAAAATATATGGCGTTCAGTGAATCGATTATATTATGAAACACTAACAGTCTCTATTGGCGCTAAATAACTCTGTCATCCCAAATAGTATTAAAAATCCATATTTAATATCACAGAATGAATTACTATTTATTATATCGAGAAAGATCCTCTAAAAGGTAATTATTTGAGAGGGCGAGCGAAATCGAGGACTCCCTTTTGAAGACCTTTAAAAGTGTAATTCAATTATGTAGCTCAATAAGTTGGGTTATAGTGGAAAAGAATTTCTCTTTCATTCTGGATTAAAAAAGCTCGTGTTTAATAAATTAAATAAAGTTTGATAATTAAATTTACAGAAATATAAAGAACATGTGAACACGTGCAGCAACAGTAAACCTCATGGTTTTATAGACATAAATTCATTTTTATATTTTAACATATAAATTATGATATTAATGAATTTATGTATATGAGTTTAATTTACACCAACCATAAAGAAGATTGGTTTGTATTCTATATTGTTTTATATAAAAAATAATAGCACGAACTTTAGTGTTCACTCTTATCATACATAAAAGATAATATTAATGTTTTCTTTTTTCATTTTTCTCCAAATCATTTTGATTCTAGATTTTGTTTGTCAAATTTGTGTTGAACAAAATTGTTATTATTTTATGAAAAGTAATAACCCAGTTCCTATATCAATACATACATTCCATTACAGCCTTAAGAAGTTCGAAGATCGAAATATTAAAAAATGTATATATTTTACTTCAGATTTACATTTTATTGTGTAATATTCATATTGGTTTTTAAACACTGTCGCGATATACATATCTTGCAGGAAATATTCATACTTTTTCTTGTGCTTTCTTATACTGTATATTTGTTTATACAAATAATATTCTTAGTCGTTTCCTGGCAATCATAACAAGGTCGATTGCTTTATATGTCTGTATATTAAGTGTGTCCGAGATTAATGGAACATCGTAATGTACCCATTAGTTAATTAATTTAATAAGGACGACCCTTAATTACATCCAAATTTATATACACATTGAGGTTGCTACATTTATATAATAGAAGCGAAGTTGTATAATGCTCTTATTTTGGTTGCATCGATCCCAAATGTCCATTAATATGAATTGCAAAATTAATTAAGTTCTCGGACTAAAATACATTTGGAAATTTATGTAATGTACGAGTATATTTAACTGTTAATCGACATCTCTTCGACGTCTTTAAAATGAAGAAGCTCAAAACAAAAGGTAATTACGTTGATGATAAAAAGTTATAGAAAGCTTACTTACTTACAAAGATCGATTGATGGACGTTAACTATTAAGGGTATCTTGCTTGTTTATTATGAAAGCCTTTGTTTCCCTTACAACCTTTGAGCAGGAAGATATAATCAGAAAATTTTGTTACGTTTTATTCATAGTATCAGTTTAATAGAGATAGTATTTTTTAAAGACCGTGCAAAGTGGAGGTGTTTGAGCAGGAAGGCAGACCCTGGCTAATGCTGGGGTAAATTGCCAGGAAGAAGAAGAGTATTTTTTATTAGGCCACATTCATATATGAGGTTCTTATTACTTTTACCAAAAAGAATTAGTGTGTAAAACTGAACAGAATGCCTCGGCTATATTTTTCTGTTTGATATAACGTGAATATATTCTTTACATTCATGTATATGATAAATAAGCATTCGCTAAAGCTTCCATCACGCTTTCTGAACGCTAAAGTGCCATTGATGAAAGCCAGTGAAGTGATATGCTGATTCGCAACCTTTAGATTATTTTTGTCTTGAATTATATATTTACTATATTACAACGGATTAAATAAGAGTTATGATATTTAATTTTATCAAATACCTAAATATACGGCTACATATTTTAATTTTTAAGCATATAAATTAATATATATATAAATTTTACAGTTTCATATCGTTTTAATTTTTAAATCTACTAGTATAAGCTGCGATGTAAGCTCAGTTATGACTTATGATGGTAATCAAAAAATCTTTAAACCTCTGGATAAGTTGTTCAATATTTATTCAGACATTAATTGAAAAAGTAAGACCTCGGACAGACCACATGTATATCATGAAATACGACGTATAATTTGCAATATAAATAGCCTTTGTCTGACGAGTGGATCGTGCCCAATGTACCCAATTTCACATTACATCTGACACCGACGCCCTTCAAATTAGTAACAAAATATGACCAGTGAGCTATAAAATGGATATGTTTGTTAAATTTCATAATATTTCACGCATTTCTAGTAAAATATATATAAATCAAAACGACAAATTAATTAAACTATCAGTTCTATCTAGATTAGTTTCCCATTTAAAGTTTCGTAAAAATGATCACAAATAAAAGTCACGTTAATGAGAATAAAGCTCATAAAACAAAGGTTCAACAACATGACCCCGAAATAAATTGACTTTTTGGTAATTCCAGAATATTTATGGCCCCAATGGGACATTTTTGTACTTAGTATATTTGACTTATACTGACCACATTTTTAATAAATACAGTCATCAATGGTCCCTTCGACATAAGAAGGTCTTATTTGTTATAGCAACTTTTACCTTTTACGAAATTATAAATATTCTTATAGTTAGAGTCATTACAGTAGAATTTTCTTCATTTTCAAGGTCAATAGACCCTTCCATAATTTTGAAACATAATTTAAAGTTATAAAATTGTTTTTTCTACCTTTATACAGGGAGTACTGTTCTTCAATTCGAATTTGAGGTTTTCAAAATAATATCCCTATCATTTTACAACTTTATGGTTAATGAATAAGACTTATTTTTATATAAATTTGTTAAAATTAAAACTAATTCCCTTTACTGAGAACTGTCATAAAATATGCCTATAAAACTTACAAAATAAATATATTAATATCTATTTTGCGCCATTTCCTCTACAAAATAATGGCAAGTTGAAATTGCACTTAGTAACCTTCCAGGATCAAAAGCAACTCCATTTAGAATTTCGAATAGTGAAAAAAAAAAGAGAGAAAGAACAAAATACTATTAAAATCTGAATACAAAACGATAACTTTGCTATAGTGGAAAGTGAATTTTTTTTAGCACCGCAACTCTCGGTAGTACACTAAATTGAAATAATTTCCTCAGCCTCAGGAATATTCTACAACTGAAAGCGAATTTTAGAGAAGAATTTTCTGTTAGTTTGTTAAAATTTTTGTGTGCTGCATTTTTTTTTAATGATGTTTGACATTATAAATGAATCCTTTTATACTTTAAAGCTATTATCTAAAGTGTTGTTGTGTCGTTGGGACGTAACAAATTTCCATTAGATTTCTGAATCAGTTTAACCCCGTTGCCGTCCATTGGACTAATGGATTTAATATATTACAAACCACAAGTTATTTGTTGCTGTAATGAATTTTTCTAGCGAATCTTATATACATATTGTTTTACTGATGTATCTGAGGTAGTTGCTTTATAATTATTAACATGTCATCATGTTTGAGTTTAAATCTATGTGAATAACATTCGAATTCCAGTCGGGAGTCAGACAACTCTTACCTTACTCGGAATTAGGAACGGAAATTGTCTCCAGTTCCTCTTGATGTGCTTGAGCTAAGCTTTGAATTGTAAATAATTGGATATTGGATTTTGTTTGACCTATAAATTCCATTGAATTATATTATAATGGTTTAAATATCCTTTCTAAAACATCATTTCAGTTTATCTTTATTATTGTGCTGGCAACGTTTTAAGTAAACAAAAAATAATATAAATTAATTCCTATTTAAAAACTTATATTTTAACTATATATAAATGAAAAAATTCTTTACGTTTATTATATTAAGATAAGTGCATTAGTACAGCGTACGAGACATCACCGGAAAACTACGTTGAAACCTGTAGTTTAGTCAATTTTCCTTAGTTCCCTGTATTTCCATACATTAATATTAACGAAGCATATTGCTGCGGTAAAGTTATTATTACTGCGTTTATGTGCGATATAAGCCTAGCGAGCATTATGTGGATTTGCTTCCTCTGATTAAGCTGTATTCCAGGCCACGGAAGGTTTTAATAACATTATACAATATCTAAAATTCTTTTTCCGTGACATTATTTTTTAATTGTCCTGTGTTCTTCTTATACATGAAAATCTTATAAGTAATAATAAATTATTTTAAACATTTTTCTAAAAAGTATAGTTTTAAATAACTTATTACCCTCCTTTCACTTATTAATCTATCTCACTTTTTATAATTAAAATTGTGCCTTAAGAGACATGACGCGTGGTTTAAACTAAGAATCTTCGAGTCGGCACATCTTTTCCAACTCAGTTTTGAGAGCCACTTGACCTAAGAACGGGTTATAATGATTTAGAAGTGCAAAAAGCTGTCAAAAAAACAACATTTATCAAAATATTTAACATGTTTTGTAAATGAAAGGTTTACAGAACTTATAAAATGTACATACTACTTGAGTTATGATTTATTGGTACTCCTTTCTATACAGAAAATCTCAATATTCTTAAGATAATGTAACCTTTTTTTCTTCATATAGGGTTTTTTGTAACAATGTTTTTTCATTTTCAAAAAACAATAGCATAATAAGTAATATTCCTTGAAGCCTGCCATGGATTGATGTTTAAGATACTTTTAATAGTGAAACTGTGAAAATCCAAAGAAATTATAGAATTATCTTTACAAAAAAGTACCTACTTATATTTAGAAGAAAATGGCCTTTACGAGGGACATCTATCAAACTTAATGTTTGTTGTTTATATATCAATCTTATTACTTTATACTGTAGTAGTGTCTTAGGAAGAATTTTAAGAAAACTCAACTCATATCAATCTAAGAGTCATAATCATGTAAAGTGACTTAAGTTTGTATCTATATTGAAAAATTGAACCAGGGTTATAATATTCGCTTTCGGTAAATACGGTATGTATTAAAATCATATACAAACTAAGCATAGCAACACACAAAGACCATTGTTAGGCGACCGAAATATGTCTTATTGGGATACTTTTCATATAACAGAAATTTAATCCCCTATATCCTTTACACGTATTTCACTGAATAATTCATAATATTTTTTTTGCTGAGTATTCAGTATTCGCAATTTTCAGTATTCGTCATTATTTTTTTACTAAGTAAATCAATGAAGTGGTTGTGTCACGTGTACATTAATCATGTTAATCCCCAAGAAGCCTCAAAGTCTGATTAAGTATTGGGTCCAAGATTTTTGTGGGTTATTTTTGGAATGTTTACCAAAAAAAAAAAATTACCAACTTCTTTGCTGAATATATAGAAATTTCTTGTTAAAGTCACTGAAAGAATAATAATATATAGTATAACATATTTTTTGTGGAAAAATTAATATTTATAGTTCAATAATAACGAATTATTTCATCATTTAATATTACAACTCATAATATGAAAGATTTATTAATAATAGATTTTATGAAGTCTGTAATTCTTAATTTGGTATTAATTTTAGGTAAAATCATTCTTGTAGTTTTCTTAAGAAAAAATATCAATTATTTTAAAGCCGTTTTCAAAATGCTTCACGTGATAAATTTGATTTTCTTAAATTTCTATAATTAAACTAAGTCATTGAAGGCTGCTTAGATAACTGTCGGTATTAAGTTGCAAAATAGGTTTCTCTATTCTTACGGCTTCACGTAAGGTTATATATGAAGGTCGGTTTTCTTTATATGTCAAGAATATTCAAGTTTTTGCGTCTACTGGATATTTTTAATATAAACGTTCTTGTTTCATATTACTTACTTGATTAGTATAATTAGACTTTTGGATTAATGTTGCCTTGAAAGTAAAAGATCCAATTTTATATAAAATAATTTTTGACAACCCTGTCTTCTTTCCTCCTCTCGATGTGCTTTCTGAGATCATTATTGCTCTAATGATAGTCATAGAAGAAATAAGAACTGAACTTTCAAAGTATATATACAAAGTTCAGTTCAGTATACTGAACTTTACATATATATATATATATATATTTAAGTAAGCATTGCAATTGTTCCTAATCTTTTGAGAATGTAGTAATTTTAGAAACTTCTGAAGGAACTTTTAAAAAGCTTTTAATTTGTTAATTTTAAGGACCCAATTTATATATTAAGTGTATTTTTTCAATTTATTTTTAATAAATATATATTTTGTTTTGTTTGGTGAAATTTACGAAGGTTGATCCCACGCGCTATGACAATAACCGCTTAATAAAACCTCTTTAGACTCTTTGTTACATTGTAGCATGAAATAAATTTGGCATAATGTTCATCATATTTGTATATATATATATATGTGTATTATAACTTTTAGTCTTAACTATTATACTTACCGAAATCAATAGACGTCTGTACCGAAAGCCGCCCGAACTTTATTCAAACATCACTAACAAACAAATTTGTTCACAACTCATATGTAATAAATACGAGTTATTTAGACTGACAACACGTAGAGACTCCGTGTGGGCTAATATTTCCATACATACTATTGTTAATTGAACAGTTTTATTTAAATAGCCCTCTGGGTGGAGGCTGTTGTTATGAGAAAGGACGTTCAGCGTCTGAATCTAAGAGGGCTTGTTTGTTGTTGGTTCGACGCATGCGCTCTCAATGTATCTACTCTCCAGCCGCACGACACAGTCTAGTAAAGGACAGAAGACTATTTAGTTGTTTTTTTTTAACTGTATCTGTGTTCTCTAGTCTATTCAGACGGTTCTAATGTATGAAACTTTAACGGTATATCATAAAAGATAATCCTTTGTAATTTCCGATGAACGCAATGAGTTATTCTCACGATACGCTAACGAATTTCTATCCGATTGTATTAGATGCTTATATAGCATTATTTATAACTATGTAGGTAAACATATATATGTTTAATAAAAGTATGTTTTTTAACTTGAAAATATATTCTTGTGTAGGAATTTTAACGTGGGTTTTAATATGATAACATGTGAACTATAATAAATAAATATTTGGAGAAAAACCTTATAAATTAATGATATTATCGTATGTCAAATCAAATGACTATTAAATATTTTATAACTTAAAACGTATGGATTATATATATTTATAAAAATATATGGGATATGTTTACATGAACCTTAATTTTCTTTATCCTTATTCATCCTTTTTATAACTTTAATTTATAAGACTTTATATATAGCACTATGTATTCAATTTAAAGCATACATATAAACTCAATTATCATAAACTCATTTTGACAAGTCTAGAACTGGGTACTAACAATAAAAACCGCTATAACAATTACCGCAATTTGGACAAAATGAAAAAAATTATGTGCACTAAAACCAGATCTATCGTTACCTTAAGGTAAGGGCATTGCCTGTCTAGTCATTTGTAATAATGCACCACAGGGTTTACAACCTCAGCAACAAGCGCCACCCTGCTGCGGCAATATACCTTCATTGATGGAGACTTCTTCATTGATTTCACAGTGGAAGCGCGATCAAGTTTACTGAATAATTTATTGCTGGGAAGGATTTCATAGCAATATAATATGATGCAATCCTTTAACGGTTCAGTAACTAGTAGTTTTAATATTTGCAGATTTTTTTATACACACATATATTTTTAATAAGTGTAATTGTTCATTATAAACGACAAAGGCTTTTAGTTCAAACTCGTTGACTTTATTTTTTATTTGTTTGTCTTATTTTTTATGTATTTTTTTATTCCCTTCCAAGACTTTTTCAATCAAACTATCTTATGTCCTAAAATCATTTAGATAAAATTTAGTTATATGATGTTTCCATTTTTTTTTCTTAAGTCTATGACCCGAATAGAACTTTATTAAAGCCAGTGTAATTCTAGCTCATTCCACTTATCGTGCGGAAACAAGCAGTTACACGTGTACAGTAAATTGACGTTGGTATGTGAATTTATATTCCGTTTGCAAGAACAGATTGCTCTGCGGAAATTACTGTTGCATATATGAGAAAATGTCTTTCGGCAGCTTGACGGTGACAGTTTCCTCTTATTATTCATAAATTTTAATAGAAGTAATGTTAATATTTAACGAAATTTTTTATCGTAGCCGCGTAGCACAGTTGGCGCTACGCCAGACTCGGGTCGTTGAACTCACGCACCCAAAACAATGCTTGCTACGGTGCGCGATACGTTAATTGAATTCGAAATTTTGCAATAAATACCTGAAAATAATAAAATTATTAGAATGTAGGTAAATCCTATATATAAAAAAGTACCCAAGAAAGAACTTTTTTTTTTTATTACTTTCATAGATTTTCTTTTTATGTTTTAGTTGAATACAGTTCTTTTATGAAAGACATGGATAAACAGAGTCAAATTGCTTATTGCATTTTTTATAAAGGGTTTAGTGAATTTTTAAAAGCTGATTCTAATCTATTTACAAGGGTTGACATGGTCGAATTTGTATGGGCAATATTGGTTTTGGTTACAAAAAATCCATTGACCACAACTATTTAAAGAATTAAAAGAAAAAAAATTTAAAATCAGATAATAAAAGTGTTTTACCTTATAAATAAACTTAACAATAAAAAAATACTTAACTGTAGCTAGTATTAAATATATTAATGTCAAATGTGTTTAAATCAAACGAAATCAGTTAAGTGAGGGTCTGGTTCCGGCTGGTGTGACTCGCGTCTATTGATCCGCGCCGACACAATGATGTACGACTATATAGCTCATGGATACGGCAATATTAATTACATATACACAATGACAGTTCGTTTGTATCACTATAACTCACAAACATTTAGACATAACGAACTCTTCTTCTGTTCTGGTTTTTCGATATGAATTTGTGTACATTAGTGTTGTGAATAAATATTGCATCAGGATATACATAATTCAAATTTGGAATTGATAAATATTTTATACAGATTATCTGTTATTATATATTTCTTTTTCATTTTAAAGATCTGTTTGTGAAACAGTTTCGTGGTATCATTGGTGAATTCAATAATATATGTGAATGCGACTTTGCCGTGCTATTTGCAGCCACAAGCTCAATATTTGATGCAAATTGTATTACAGTTTTTCTGTTATATTCCTGTTAAAAGACAGTTTCTTACTTTAGTAAGTATTTTTGCTCTGAATGCTTGAATTTAATAAAATCTATTTTACAAAATATTTGACACTTTGCCAATAAAAAAAAATTTGAAGTATCAGTTACATTAAACAAACAAATTTTATTCCTAAAGGTTATATCAGTATGTATTTTATTAGTTTAAGTGCCGTAATGGCATAATATTTGCAGTGTATTAAAGTTTAACACTTGAGATATGTGAACGAGTACCTTTAGAGTTTCGAACAAGACGCTAGAGCTATTGAAGTTCTGAAACCTATTTAAAATCTTGAACAAAATATTCCCAAGGAAATGAAACTAAGCTTTTTTTTTCTTTTATAACTACATAATTCCGACGTTTCGGTTCCTTTACAGCAAACGTGATTACGGGCAGACGAAATGTAAGTATCTCTAACTCCTAAGTCGTAAACTGTAGTGTGAACAACATGATCATTTGTGACACACATTTTAGAAAAAGTCAGATGTAAATACAGCCTTATATTTGAATATCGTCCAGTTTATAACAATATTTGATGGGAGTGACCATTGACATTTGTATAAGGATTATTACAAATGACACACACTCAGAGACAAGTTGAAAGTGCAAACAAAACCGATACCTTACCAAACACTACAGAATTGATTTGACATTATAAAAACCTCAATAAATGATTGCGAGTAAATATTTCAATAAAACAAAGTAAGCATTTCAATACACGACAAAGAATTTTATTTCAATAAATGTACTGTTTTAAGATCGTTTAAGCAAATAAAAATAGATTATATTTTTGGCACGCAATTTAAATTTGAATTAGGAGATACAATATAATGAAACAAGCGCTCATACGCTCTTACACAGGTGCTCACGACAATTCAATATAATGTTAATAAAATGTACCACATCTTATAACGTAATTCGAGTTTCTATTGTTACAAAGAAATGTCTTTTAATGAACACAATATAAGTTCTTCGACATTAGCTCCATAATCATTGTGTATTTTCCAAACGTGAGTGACTTTTCTCTGATTATAACAAGGTTACAGAACAAGGTGTTACTAGATGTAGAGTGGAAAAAACACGAAATACATAACTCGATACTTCAAAGAAACAAGGAATATATTATTCAAATAAGTTTTCTATCTCAATATCGAAAAGAACCTCAAGTTTATAATTTGATTTATTTTATGTATTTTTTTCGTCTGTGTTCACCTTAGATCAAATATCATTTCTTAATCTAGATATTTTCCCTAAAGCTATTACGGAAAATATCTAGATATTAAGAAAGTAATTAATCTAGATATTTTCCCTTACAAGATTACCTCGAGTAATATATAATGATAATATGATATCTAGGCAACGAGTTTCAACACTAAAAAGGATAGACAGGTCACTTCATAGAAGTTGGAGTAAATTATTTGTTCTATGACACTAATGTATTTACACTGATTTCCAAGTTTACTTTATACCTTTTTTGGTAAGGTCCCACCCAATTCGATAAACTCATTATCAACTACACCTTTGTCTTTTCTAAGTATGAGCTCATTTGAGAATTACATCCAGTAATGTAAAGATAGTAATATAGACTGTCCAACAAGATTTTACCATGTAAATGTGATCACAGTCATGTTTAAATCTGGTGTTCTGACCTTTCTGATAATTTTTACAGTTTCAATATTCGCCGCGAAGAATGTAAATGGGTAAAATTGTATATTGATTAGAAGAATTTCATTAAAGGCTTTTCATTAAATTCTATAACTGATTGGATGCTTTTCAACTATTCCAGGTCTCAGCCAGTATTACAAAAGTCTATCGAGGAGCTGTTTACTGACCGGGCTGATGTCATTTATCCTGATTCCTGTAAGACATTTAGATCCTCAGCCCGACAGTCCAAAATGTGCAAAAAAGAACCAGGTCTTTCAAATATTATTCTCACGGCCAAGCAACAGGCACTCACAGCCTGTGAAGATACATTTCAATATGATAGATGGAATTGTTCGCTTGTTTTTAATAAACGACCGAAAAAAAGTATTTTCAAGAAAATCTATAGAGAGACTGCCTTCGTCCACGCCTTGATTGCAGCATCTATAGCTCATGCTGTTGCAAGAGGTTGTGCCTCTGGCAACCTATCCAGATGTGCATGTTTTGGAAGCTTCAAAAATACATCATGGCATGTTCGTGGCTGTGGAGACGATTTTAAATTTGGAAAAAGATTCACAAAAAACTTTCTAGAATGGAAACAGGCAGGGTCTGATCAAATCGCTGAAATTGTTAAACAAGACATAATCGTCGGTATGGACTCTGTTGGCGAACAGATGAAAGAGATTTGTAAATGTCACGGATTTTCTGGATCGTGCACCACTAAGACTTGTTGGAAGCGACTAGGGCCATTTAATTCAGCTATGGGATTATTGAAGAAACATTACCACCATGCCGTGAAAAGGAAATTAGTGAATTTTACAACGAAGAGAGCAGTTACGCCGAAAGCTAGGAAAAGAATGCAACTTGACAAGAATAATTTGATTTACCTACAGAAGACTCCAAATTTATGTGTTAGTACAAAGGGAAGAATATGTAAAGATATTCATAATTGTGCTACTTTGTGTTGTGGAAGAGGTTACGTTACAGGAAAGAAGATAGTTAAGTCTAGATGCAAATGTAAAATGGTGGACTGTTGTTTCGTTAAATGCGATACTTGTGTTGAAACAGCGGACTTGTTTACTTGCAAGTGATTGTACACTTAATTATTTATGGGAAGTCTTTTAAGAAATATTGTGCATGTCGAATAATTTAAAATTCAAAATTGTATCTGTAAGTTATGAAAGTTGATATTATGCTGTGATAGCCATTACGGTAGAACGAGTTGTAAGTGAGATGGTTTATAAAGAAGAATGGTATCGGAGGGTAAAATCTTTGATTTGAAGAAGTGATTTAAGTAAGAGATTTGCTTTTATAATATTGTTACAAGCAATTAAATTTTTAAAATAAAGAAATCTGTATTTTTAATGTATATATATATAATAAAATTACAACCAATACAAATTAGCTGTTTTGCTCCTTGATTTAGAATATAAAATTATCTACCAAGTCGTATATTTTAAGTTGCTTATCGTTTAAAAAATCCTGAAGTCACTGCTTATATGTAAGTATATATAAAAAACATATATTTTTATAAGTATGAATCACATAAACTTGTTTAGTTAATTTACATAAAATCTATCTAATAAAAAACATTAATTCCCTCATTCAATCTTGCTGATGACCTTCGGAAAGGCCAATCCATCCAAAAAAATACGTCTGTACTTTATATAGGCCCCATTTAATTACATTTAATGCATAAATTATCTCTTCTCCCAAGTCTTGTAACCCTACCAAAAATTAGAATATACTTAAATTTCTAATAGCTGTGAGATTTTGCAGGCAATCATTTTGAAGTGGTTGGTTTGACCACTACTGTTTATGCCTTCGTAGGTCAGACACGATTGTGGTTATTTTTTAGTTTCATTAATATTGAAATTCTGTCTCATTCACAATATTGAAATTAAGTCAATTTCATAGGCAATGTCGTCTTAATTGTATACCTTTTTAAACATTACAATGCCATAGAATATGTTCTTTGGCTGCAAAAAAAAACTGGTTATTACAAAAGTTTTTTTTAAAGTTATTTTAAGATAGGACTTTTCTTATGTTATATTTTTGTTTTTGTTTTCTTAGTTATACTAAAAAAAAAATTATAGCACTCAGTATTAGTCAGGTTTTGCCTCGCTGTTAAATATGTAAACAATTTAAAAAAATAAAAAATAAGAGTCGGAATCATAAGGAGAACTACTCCTATTGCCAGTTAAATTTATATCATGTTGATAGAATTATTTATTTCGGTTTATTATTTATTTAGGACTTTTTCAAATCTATAGTTATATATTTCAAATTCAGTACAGCAACAATTAATGATTCTCCTTTTTTAAAGACAGGTATCGCGATAAATAATGTATTGGCCAATATGGAAAAAGATTATTCATTATTAAGGCACATTTTTGGAAGGTAATATTTTGCTTTTATTTCTTTGCGTCAGATATCAACCCTAATGCTATAAAAAGGTAAGGTTGGATTTTTTATTTCTTACAATTTCATACAAAACCCTGACTAAAAAACCATGATTAAAAAAACTGTAACCAGAAAGCAAAGTATTTTCGAAACATCAATGTGTCATATTATATATTTGTTTTAAATTACGGATCCCAATTTAATTAGAACAGTATGAAAAACTACCAAAATTTTGCCGATTAAAGTCATTCCATCGCATGCATTTTTAAAACTTTGAATTTATGGAAAATAATGTTGTATGTCACATAATTTCAAGTTCGATATATCATAAAGGCTGCTGGGATTTACGTGGAAACCATACTTGGTTTATCCAAATTGTGACTGTTAGTTTAGTTTAATTGTTAAGTGTGAATTATAAGTTTTATTTTTCGAATAGGACTTATCTTTTACCAGTTATTAGGGTAATCAAAATTTTCTATTAACGTAAAATAAGAAGATTTCTTCAAACTTTAAACGTTCAGTAAGCCTTATCAAATCGAACCTATTCGAAAGAAATCGCGGAGCAGTTTAAGTTTCATATAAGCCTACATCCTGTGTTTCAAATTTGAATGTAATACAATTATTAAACAGTATCATCATTATAAAAATATCTGTAATAATATTTCAGTGCTTATTCTACCGTCAGTTAGAAATTCCATCACCTAAATCATATTAAATCTAAATAACCATATTAATTATTTGCAGAAAAATTAAGAAGGACTACTATTATTACATCTTACCCCAAAAAAACATTTAAATTTAAAGCCTTGGAACAGTTGCTCTATATAATTAGGATTATCTTTACATATTATACGATATGTTTTAGGCCAACTAAAAATAAAGTTTTACTCAAGACCGAACCATATTCAAGTTCACTTGTCAAAATTTCAAAAAGAGCTATTCAATAACAGGTACGAAAAATATTAGATAATTTCTTAAATTTATACAATAGACATCTTTTGAAAAAATATCGAAACGTCATCATTTTAGTAGAATCGTATCTAAAACCTGTCACTTGGTGTAATCAGTTGGCCAAAGATGCCGCTGTAAAGCAGTCAACCCAGTAGACGTCGATAAAACCATTCAATAGATGGCGCTATATAGAATAAATTTAAATAAAAATGACCAATCTGAACATAAAACATTTCAAAACCGTTGAAGTCAATACCTATTATCTTCAAGCTCAGATTCCTGGTACCCAGTCGAGATTAATGCGATTCTCATATTTTGCAACGCGCGAATGAAGACGCATGCGCGATAAGATCGATTTAATACGCGGCGATCGAGAAACTTTATATGCGTGGAAAACACAAATTGAGTGCATATTACCGTTTAATAAACCTTTATCGAGTATGTTAATCGTGTTTTATTTTTTCTTCAATATCCAAGCCGTTCCTTAAATATGCTGTTTTTAAAGTGTTGCCATTATTATTAAAACTACAAACATTATTCAAATGATAGTTTTAAAGGTTAAGATTAAGAAAAATCCAAGACAAGATCCGGATTTTAATAACATGCCTTCCAAAACCACTAATGAATATTGTGTACTAGCCTAAAGATCCTAAAGATGGGTCTACATAGTAATTATGACGCCTATAATTGACCCATAAACCATTAAAGGCCACAAAATTGCGGTTTGTTTTCGATGCCAACGCACATAATTACGATAGCGCTATTAAAGTAAAAAAAAAAAATAACAGCAGCTTACAGATTTATTTATTTATTGACCTCAACACGAAACGTATTACCATTGTAACTAGAATACAGCTGTCTAAAGAATAATATTTTTCTGATAAAGTTATTAAATAGCCATATTATTACATGTGTTTACATTTAATAAATTAGAATTCTATTTATAAATTATTTTTCTTAAAATTTTTCCCTTTGAACTTATTTAAGTTTTAAATACTAGATTATTTCTTTGAAATCATATGGTAAATAACTTAGGTTCGAGTTTCCATAGTAATGGAGATTAGTAATCGGTACAAAGCCAATAAAATTATGTTAGGTCGACCAATTACAGTATATTAAACAAAGCTTTTATTGCCTTATGTTTATGGAAATAAGACAATTTATTTAATAATCAATCATCAATGTGTATTCCATTAAAATAAGTATTAATAATGATATATTATTTAATTTCTCAATATAAAATTTCAGGAAAGTTCTAAATAGATAGCGAGTTCTATAAAAGCGATTTATAGAATTAAATAAAGTGTTTACGAATTGTTAGCATGAAAATTATTTATTATAAAATTTATAAAACTGTGCGCGTAGTCGTATGAACTCATTTTTGACTGCGACCTCGTCAGATTGAACTTGGGCACAGGGGAAAATGTGCATAGTGTGTCAAAACAATAGTTTTCGTAACAAAAAGGCAGCGACATTGGAATCTGTGTCATTTCATAAATAATACACATATACGTATTGGGCCCACGGGACCCGCACGGCATTGGAAACAAATAACAGTCTGTGTCCTATTCTGATGTCTGAGCAACATTAATGTATAGTTTCATCAAAATCAATCCGGCAGTTTTTGTGTGATAAAAACTATACATATTTATATACACACATATACAAAGATGTATATATACACATATATATATATATATATAAACTTTCTCATTTATAAGGTTTGTAGAATTAATATATTCTGTATAACTAAAACAACGATTGCTTTGATTTAACTTTAAAAGCTCTTGGAAGTAAAGACTATTTATAAATTCTATTAAAAATATTAACAACATTTTTTTGTGTCACGTTTAAGCTACCTAAGTTCTATTTAAAAAGTAAAAAAATTAATAAAAAAAGTACGAATTGCTTCATAAAAACAAAGTGCCACCCACAAATCCATTATCCCCGTTAAATATAAGAAATCCAGCGCAATTGATACCTCTACTTAGGATATTTAGTGAGTTTTGTGTGAGGATTAAGGGAAATGACCATTCGAAGTATTTGAAACGACAATGAGTTAACAGCTCACTTAACAGCTATAGGTAATTAGGATCACACATTTCTTTTTCGGTAGTTGAGATTAATGTATTAGAAAGTCGGTGGATCGTAAAATTAACAAATATATTTGTATTTGTTGCATTTATATAACATTTAAGATGTACTTAGCAGTTTTTTGAATCTAGAAGGGTTTGTATGAAGTGTACCTGAGATCACTCAAAAAAAATTTCGTACTTGAAAATTTGTTGTTGTTTAAAGTGAGAATGTTTTTAATTTCACGTACGTACATGTTGGAACAATTATTCTTTATAATACATCAAGACGATGGTTGGTGGCTTTAGAGAAAAGATTGGATAGCTGAATCTTACAGCAATCCTATCTCATATAATTATTCATGTTATATATCTCATAACTATTCTAAATTATTGTTAATTGATTAATATAACACACACGTCCAATAAAATAATAATAAGGGAAATATCAATACAACAATTTTATAGTCTTATAAACGTAACGAAACCGATACGATCATTCACCACCGAAGCGAATCTACCGATTATCTGTAAAACGTCTTAACTGAAATTCTTCACAAATGCCTACATACTTACCTGTCCCTTGAATGGATGTCCATAATCTCTTAACAATGGTGTTAGGATATAGTTAGTCTGTGATGGATTTTACAGTTACGTATTTCTTTTCGTGGCCCGTGGTGCGTGAGATCTATTACAGAGCTTTTGCAATTAATGGATATTTCCTTCTTAAGATACTTCAAACATTGATGTAATTATCCAAATAAATATGACATTGTCAACAGTGAAATAAATAAAATTGACAATATTTAAACATCCAAAATTACTTATATTCAGTATAAATTTTAAAATACTCAATTGCGTGAAAGAAAACCGACGCATATTACTAATATAAATATATTGTCTGAATAAGTTACGTATGAATCGTGTCATGCGCTTGTAATTATGAAAAATGCTATGACATTTTTAAAAGACTTATTAAAGAGACAATTATAGTATACAATGAAACGAGCGAAGCTGACGACAATGCCTATATTTTAAAGCGTCATAAAAAGATATTATAGATATTTATCTTCATGCAAATGTGACCGTAATAATAATGATCACACAATTATTAATAATGTATCAAAACTAATAAAGATCGAGAGTAACTTTATTATTTAATCAAGTCAGCCGAGGTCCGTAACAAATCAGAAATGAAGTCCGTCTGTATTAAATGATACATGGGCTTCAACTTGCCCCGGTTTTGACTCGTTTTGGTCATAACTAGACATATAGTCAAGTTGCTCACAAGTTTTGGACAGGATATTATCGTTTAAAAATCCACAACATGAAATGGGTATAGAAATATCTACTTTGGTTTACAAACAGTTATTTTATTTTTTATCATATGTATTATGATCGATAATTAGTGGTATTTTAATTTACTTTCGTAGCTACATATTGATTATCGATTAAATATTGTGTTGGAAAGTAACTATAGAGCTTTTGGACAAAGATATCTTGGAAATTCTAAGCGAAATCCTTAGCAAAACTAATTTTTATCTAACACATCATCAGCTAGTTCATTCCTTTACATAATCCTCCACTTAGTGGAAGTAAATTGTGTAACAGCGGGTACAGCATTAAAACTTTCCGCCGTATATAGTTATGATCGAACACAAACGTCATTCTAGGGTCCATTTCACACTTGAGACGAGTTCCAAGCTGTCAATGTAACTCTTCAATTATGCATGGCACAGTTAATGTATTATTTAACACCTTACCAGGTTTCGACACATTGCCAAGCGGGCACCCTGTGGAGTCCTTACAGTTAGCGCGTGGTCTAAAATAAAAGATCAAGAGTTTGCTGTATCTTTTGCGATTGATAATTAAAAAAGGTTAATAAAATAATACATTAAAAAATATATATTTTATTTACCTGCCTCCACACTAATATAACTATTTATCGAAATGAAACATTTGAGGACATATTTCTCCACATCTAGGGAATGATGTACATGTGTCCATGGCTTTATATGACCTTCATACATTCTATACAAATTGTAAAACCTTTGTTTGATATTATCAATTATTTGTCCCGAGGCATTTTCGAGTTCTTATAACTTGAGAGAAGCTGTTGACAGTTCTTCCAATATCTTCAGACTGACAGTTGGAACAGGTTTAGACCAGAGTTACTGTTTATTCAATCAAGTCACGGTTTTATTAAACCGACTTAGTTTTCTAATACTGTTAGTTAATTTGAAATATTGTTTTTAACTCTGAAAAAAAAATATCAACGGGTGTACTGGAATGTAATTCCGTTGATAAATATTTTTTTAAGAGAAAAAAAAAACTTATTGTATATATATAAATAAAGTAATTTTAAATTGAAACTTGAAATGAAATTCAAATATAAAGAGTGATAATTCTTCTCCTTCAGCAGGGTCGAAGCCAACCTTTGGATAAAGCAACTGGAATCCATTTTTCTGGAAGTTACAGATAAACTAATCAGAATTCTTCTTTCATCCCCCTCAGGTATAAGAAAGTATCAGTCAAGAAAAATTTATTCCTTATTAATAAATTCCTTATTAAATAAGATACATACATATACACACGTCCACATTAAAACCTATATACATATTATAATAAATAGAAATTTAACGATAACTAAATAGCTCGTACCTAATTTATAATAATTTTAAATTTGATTAATATAATTTAATGTACGTTAAGGCATTAAGTCTCTGTTCTAGAACCTTCGTTTTTATCTTGTTTCGGTATCATTGTTATAGATCTGTTAATTAGCACGCTCCCACACCGTTCTCTTGTTTAATTAATATGAATTGCGTGCCAGGTACCGATCGCTATCTGTTTACGCACGATTCGAATTATTTTCAATTGAATTTATACATATATGTATATAATGAATTTAAATGTCATTCAGCATATGTCTGTTAAATATCAAAAATGAATCGTTATTATATTTGCGAACATTATAAAACTATAAATTATTTTAATATGAAAATGCAGATATAATTAATGTCAAAAGTACTTCTAAATGTCGTCGCTGTAAGTAATAAGTCTTATTGCGCAAACCTGGCGCCATTTGACAAAGGCTCGACCGGTCTTTTGTTTCACATTCATTCATAAAACTCGCCATTAAAAATATTATAAGATAGGAATAATATAGTATGAAAAAATTATTTAAAGAGACATAAAATTTTGTTTAATTACTTAAAAATTATAATTTAATTCATTGTATGTCCTGTTGTATTTTAATCTATTAGGACATAGCAATACTTTTGTTGCTTTCAATCAAAATAACAATATTGTGTTAAAGTATATATAAAAAAACAGTATATACCTATATCGTGAGATAACTTTTATTAAATAATATAAGAAACGATAAAAATTTATATTAAATAAAATAAAATTTTCAACTTTTTTAAGATTTATTGAAAACATATTTTACTATACATATTAATAAATTTAGTAGGTACTTGGTCGCTATAATGATCAACCAAAGTTTTAACATAAATTACAGAGGAAAAAATTTATATTGATTTTATTTTATTTAACGGAATCATAAACTACGTCCAGAAAAAATCATCCCATTACTTCAACTAATTCAACATTCAAAGATTGCATTTTTACTTAAAGATAAAAATAAAGAATAGTTGCAAATTTTCTTTTGTAAATTAAATTATTTTATACCTAAACAATGTCATAATAACAGATGTATGATTACTAATTATATTTCCACGGGCCAGAGCGATACAAACGCAACAATGGAAATGATAATTCTTAAAGAAGACTTCAAATAAATAAAGTTACCGTAAAAAAATACAACACCTTTCAAGAAATTCGAATATAATTTTACATGCCTCCCATACAACCGGCCACCAGGGAAGCGCGAAATATCCGAATGTAACACATTAATTTATTTACGTCAAGACAAGAATGAAACACAAAAATAAATATGTAACCGTCAGCGATTACGCGAAGGTACGCCTTAGATCACCTTTTAGGGAACGCTTCGTGCCGGCGCTAGCTTTTACAAAGGCAACAAAGGGGAAAATAATAAAAAAATGGTACGCCTCAATACGGCGCAAGTTATCGACGGATGTTAGGTACTGTATAGGAAATTATTTGGATTTAAAGCAATAGTTGTTGTCATATGAATTTCATATATGAGATAGCATGAGTGATGTCTTCAACACAAAATGTCTTTTAGTCCAGTATATTAATATCTATAAATATAGCTAATGCTACGCCGTAATTATAACTATGGTTCTAGGCGAGTTTATATTAAACCATAGTATTAAATATTTATCACAATTTGGTCGCCTCCGCTTCCTCCTGTGATCTGTACCAACCTCAATAAAGAGATGTTGGGTCATTTAAGATAATTTCGATGCGCCTGGTGCGAGATTTTTTCAAACATTCACGTGGGAGGTGGGATGTAATTGCCGAAATTCCTGATTTTTGACAATCAATAGACAGGATATTGCTATTATGATGCACAGAAGAGAACCGACGTCAAGAACTAAATGGCATATTTAATAAAATATGATTTCTTCTTTTATTTTTTTATAAACGTAAGTAACAAAAGGAACTTGTTTAAACATATGACAAGGTCGTATTTTAAGCTCGTCTGATAAGTTGCGACTGTATTGGCTTTAGACATAATTTGATTGGTTACAATTATTCTTAATCGAGTTTTAATATAGTGAAAGGAAGAAAAAAAAACTAATAAAATACGGAATTTATTGACATAGACAAAGGCGCAATCAAACAAAGCGCGTACAAATCATAGTACGGGGCGGAATATCCGAACATATCTATAATGGAGCGCACCTAACCATTCTATTACAGTACATAATTTACTTTTATTGTAAACTGGCCCCGAACTCACACGATGATAATGAAAATGCTGACATTTAAATATTCTCTCATTCATCCATCTCCCTTACACATTGGAGATAGAGGAAGATGGAGTATCAGAGTCCTTTTATCCTTCAGTCTATGACTGCATTCGTGACGGTTGTATGATTATGAAGGTATTTGTAATAATGTTGAGTGAATGAGTTTCTTAAAGGATAATATTTTTTATATTTAATTCGATTGACTTTACATTTATTTTATTCTTACCTATATTATGTTATATATCACAAAAATCTAGTCGGACGCAAAATTTTATTTAAATAATATCGTGTATATACATATTATACTTAATGTTGTCTTATGCTGTCTTTGTAATATTTGATTAACAATTTTATACAGATGTGTTAATTTTATTACAAAAATATCTACAATTATATAATTTATTTATAAATGGAAATAAAAAATAGATAAATGCAATGCAATAAAGCTAAACAAATATATTCCAACAATGTAGGTGCAATAAAATGTTTTACCAGTTTATAGGAACTCACCGTTATTTAAATTTTCAGCATAATTATTAACTTATTTTCTTATAAGCCAATGAAAGGGGACCTTTAAACGAGTTTAATGTATTTACATTCTATAGTACATACAATATAAATGCTCTTATCTCATTTAACATGAAGAACCTTTGTTTTACGAATATAGTTCATGTTTTAGGAACACTTGCATTTTCGGCATTTCAAATGTATTCTAGGAATTGTCATAATGTTGTCATATGTTCCACAAAAGTTGCGATAATTTTGCCTATTGTTTCTATATAAATGTACGGTGGCACAATACACAAAACACTTAAACAATTTTTAACCTTATGCAAATAAATTTAGGGTCGATGGAAGCTTGACGCTATTAAGTAGAAAACAAGTGCAGACACGAAAATCCTTGGTTAATTGTAAAACTCAAAGGACTATGGTAACCCACGTAATAAACCTTTATGACCCTTCACCGGTAAGTCATAAAAAATAACTGTTATTGTTAGTGTTGATTCAATTTTAACTTTCAAAATACCTATTGACTAATGGAAAGTACGTCTTGGTTAAAAAAAAAATTCCACTGATTCCTTTCACTGAGACGTTATTCTTATCTATGTGTACAGATTTAAATAATACTAATGATCCAAGTGTTTCTTAATTCAAGTGTTTCTTAAGGCGAAATAAACAAACAATTTTAAGTAAATATATATTTACTTTAATTTTATTATTAAAAAACTTTCTCTTTATTTTTTCCTCTTTAATTGACGTTAAGGATATATAGGTTTCCTATTCAACTACAAATATCATTGGCCTTAATTGTTGTAGCTGATTAATAGTTTGGTTTATT
Source organism: Danaus plexippus (assembly GCF_018135715.1). NCBI lineage: Eukaryota > Metazoa > Arthropoda > Insecta > Lepidoptera > Nymphalidae > Danaus > Danaus plexippus. The sequence goes on along the minus strand of NC_083537.1, from coordinate 7,760,226 downwards.
TTAGCTTCAGATTATATAACACAGAAGCATATATATATTTAATAATTTTAGCACAGTTTTAAGTCAAAGTCTGTACAGCAATAAAATAAGGTAGATGTAACTCTTACAAGTAAGGTAATAATTTGAGGGCAATGTTTATTGACTTTCATTGTTAAACATTTAAAAGACGGGTAATTAGTGTGTTGGCTGGTTTCAATGGCATTTACCTAATTCACTATCGTTTGTATTTAAATAAAGGTGCCGGTTCCGATGCTAGTGTAAATAATATCCTTTTGGGAAAAATATTTCTTATCAGATAACATCTAGTGTGTAAATAGATTTCTTATCCGGTCACTTGTTTCCGAGGTAGATGATAACGTAATGCTGTTTTAGAAAAGAAAAATATATATTTTTTTGTTTTTTACTCGTATGTTAAATCAGATATATATAAAATGTTTGGATTTGAAAAGGTTGTGTAAAACCAAGAAACGATCACTTTCAATAATAGACAGTAAATGCAATCTAAGTAACGTCTAGCAAAGACAGAAAGAGGCGCCGCCAGTCGTCACCTACATCGGATACATTTCATCAATGAGCGAGCCTTTTAGTTTTTTTTTTGTTGTCGAAAAATCGGATCGAAAAATGAAGGTTCACACGCTCACCGAGACGTCGCTCTTTGTATAAACACATAAAATATAAAGCGTTATTTGTTATTATTTAAACGGAGATAGATGATTTTGGAAATGAAGTACCATCATATTATTTAGTCGCTGTGAGCAATCCAGAGTGATTGTTTACAAATTGTGTTTTAGTGAGATGCTTACTTACTTGCTTTTTTATAATTTGAGTAGAATATATTTTATACCTTAAATCGTATGAATTAAAAATAAACAACTTCTCATCTTTGATAGATTTAATGCTCCGTCCTCGATAGAAGTCATTAGAGATTTTTTAATGTATCAAAAAGTGTATCGTCCTGTGGTTATTAGCAATTATTAGTAGTCAAATCAAAAGCCCACCCAAATGATCTTGCGGTTATGATAAGAATTTATTCAAAGCTTGAGTGTCGTGTTAAATGAATTTAAGTAATCGGAAATACCGCAGCCTCATTTTGCGGTCAGATAATTTTATGTAAAAATTAACTCGTTTATTTTATTGAGAGGTTAAGATGTTTATTAACTTCGCTTTTTTTGTTTTATATGCCTATAATTTTAAGTTATTTTTCAAAAAACTTTCCATGACCGTTTTGCTGTTTTTCATTTTACCTTCATTCTATTATTATTTGTATCACATCCGACTAACAGCCTTGCGAAGTCGAATGCATTGACCTTCACAGCACTATAATTAACTTAGATTGATGTTTAGGCTATAATGATCATGAGATATCCTAATTCATTGTGGTCTAGCTTGTTTTTGTTTCAATAACATTTGATTTTTTAACTCTCATAAACGTAAATTAAAATTAAGAGTGGTTTTGACCTAAACTTACATTTAACATTAAAACTATAGTTATACTTAACAGAAAAAAAATTTAGAATAAGCGATCTAACAGAAAAATATGTAATATGCATATTAAAAAAATCACTTTTTCTACTGGAATTTTTTATTGGTGGTAAGTAGACGATATAAGATGATATCTACTTATTCCAAAAAATATAACCGTATAAAGCAGAATGAGAGGCAATGTATTAATATAAGTTTTTTCGACTAATTCAGTGTTAACGGTTTTTTTATAAGGATTCTTCTGATAAAATTAGTGTATAAAAAATATGTAATACAAAATCTTCAATGCTTTGTAAAAGTCAAGTAAGAACATTAACTATTAACTATCACATACCAAACTTTAAACAAAATAATAACATAAGCAAAATAAATTTTATCGAGAACACGCAAAGAAACTGGGTGAATTATCCAGTCCTACAACATAATACTTTTCAATTTAAATTAGCACGTATGGAGGGATTGTTATAAAAAAGAAACAACTCTGTGTGGTCAGAAAACTAGAGTTAATAACAGAGCTATTAGTCATAACATTGAAGAAATATTAAAACAATTCCATTTATATTTACAATTCAATACAAGAATTTTTCTAACGAATTTAAAGAGCATAAATATTGTCGTGAAGAATTATAAATGATTTTAATAAACACAAAGTTCTTTGTAGAGACGAACTTGTAAATTTTGACACCACAGTTATTAAATCCACTGAAATCGAACCATTTTTTATGGAACGTGTATTCTTTTTGCTTCCCAATGACTAACCCACGATATTAAAACGCTATTAGTATAGATGGAGCAGCGATATATCATTTCGGGGCGGTGATTTTATCGCTCTTAAATGCGGACAGGAATTTCGATGTCTCAATTTTTTTTTTGTGGTTTTGCCGAAATAATGTTCCGACTACCATTAACCGCTCGAACGGTTGATACGAAATGTTCAAGCGAATGTTTGTATGGGAAATAGACCTCCCTCGTTCTGACTTGCGGTTGCAAAATGTTTTCGTTACATAAGATGTTAAATTTATGATTCATTAAAATTAGTGGCTACCGAAGATTTTTGATATTCAAAAATAAAGATGAAATCAAGCGTGTTTCCTGTTGTATAAATCATTTCGACAAATACACACCAAGTCCTTCCGAAAGCGATATTTTATTAAATATTTTAATTCAACCCCACTCATTGTGGAGTGCCGGCGATGCATGAAATAACTAAAGGATTAAGAGAAGATGACATCGTATATTTTATGATAAACTCATATAGCTATGATTCATTGCATAAAAAATGTTAAACCACACATATACATGGAAGAAATTCCCAACATATTTCTCACCTTTTTGTATTGAAATTAAAATATCAATTTCAATAAAATAAACATTCATACCGCACAACAAACCAGACGGGGCAATTATGGTACGGACAAGCATGGCTTGGAAATTAAATAATATTTCATAAACTGCACCGTCATACACAAATCATCAGTCGAGTGTCGAATTTGGCGTTGCCTTAAGAAGCCTGTATTAGTAACAGTTGTGCTCATAAAACCTCTATAGGGGCGGAAGGCTCTTTCAAATCTATCTTGCTGTGCGGTGACCACACTCGCGCAGACCTGTACACATAATAAAACTTATTTACGCTCACTCTTTAAACTCTTAACAATAAAGATACAATAAGCTTCACTGTAAATGTATTTGGTTTTATTAAAATGAACCCTACGTTCTAGATGGAGGGTGGAGTTTGGTTTGCACGGAATGCAACATGTGTTGTTCTTATTTAGTTTGAAGAAGTTATTTGTTAGTTGCGTATTGTCTTAGTAGGATATTTACGTTTCGTAAGAGATAAGGGAGAGGCCTTGTGATTTAATCGACAGGTTTCCTTGTTTATTTTAGCAGTAGGCTGTTTTTTTCATGTTTCTTGGTAGTTTACGAATTGGGTTTAAAACTCGCAAGTACTTCCCAAAGGATCTTCTTAGAGATAATTGAATGTTTTACTCAAATAAAAGCTAAAAAAACGTAGAGACATGTGCATTACGTGTTTGCTTGTATATATTTATTGATTTTTCGTTTGTTAACAATTATTTTTCGTGTCAAATACACAATGACTCATTATAAACGCTATTTGTGTGTCCGGAATGAAACTGAGTTACTCTAAGCTACTTGTATTTTTCCCTCAATCTTAAATCAGCTCTATTCCTTTATTTTTGGACACAAATTGCGAATTCAAGTTATCTTCTTTCCAGGAAGATCAGTGTAATAAAGATCTCAAAAGTCTAAAAGCTAAAATTTCATGGTGCGTTTTTAATGAAAACTGTATTTTGTGGAGCAAAAAAAATTCTTCGATAATAGACTTTACGCCAACGGTATAAGTTTCTGATTCAGTTATATACAAAAAGTGTAGTTCTGAATAAAAACCCTTAATTAGTAACACTTCTGTTTCAATGAATGAAGAAGAATTGGCCAATTCAAAAGGAGTTATTTGATGTTGAACTTTAAACCTTAATATGATTGTCTAAGAAGTCATTATTCAATGGACTTTCATATTCATTAATTTAACCGTTGTATGGATTTCCATGGGGATTTATTGTGACAATATAGCTGCCTAATTTTGCATTATATGTAATACAAAAGGCGTTGTAAATTATAATGTTGCACCTACTGTTTGATATATTGGATAATTTACGGTAGTTAGAATTTATTATACAGTAAAACTATCATTGCCAATCATAGTCTCATAGTAATTTTAATGGACGTACCAGCTTGAATGTAACAATATCTTATTATAAGAACCTTTTTTGAAAACAACGATAATGTTGAATTCCTTTAGTATTTATTTTAAGACACACGCTCATTCGTTCCAGAACTTTCGATTGTGTTTGGTCTTTTTAAGTGACACTTAGAAGTGAGAATCTAAAATAAATATTTATTGAAATTATCAATTATCTAAATATAAATATGTTTTTGTAACTGGGATGGATATTCATTTGTATTGTCCAAAATTAAAATCCACGATTGCAACGAGCAAAATTGAAATGTCATCTAAAGCCAGGTGATGCTTTGATCCAACATATGTTCTTACAAACATCTGCGTCAATTTCATGACACGACTATTCAATTAGATGACACGTGACACGTGACATCAAAGTTTTTGTCAATACCACTTGAGATTTTAGTGAGTAACTATAGTGAATCTATAAATAGTATGTATACAATTTTATTTTATTGGTATTTATTTTAAATGTAGTAATATAGGTTAACATATTTATATATACAATTTCTAGTTTTGGGTTTATTATTTGACTTAAATAAATTCATTTATGTATATCTCTACCTACAATTTAATATTAACGGAATTTACGTAGTTATATGAACATAAAACTAATAAATGTCTACATTGAAAGACCGCACGCGTTGATGTCTTTCTTAAAGGAGATATAACAGACAAGTTTAGGTCTGCTGTATTCAACATAGTGCAATTTAAATATATATATTTATTAAATGACACAATATTAAATACATGAATTATGAGCAAAAAATATTTATTACTTAAATATTTTAACTACTTTTTATGACATATACATATTTTTTATATTTTATTTCTAATATATATTTATATACATAATAATATATATAATATAAACATTGTTTCCGATGCACGTGGTTGTGTGTCTGTCGTCGTCGTGATTGGTCGCTGGCGCTCCACCCACTGCGCACGCGCATCTTAACGCGCCCGGCCCAATACAACCACAGTATTGCCAAGAGATACGGGTATGCGACATTTAAATTGAAAATATAATGAAAATTCAGAAACATATTCAAATAAGAGGTTTCCAAATAAAATAAAGTATAAAGCCGATAAATATGAGTATAATAATAACATTAAATAAATTTATATAAAAAAAACATATTATATATTTTTTGTTTGTCAAAAATTTTGTTACTTAGAGAAATATGCGTATAAAATTGCTATTAGTACCTACCTGTAAGTATATTCTCAGTTATGACTTTATACAAACAGCACACAATAGTAGAAAGGCTTGCAACATTATTGTCCAGGTATATGACCTTATCCAGGAAATGATAAGAAATGAAAGGGTAGCAGTAAACTTATGTATGAATAACTATTTTTGCATAACGAGATATTCTATGGATCGGTTATGTATTATTTTTCTGAGAAAATAAACGCAGAGCTGCTTCTAGAGAATACTTGAATTGTTTATGTGTTTCATTTCGCTTTATTTATCTGAAAGAAATGTTTCCGAGAGGAATATATTTGGAATATTAAATATAATACACTTAGTTTTAGAAACTAAAATTAATTTATTTATTTTTAAAAACACACAAGATTAGTATATTTTGGATATATACATTGTTTTTATTATTATAAATAAATAATTACATAACTCATAAACATTTTCAAAGTATCAAAGAAAATTAAAAAAATATTTTTAAATTTTTAGACGAGTTTTTTTGTTATAGAATAATCTTTTTACTTAGAAAAAATATCCTAAGCTTTGAAATACCGATGCATAGAGTTAAATGTAATGCTTAAAAAAAGTACAATAATACATTACGTACACAAAACCGTTTCAAAGTCAACGGAATTACAGGAATAAGTTCAATATATATACGGCGAAGGTCAAAAGAATCAAATACATCAGCGCAAGTTCATTAGCTAATGACCAACACGTCGGCTATGTTTGCTTAAAATCCAAAACAAAAGCATCTTATCTAATTGCATAAGATGAAAAAAAAGGCCCGTGAGATTTTACGGGCGTTGCAGGTAGTGCCTCCCACCTAACAGCCTGGCGCTCCGCCTAAGAAGACGAGCGTTCAGTCAGTACTGTGCGGCGTCTGACCGATGGCGGGTCCGCCCATCGATATGAAGTGGCTGTGTTATATTGTGATCATTATGTGTCTCAGGTGCGAAGCCGCTAATAAACCGAGAAGAGGACGCGGCAGCATGTGGTGGTGAGTTTGCTACACATCATATCATTATCATATCTTTGATTAGTTATGTCAAAAAAATGATGTCAGTTTCGTTAATTGTAAACAATGTCATAGATATGGGTTAGTTTAGTTGTGATGTATTTCAGGATATTTGTATATATTTTGAATTTGTTCAAACGATTAGTGCTTCATTAGTCGTGCGTTATTATGTCGAGTAGTGTAGGAAACGTTCAACAGAATGGTAAAAGACGACGCGCTCTAAAACTTATTTAATGAGAAAGATTTTATCATAAAAATAACTTCAACCAACCCAGACGTTTGAAAACTTCAATTTATGTTATTTAATTAAAATTGAATGTAAATTGACATTTTATTTTTTTAACTATTAAATATGACTACAAACTTAATTATTGTTGACAGTTCCAATGTATAATTTCTTTACATAAAATTTAATAAAAAAAAAAACTTTAATCATAATATTAAATGAAAAAAATATATTTTAATTGAAACCATATTCCTATGATTAATAATTTTTTAACGGATTTTGTTAACATTCATTAATTGTAAGATATATAAAAAAATCTATTGATATTTTTAAAACAAATATATGAACAAAAGAGCATTTTAAAAGTACTTTTCCATTTAGATAACAACAATATATGAACTTTGTGATATGTTCTTTATATTTAGAGTGTCCTCTTGACTGACGCTAGTCAAATCTGTATTTGCCCACACTATCACTCGGCTCCCGGTATGCGACACTATAGTCTTTAGAGTAATCCTTAGACCACAGACTGTAACATCTACCAGATATATTATTTAATTTTGGCTCACTATAAAAATCATTAATAACTTAAGAACCGCTCATAAAAATCTTAAAACATATTGTTTTAATTTTTTTTTTATATAGCATATAAAAGTTTAGCTAATTTATAACTCGTATAAAAATACATTTATTAATTTATTTGTTTCAAAATACTTTTTATTATTTAATATATTACGTAACTAGATTTAAATTAATTAATTCCATATATAATTTAATGAAGGATATATATTATTTTACTCTTATATTTTGGTTACGAATTATAAAACATAATAGCCTTCCACCGTCGGGAGGTACGAACTCGTGTATTTGTAAGTTAAGTTGAGGGATTCACAATATGTAATTTGAAAAAGCAACAACACTAAAGCCGTTAGCACTTATTAACTACAATAAGCAACCGACGGAGAAGCTAATCAATCATGTATTCAAATTAAATAAAGATTAATTACACGTTTTAGACACTTAAGCAAAAAAACAATACCATCTATAAAAATAACTCGGTTATAATATCAATAAGAACATCATTTTAACAGATTAACGGAACTAAAACAACTTATAACTTCTAAGTCAACTTCAATCTTTTATCTTTATAGAATCTTAAGTTGTAATCCATCTTTTCGTAAACGCAACTTAATGCTACATAAAATTTATATAATCACTTAGAACTGGCAGTAAATTTAATTGTTTAATATTCATTATAAATTTATGCGAATGTATTTTTATATTTTAATATAAAACGTCACCTCTAAGACAGTAAAGTTCAAACGTAACTTATCATTTATTTTATCAGTAGGAGATACAGTGGCGCGTGCGCATTAAATAAATATACCACTTGTTTGTGTGATCAAGTAATTGCGATGGAAATAAAATTTATCATAATAATAACAAATAATTTAAAATATATTTAACTCGTGTTTAATATGTTCATATTGATATATTTCGATTACGTATTTTTTTACACGAACAGTTATGAAGGCCTTGTATAGTGTCTTAAAATGTACATCTAAACAATTAAAATTATTACTTTGAATAAAATTTAATATAAATGTTATGAAAATCGCTTTAATATAACAGAATAATATAGCGTTGATAAATAACGGAACTTCTGATAATCTTCTTAGTGTAATAAAGTGTCTTATATCTTATATCCTTTAGCTAAACATACATTCATAATGGCGTTTATTTTAGTTAAAGAGTTAATAATTTTAGTTATATAGTAATATTTACCATTTATATATTGTAAGCGGTATATAACTGTGTTACGTGTAGTGTAAATTTATATGGTGTCGGAAATTTTATACCGGTCTTCGTCGGTACCGGTATGTTCTCGGTTATAACCATTTCAGTAAATCAATTTCCCTTTCATTAAATACCTTTCGGTATCTTCAAAGTCCTAATTAGTTTCTGCGAACGATACAAGTAATCATTCAATTAAAATTACATGTGTACTGTAATTAGGAACCGTTTACGAGGATCTCATTAGACGTATTTGTTACCATTTTGCAATGTGTGTATTACTGGTCGAACCGTGATTCTATGAAAGTTGGACGGAATACGAAAGATGTGAGACACAGTCAAAAGTGTACAAGTTTATTACTACACTGGCAAGAGACCAAAGATAATATTTGTTATTTTGACACATTCAGAGAGTCTTTATCTTTGTTTAAATATAGCGCTTGCTCGTGAAAGCTATTCATTATTTTCTTGACGACCCCTTATTTGATTTCCTTCCAAAGTGACAAGTGTAAGAGACTTAGCACATGGACATCCATTCCATTATTAAAAAACGTAGGTGATAATTATGACATTGTCTTAATGTGAAAATAAAATCGAATTTTTATAAATTCCAAGTGAATAAAAATATAAAAAATAATTATTACTACTACAATGTTAATAGTACTTTTATTAAATAAAATTAAATTATCAGTAAAATCAACCAAACTATATGTTTTGTTCTGTAAAATATATTATGAAGATATTACAATATAAGAGTAGGTCGTATACCATACCACTATGTCGTGTCTCCATGAATTCTCGTAGGAAATGAAAATTTCCAACGAACACTCATATTTACGTAACACTTGACTACAAAGAAAAGTAAATAGAGAAGTAATACGTTTTCTAAGGTTCAAGGCTTTGTTTTTTGTGAGCCTTTTACTATGAATGCTATGGTAAATTTCAAATACATTTATAATATTATTAAATTATACATCTCTAGTTCAGAAACAAAGGCATCAGTTGAGAGAAACTTTGCGAGCAATGTACATATTTCTAGAAGATGTGGATGTCTTTTGTGTCTGAGATTTGTATACATTAGTGAGTCCAAACCAAAGTTCCATGCAGAGTCAACAGGGCGAGATGTCGATCGCTCTCGTCTTATTTACCCACTCGGGCTTCGGGGATTAATGCGCGACGCAAATATTTATCTAAACGTCTGTAGATTGACAGTTCAGTCGTCAATTGTTTGTTATCCTTACCTTCCCAAATGAGCATTTCATTTCGAGTTGCAACCATTGCCTTAAGTGGCGTTTGGTTGCTTGTTTAATTTTTTTGTGATCTCAGGGTCCGATCATGTTTGCTATTGTATTTTGCGACGGCGACATTTTACAAGTGTTAGCACTAAAGGTTCTCTTCTGCTATGATGATTTAAGATCGCATTTCATACTTTATTTAGTTTATGTACCGGAATATTTTAAGTGTCACTTTTGACAGCCATGAAGCAACTCTAATGTGGGAACGGTTTTGTAAAATATAATCAGGATTACATTTTTGTTTACAGGGGTATAGCGAAAGCAGGTGAGCCGAACACCCTTTCGCCTCTTTCACCAGGGGTCCTCTATATGGATCCGGCAGTCCACGCAACCTTGAGGAGAAAACAACGAAGGCTGGCTAGAGAGAATCCTGGAGT